>NC_136482.1:137141245-137269793 GCF_053919585.1 Euprymna scolopes
GTATATATATATCTGTATATTTGTATATGTGTATATATATGTATATGTGTATATATATATATCTGTATATGTGTGTATATATATCTGTATATGTGTATATATATATTTATCTGTATTTGTGTGTGTATATATATATCTTTATATGTGCGTGTATATATATATATATGTGTATATATATATATTTGTATGTGTGTATATATATGTATATCTCTATATGTGTATATATATATCTGTATATGTGTATATATATTTGTATATGTGTATATATATTTATATATGTGTATATATGTGTGTATATATATATCTGTATATGTGTGTGTATATATATATGTATCTGTATATATATATATATCTGTGTATATATATATTTGTATGTGTGTGTATATATATATATCTGTATATGTGTGTGTATATATATATATCTGTATATGTGTGTGTGTATATATATATCTGTATATGTGTGTGTGTATATATATATCTGTATATGTGTGTGTGTGTATATATATATCTGTATATGTGTGTGTGTATATATATATCTTTATATGTGTGTGTGTATATATATATCTGTATATGTGTGTGCATATATATATATCTGTATGTGTGTATATACATGTATCTGTATGTGTGTGTGTGTATATGTATATATCTGTATGTGTGTGTATATATATATCTGTATATGGATGTACATATATAAAGCTATGTGTGTATATATCTTTATATATATATGTATATATATGTGTGTATATATATCTGTATAAGTATATGTGTATGTATATCTGTTTATACATATATTTATGTGTGTATATGTGTTTTTTTTTATTACCGTATGTTTCTCTTTAATTACATTATTGTTTCAGCTACACGACCGTTTTTTGGCCGTCAAGTAGCTTCCTCAGACTTGTACAGAAATATTTGTTTATGGTGAAATGAAAGAGTGATGCGCTATATATATATATATATATATATATATATATATATATATATATATATATATATATATATATATATATTACATTAAAGATATTTTTGTTCGATAATTAGTTCCACCGTATTATATAATATTATTATTATTATTATGACAGAATTATTTGAATTGTTTCGTTTTTAAATATTATTTAGGTCATTTAATGTATTGTTTATTTAATTAATATTTAATGAAATTAATTTTTAATTATTATTAGCTGTTTTCAGTAGCATTAAAAAAATCTCAAGTTTAATTGAAGTTATTTCCCTTTTAAGCTATGAGAGTTATTTCCCCATTTATTTTCATAGACGAAAATAGATGTGTTTTTTTGCTACATAAATCCACATGTGTTTCACTTTTAGGATAGTCGTAACAAGTTAGGATATTCATTGTATTTTAAGTAATATGTAAATAAACCTTCCACCTGGCAATATGTTTTGACCTTACAACGGCAGGTCTATACAACTCGTGTGTGTATATATATGCGTGTCAAATTATTAACGAGATAACATTTTTTACCAGTTTCAGAAACTTACCGATAGTTTCATATGAAAAGCCTTGTAAACATTGGCTGAGCTGATCATACTGTGAAATTTTTGTACTGTTCCGCGTAATGTAAACAACTTGCCAGCGTAATTGCTGAATCCATGCTATTTGGGATTATTAACAAGGCAGCTTGTTTCCTCAATAAAATGCGTCATAAAGGTTGTTTTAGTTTCTCTGGAAAGAGTACTATTACAGAACAGTTAGCAAAATGTAAAACTTCCCTTGAAATATAGGAAGGTACCATCAAACTGTGAAGAACTTTGTCAAGGACAATATACAAAAGTATGTAAAAGAGCTGATAAAGGTAAATCTAGAGTGGTTTCATGCCATTCTCTACTCCAAATTAAACGTGAAATTGTTAAGAACTCTGGGCAGACAAGTCTAGAAGTCTTTGACTAAGCCGGATTGAAGAATATCTAAAAAAATACTCAATGTCACCTTTTGAAGGGAGGAGCACTGTCTATTAAACCTGTGACAAAGCCTCCATTAAAGCAACATCACATACAAAACCGATTGAAATGGGCAGAGGACAACATGAAAATGAATTTTTCCAAAGTTTTGTTCACTGATGAAGTGCATGGCTCAGATGACTGGAGCAAGGGATGGGTCCTAGATGAACAACATCGTCATCAGCGTTTAAGGCACCAACAAGGTGGTGGTGGGATAATGATTTAGGCTGGGATTATCGGAGGTACAGTAGTTGCCCCAATTTTCTTAGTTTATTTAATGTTTGAAAATTATTTCAATAAACAAGTTATGGGTATATTGAGTTTTTTTCTCGACCTCATTAATAACTTGACACACAGAAATTAACGGATATTCCTATATTCTGCCATAATTTCGCTAATACTTATTGAAATACTTTCATTTTCTGACTGGAGTAGCTGAATAGTATTGTAAGCACTTTCTCAAAGTTTCATGGATTTTTATTCACTCGTTCCTTAAATATTTTAAAAAAAAATGTAAACTCCTTAATAATTTGATACGCAGTGTATATAAATTTCAATAATATGAAAAATTAACATCTTGGAATATTTATTTAAATTTGAAAATTTTCTTTTAACTTTCTAGCCCTCCATTCCCAATCCTTGGTTTGGCTCTGACTAACAACCATTTACTAGGTAGCAACCTTATTGTTCTTACTACGGACATGGACTTCTTAACAATTCCTCTAAGGTAAGTAATTGTTTTGGTGATTTTGTTATTAACGTGTAATTATTCCTGTTTTTCTCAATGTCATTTTTTATCCTTCATCCAATTGTTTTTATAACGTTATCATGCCTCAAACATTTCTTTTGTTTGCCAAAAAGACAATTGTGGAATCAAAACTATGAATATAGTTTCAAAAGTAAAGCCTCCTATTTTTTAGTTTTTAACTCAAAAGGTGAAGAGCTATAAAGATGAAAGTAGTACTAGAATTTATTTTTCTACATAGTCACCACCATTCTCAATGCACTTTTGTCAGGAATTCAATGACACATCTCTGCTTCTGATGCACACCATTGATGTTGCTTTCTTTGTCTCACACCATCCACATCTGCAACACAGAGATGAAACTTTCTGATAATGAATTCATACGTATATATATATATATATATATATATATATATATATATACACACACACACACATTCACATACACGCACTAGCAAGGAGACCTGTTCAGGATTGAATGAGGATCAATGTTTCACTTTTTCATACCTTTATTGTTATTGAAGTCGGTGAAATCGCCTATGTTTTTTCATTCAAGTTGATTGATTGCCTCCCTCATTTCAGTGTACCAGAAGAGAGCTTCACATGCCTCCTTACAGTGACTTAGTACACAAAACATTGTAGTCTAAATTGCACTGTGGAGAATCTACTATTGATTTTATGAATTATCTGTAAATAATGTGTTCTCTTAAAGTTTAAAGTGCAAGAACAGTCATTCTGTCTTATGAAAGAATTTACAGTTAATTTTATAGGCTGGACCATTCGGTTTGTGCAGTGATAAAATTTCTCAAATACACTTGTGATGTTAGGTTGTATAAAAATATTAACTTCGGTCAAAATCAGACTTTCTTCTTTAATAGGATTTTTTCGATTATTGTTGAATACATTCTGATACAAACCCTATGTAAGAATGCTTCCAGACACATCAAATAGCTTCATGTGAAATTTGAAAAAAAAATTGGCCCAGCTGTTTCTGAGCCTATAAAGATCTCTCTCTCTCTCTCTCTCTTTCTCTCTCTCACACACACACACACAAGTTCCTTTTATATAAAGTAGAGATAAGTAAAGCCGAGTTAACCGCTATTTGTTTCCCTAAGGTTTTTGAATATCTTTTTTTTTTATAAAGGAGTCGCCACTCAAGGATAAGGGTTAATGAATGTACAGTAGTTAATGGGACAATATCATAGTAATCATTAGCAGTGGAAATTTGGTAAATTGGATTACTTAAGAACTTGTTTACGTTGGACTTGAAAACAACCATATCGCACATAAAATAATTTTTAATCGCACATAAAGTATTCCTTAATGTTGTGATTGAGTGATATGTTAAAATTAATTCACCATGAATTGTAATTATCTCAACAAGAGACCCATCTCTTACAAAGTATCTATCAGTCTCTTTCTCTCTCTCAAACAATATTATTATTTAACTTATAGTTGCAGAGGAAAATAGCAGAAAGAGACTAATTTGGGAGGTTTGTCTCCTTTTTAAATTTTTCACTATTTTATGAAAGCAAATTGACTATATATATATATATATATATATATATATATGTATATATACTACATATTAGTGTAATATTTGAACGATATATATATATATATATATATATATATATATATATATATATATATCGTTCAAACACTACCGTGTGTAATATGTAGTTAAGTGACAGTTTTAGTCATTTAGAACTGCTTTAAAGCTTCACCGCTCATCTCATTCATTTTTTTACGAAATATCGAGTAATTATTACAGTTTGTAGATCACTTTCTCAGCTATATTGTGAAAAATATTTTTTCAATTTTCGTTCAGTAAAACAAAAGTTATGATGAATTTACTGGTGTTCCAAATCATTAAAAAAAAACGTAAGGAGGTGAGCAACGTTTTTTATGACTGGTTTCCATAGCAACCACGTCACTTCAGCGACTAGTGTTGCTACAAATTCACCGCTCTCACGAAAAAAGAAGTAACATGTGAAACAGAGAGAATGAAAGCAGACGAGTGCCATACATTGTTTTACACATGTGTATGTTATGTTTATGGGGACAAAAAAATAAGACTGAAATTAAATAAAGAACAAGTACATTTATTGGAAAAATCATGAATTACAATAGAAAAATGCGAGCATGAAAAGTAATATGGTTAAGCTTAAACATGGAAAAGTAAAGGACTAGTTGTTAAAACTGGAAAAGAAAAGGACAAGATATTGTAGTAAAAAAGGTAATAAATTTATAATTTAAAATATTGCAGCATTAATTTTTTTAAATTCAATTTAACATTATATAATTAATTCTTAATGCTGCAATATTTTAAGTTATAAATTTATTATACTGTTTACTAGAATATTTTGTCAAGTTCTTTTCCAGTTTTAACAACTAGTCCCTTACTTTTCCATGTTTAAGCTTAACCATATTACTAATTTTGTTCCAATCTAGAGTGTCCCTTTATGATGAGCTGGATTTTCACCATATTAAAGACTACCTTGTTTCTAATTCTGCCCTCGTAGGAAGACAAGTAAATGGGAACGGACACATACGCCTCACATATTTGTATAGATTTGAAATCGTTTCTGCAACAATAATTGCAGAATTTCTATTTCCATCACTCCTTTCATTAAAACATTGTTAAAACTCTTTCATTAATTTTTCTTCTCTTTGAGAATAGCTTGATTTCATTTTGATTTTGGTTTATATTGTTAAACAACTATGATGCTGAACAACAATAATGCAACAACCCTCTGATGATTTAGAAGAAAAGTTTTCAATAACTAATTTGTTTGTAATAAGCAAAAACTTTGGCCTAACATCAAATATACCCATCAAACGCTTTTAAATCCCTTTGGTTAACAATAGCCATCCAGATACATAAGATCAATTTAAGGTGATAATGTTGCAACATCAAAGGGGCAAGAAGTTACATTCTTTGATCTTTTTGCAAATGCACATAATTTTTGACATAGCTGAAGGGGGTTAGAAACAGAAGATGGTTTCAAATCCTATGATATGCTCTCACCAAACTCATTAATACAAAATAGAATCAGTAACTTCAAAACCCTCAATTTTTTAGCATACAACACAAAACTCGGACAGACACGTGACATATTTTTCTCTCTGTTCAAAACTTTTTTTTACTTTACTTGCCTGGGTGCCCGCCGTTGCCCGGGTGTTTGGATGTGTGTGTTGAGCAACAAAAAAAAAAAAAAAAGAAGTGGTTGAAGGCAGGCAGGCTCGAACCGTTACCGTTAAGGAGGAAAAGAACATTAAAAAAAAAAAAGGTGACGTCTTTGCTCTTTCGTCCATCGTGATGTAGGTTTAAGTTAAGGCTAGTGAATTGAAAAGAGAGGATGGCTTTCGAAAACATTGGTGAAAAAGCGCCAAGGTGAGGGTGAATGATTAATGTTTTTAGTCAATTTTTCGGCATTTGTTGTCTGAAGGGTCGGCTTCACAACAATACCGATCTGAAAATCCGTCGCCTGTCGAAAGTTTTAGGCAGACAAACATACACACATATATACATACGTTTAAACAAACAGGTGAGATTTATATTAGAGATTATATGGTACGCAATGTATAGTAATAATTTAAAAAGTTCAAAAAAAAAAAAAGAAAAGAAAAGACTCGTGCCCCACCACCGAGAATCAAAACCAAAACCTTCAGCTTACGACTTATGTTTGCCTCTGCCGCCAATGACTGGGCCATGACGACATATTTACTCCGAGGCTAAAAATTAAAAAATGAACCGATAGCTACTACGGTATGCATTCATAATGGCGGCGTTCGACCCTCACCTAGCAAATTTCATTTTTTTTAATTTGCACACTTTTGCACCAATTTTTCTGGGCTAAAACCCAAATATAAAGTTTCGCTTGGATTCAAATACCTTATATATGAAGTTTCATGTCTGTAGACCAAAAACTCTAGGAGGAGTTTAGTAGGTAAAATTGTTTAAACAAAAAATATATACATACTAGCATTTCAGCCTGGCGATGCCCGGGTGTTTGGAGGTGTATGTTGAGCAAAAAAAAAAAAAAAAAAAGCAGTCAATTTTTTTAACTTTGACTCCTATTATGACCCCTTAACATTTATTGTTTTGGGCTCGAATCAAGTTATTAAGTTAGATCCATGTCCAAGGAACCTATATCTAAAATTTCAAGTGTTTACACCCAAAATTGTTGAAGGAGTTTGGTAGAGTTCTCAAAGGTCAAATCGTTGAACTTTGACCCCTTAACAGCGAAATTTCTGGCCGAAAACTGATCACATAGATTTTCCCAAATCTCAGTACCCTGTATATCAAATTTCGAGTCTGTAGACTAAAAATTGACAGAGCTATTGCGTACACAGACACACACAGAGACACGTTCACTTTTAGAGATATATAGATTCACTTTTTTTCCAGGTGGTTAGGCACAAGATCAAGTAATGGTTTGATGATAGCGTTTGTGTAGAACAAGCTGGATTCAATTTGGCACAGTCCATGTCATTAAACATTTCGCTATCGCATACTCTCCCACCTCCAGATTTTATTTATAGATTCACTTAGGACATATTTATTATTATTATTATTATTATTATTATTATTATTATTATTATTATTATTATTATTATTATTATTCACTAGGAGTTTTCACACAAGTTATCAAAGAATTCTCTTTGAGAACAACTTGTGACATTCCCTGGAGTCTGAGTGATAACAAGTCTCCTCAGATTTCCAGTACTCACAACCTCTTTTGATAACCTTTGCAAATTAATTTTCATTATTGCAATAGCCATTTATCATCGATTTCTTGTTGGTAGCGACCATTAATCTTCAGGTGGCAATAAGCCTCCCCAAGGTCCCAGTTCTCTTTGCACTTATCCAGTGGAAGTCTGGTTAGTGCTTTCTTTCCTTGGTCTTTCCATCATCCTTGCCCAACCTCAATTATTTATTGTGGTACCAGTTTATGCTGAGACTATGAGTTTTGGGAGACGGGGGTAACTTAAAATTATATAGTTCCAGTTTTCATGATTCCATGTGATTTCTTTCGTGTTTTACATCTGTAGCAGTTTCTATATGTCCAGTTCAAGTGCATTAGTTTTCACATTCAAGGGTTTTCCTTAATATTTTTTGCAGTTTTCATTATTTTTATCCGTTGTATTTTCTCAGCCATCCCTCTGATTCCAATCTATCCCATTCTTTTTTCATAGTTTTTCGGTATTGCTCCTAGTGCTCCTACTATTTGTAGTGTTATCTTGACTTTCTTCATCTTCCATATCCCTTCGAGCTCTTTAGTTAGTTCTGCATAATTACTCCACTTCTCTGTTTTCTGGATCTTCACTCTGTGATCTGCTGGAATGGTGAAATTTGTGATCTGGCAAGACTTTAACTATTATGACATCCGGTTTCTTGCATGGATGGGCTTATCTGCTTGTATATCCATGTCCCATAGGATTTTGTGACTTTCGTTTTCAAGTACTGCTGCTAGTTTGTGCTTGTGCCATTTGTCAGTGTTTTCAAGATGCAATTGTCTGTATAATTGCCAGTGTTATATTATGCTGCGACAACATCGGATGGCTTTGCTGATAGTCGATTGATGTGAGTTGAATTACATCATAGTGAGGATTAAATTGAATATACACAGAGTTTGGAGATATACAAGAGAGAGACCATGTGTTGGAGTCGAGAGAAGGACAATCTTCATAGAAAGATGGCTTCAAGTAGAGGGGGGGGGTTCAGAAATGGCAATAGTCAGGATCAGCATTGCAACTTTCCAAAAGGAGAAAAATCACTTTGGAATAAAAAGTTGCTGAAAAAGCTCTGTCATTTTCCGGGGTGGGAGGGAGTTTCCATTGCAACTTTCCATCAAACGAGACCAAGTATGGACGTTCCCGATTGGCCAGATATTGAAACCCCCAAATAAGTGTTATTTGCCCATGTGTTTATACATTTTATTAGATTTCCACTATATAGTTTAGTTTGGAGGAGTTTTCTCGTTCTTCTGAGGTACTTCTTTCCAATTTTTGCTTTCATTTCAGTTGCCTTGATAGTTTCTGCTTCTAGAACTCCCAATTATTTGTAGCTGTTATGTTCATCTAGTGCCCTCATCTCCATTTAGTTGGTAGTTTCTGCTTCTAGAACTCCCAATTATTTGTAGCTGTTATGTTCATCTAGTGCCCTCATCTCCATTTAGTTGGTAGTTTCTGCTTCTAGAACTCCCAATTATTTGTAGCTGTTCATCTAGTGCCCTCATCTCCATTTAGTTGGTAGTTCCATGCCTTCTGTTGCCTCCAGTTTTTCCCTTATGATCAATAGTGCACATTTTTCCATCCCAAATTCCATTTGCATATTCTGGATGAAGATTTTGGTTGCGTTTATTAGCGTTTCTAGTTCTTTCTTGGTTTTTGTAAACAATTTCAAGTTATACAGATATACATTAGGTGGTTTAGTTTTTCATCTGTATTAGTGAACTTGTATTCAGCTTGCCACTCTCTAAATAAGGGACATGGCTATGATGAATAGTATTGATGATAGGAAATTCCCTTGGAAGATACCTCTTTGTATTTTAATCTGGATTATTTATTATCCATCAGCTGTCAGTTCAAGTCTCTGTTTTCATTGCATTTTTAATTTAATTGAGAATCTTGCCTAATATTTTGTACATTCTCAGACATTCTATTATCCATACTTGAGGGATCCTATCAAATGCTTTCTTGTACTTGATCCATGCCATAGCTGTTTCTGCTGATGATGATTCTTCTTCCTACCTCAGGAGAACAAGAAAACTCCTGGAAACGAAATTATATAGCAGAAACCTAATAAAAGGTATTAATACATGGGCAGTATCACTAGTAAGATACTCTGGACCGTTTATAGGGTGGACAAAAGAACTGAGACAACTCGACTAGAAAACCAGGAAACTCATGACCATGCATAATGCACTACACCCAAAGGACGATATTGACAGACTCTACGTGAAAAGGAAAGATGGCAGAAGAGGACTGATCTGTATCGAAGACTGTGTGAAGGACACGACAAAAGAACTAAAAAAATACATAATGCAAAACACTGAAAGGATAATTATGGCAGCGAGAGACACTGAAAAAAACAAAACAGAAAACAGAGAGACAAACGACAAAACGAGAAAAGAGAAATGGGAAGAGAAACAACTCCACGGAAGATTCATAAGAATAACAAAGGATGAAAATAACGAAAACACCTGGACATGGATGTGAAAAGGACATATAAACCGAGAAACAAAATCTCGATCGATAAAACACAAGAAAACAGCAAATGCAGACTCTGTGGACAAAGAGACGAAACGATAAACCATATAGTAAGTGAATGCAGCAAACTTGCCCAAAAGGAATACAGAAACAGGCATGACCAAGTGAGGAGGGTGGTACACTGGGAATTATGCGAACGACTGCATTTTGAGCGCACAAACAAATGGTACAAGCATAAACCTGCAACAGCACTCGAAAACGAGAACACAAAATCCTATGGGACATGGACATACAGACGGACAAACCCATCCAAGCAAGAAGACCAGATGTCATAATAATTAACAAGAAAGAAAAATCCTGTCAAATTGTAGACTTTGCAGTCCCAGCTGACCACAGGGTGAGTATGAAAGAAAAGGAGAAACAAAGCAAATACACAGAGCTAGCCAGAGAGTTAAAAGGGATTTGGATGATGAAGAAAATCAAAATAGTACCGATAATAGTAGGAGCACTAGGAACAATTCCGAAAAACTTTGAAAAAAGAATGTCAGAAATTGGAATCGGAGGAATGACTGCAAAAGTACAACGATTAACGATAATGAAAACGACTGAAATATTAAGGAAAACCCTTGAATGCAGAGAATAATACAAGACAATATAACGAATAAGCGTTACAGGGAATAAAGAACACCGAAACTGCATATTTACAAGTTCTACACACACCCCCCATCATGCATCCCCCCATTGTTTCATCACCGCCCCCCCCCAAAAAAAAATGATACCAAAGGGCCGAGAAGGGTCAATAAGGACTGAAAGACTGAGGAGCGAGCGCCAACCAGACCTCGGCTGGACAAGCGCAAAGAGAACTGGGACCTTGGGGAAGCTGAGTGCCACTCAAATTCCAGTATAAACCAATGGCCACTACCAGCGAGAAATCAATGGTAAGCAGCTGTTGCGATGATGCAAATTCATTTGCAAATGCTATCGAAGGAGGTAGAGAGAGCTGGACGTCTGGATGTTGTTGTCACTCAGCTTTCAGAGAACACCACAGGTTTCCAATCAGATTGTTTGTTGACTTGTGTGAAAGCTCCATATAAGCCAATAATAATAATAATAATAATAATAATAGTAATAATAGTAATAATAATAGTAATAATAGTAATAATAATAGTAATAATAGTAATAATAATAATAATAGTAATAATAATAGTAATAATAATAATAATAATAATAATAGTAATAATAATAGTAATAATAATAGTAATAATAATAATAATAGTAATAATAATAATAATAATAATAGTAATAATAATAATAATAATAATAATAGTAATAATAATAATAGTAATAATAATAATAATAATAATAGTAATAATAATAATAATAATAATAGTAATAATAATAATAATAGTAATAATAATAATAATAATAGTAGTAATAATAATAGTAGTAATAATAGTAATAATAATAATAGTAATAATAATAATAATAGTAATAATAATAATAATAATAATGATAATAGTAATAATAGTAATAATAATAATAGTAATAATAATAATAATAATAGTAATAATAATAATAATAATAATAGTAATAATAATAATAATAGTAATAATAATAATAATAATAATAATAGTAATAATAATAATAATAATAATAGTAATAATAGTTCTGTTATTATTGAAAATATTGTTCTTTTAAATATATCTGCTGTTGATTCCATATAACAAACTATTAATCAGGATTAAAATATCAAATGAAGAACAGCAATTACAAAAAATTTGATATTTATGCAGAATACGAACCGTGTTGAAATAATAACGTTATCATTTAAAAACTCATTCTTAATATGGGAAGTTGGGGGGGGGGGGCGTTTGTAACTATTCTATATTTTCACAATCTAACAATTAAAAAAACAAAAATACAGTAAGACTTGAATTTAACTTGAAAATCCTATCTAAAAATTGTCTGTATTCTGTACTGAAAAAAAATGTTAACTAAGAGGCGTTACTTTTGGAAAGTCCCTTGTATTACACCTGCTTGATACATTGGTAACATTGATATTTCAGTTTGTGAAATATGTTGTGAAAATCTAAAGTGAACGAATATAATCAGTTTCATTCATTATTCAATCAAAACTTTTTTCAAAAATAATTGTTATAATCAACTCATATTTTTATAAATGTATGTTCAACTATCATGTAAAATCAAATAAAACTCTTATTATTGGCACACATGTGACTGTATGCACCATAAACGCGCATGTAAATAAGATGGCAAAGTAAATCTCTTTTACGTCTATAAATGAATAATAAAGAATAGTAATACTTCTATCTAATAATAATCTTTACTATAAAAGGAACTTTGTATGTGTGTGAGTTCATTCCCTAAGGACTCCTCAATCGATTTTTTTTTTGAAATTTCACACAAATGTACTTTATGTGCCTGGTTTTGTATCAGAATGTCTTTGGTAAATATTGATAATCGATAATCAGAAAAATATGATGAAAGAAGAAACAGTCTGATTTTGGCCAAAATTAACACCCTTATACAGCCTAACATCACAAATGCATTTGATATGTTTTATTATCGCATAAGCAGAAAGGCCTGGCATATAAAATCAACATTAGGTTCTTTAATATGACAGGGGCACATTCGAAATGTGTCTGTTTTGAGCACAATTGAGGCATGATATTTGACTTTTGAATTTTAAACTTTAATTCCAGCCATTATATAAAATTATTTTTTATAAAATCAACAGTAGGTTCCCTATAGTGTCATGTAAACTACATTTTAGCATGGATTAAGTCACTGTGGGGAGACATATGAAGCTTCCTCTCAGTGCACTGCAATGGCTTCCCAACTAGAGTAGGCAATCAATCGATTTGATTGAAAAATGGGCGATTGCACCAATTTTGATGACAATAAAATATGGGAAGGTGAAACGTTTGTTGATCCTCATTCAGTCTGGGCAATGTCGAGTTTCCCTGCTAGTAATATAATAATGACGATGATAATACAGAAATAAAGAGATTTATTATTTTTAATTATGCAAAAAAATGTCTTAAAATGTCTGTTTTGCTTTTTACACTCGAAAAGAACATTCAAACAGTGGTCCGCCAAAGGGAAAAAATAATGGATTGCAAGAAAACAAGACAAGAATTATCCCTGTTGTTTAACGAAACATGCAATATATATATATATATATATATATATATATATATATATATATATATATATAGCAGTGGCACATTACATAATTACATGATATATATATATATATATATATATATATATCTCACGTAATTATGTAATGTGCCACTGCTGATGCATGTGATATAGGTTAGCCATCCTTGTGAATAATAATTCATAGAACAAACACTGAGTTACATTCCTTTCTATCAGTTACTCTTATGTGTCATGTGTTAAGCCTTTCACCCAACTGATGATATTCTCAGCTCTTTCAATAAAAATAAAAATGCTGTCTGGATTTTAAATATGCAATTTTTTATGGGTTTGAAAACTTTTTTGTATTATTGACTGAATAAATGATTTGCTTGATTTTTTTTTTATAACAATGTAATGACTGCAGTTTATAATGATTCACGGATGTCTTTTTATTTTCTATTAGTTATTAACATGGTTGAGTTAATCTTATTGACATTAATAACTACATAAAAATATTTTAAATTCATTATTGCATGTTTCTTTTTTTTTTTTAATTTTGTTGCACTTTGGTGGTGGTATTTGTTCAAAGTCTAATCAAATCCAAATATTTTTTGAACAAGATATGTGGCATCATCATCTCTTCATGGTCTACCGATTTGACTTTTTACTTGACAAAAGATAGAAAATGATCAAAGGACAATGTAAAGCTCATTTGAGAGAAAGCCAATTGTGAGTCAAGTGAACGGTTCTTCTTTGCTGGCAATAAGATGGATTGTTATTGGCTAATGTTTTGAGTCACAGAATTACTTGCATAATTTGCTGCATTTGCAATCATCAACAGAGAGTTGCTTAAGTTATCATGTTGAATATACGAAAAAAACAAAACAAAAGAGAAAAACAAAGAATCATAAAAAATGTTTCTGAAAATTGGCTCCCATCTTTACCCCAGGGGAACATAATTCCTTCTGATTTCTAAATGATACAGAACAAATGGCCATTAGTTCCATCTTTTTTGCTCAAACCAAACAGAAATATTCAATAAAGGAAATTTTGATTGTTTCTTTTATGCTTTTTGTTTTTGTGGTAACAGAAATAACTTTTCATTTTGCTTTTTCTTCATATGTATATATATATATATATATATATATATATATATATATATATATATATATATATATATATTACAAATGTGTTTTGTTTTTCGTTCAATAAAGACGAACAAAACAACACAAAACAAAATCTTATTTTCTTCTGCTAATTTTTCTAAGAATTATTTGAAGTACAAAAACTTGTTAGTTGCATCCCTAGAGAAACATGAAAACGTTTCCATATTCGATGTGTTTTATAACACAACACATATATTAATGGAATATGTTTGTTTGTAAATCATTAGTATTCAGCAATTATCCTTTTCTGCATTGCTGTGAGTAAAAAAAAAATACTGAAAATCTCCAAATAAAATGAATAATAATGATGAACCTATAACATATAGATACATAGAAGTAATATTACATGAAAAGACTGAAGATGACGAGCACTATCCAGACTTCTGTTGGAAGGACACAGAAAGTACTGGAATTCTTTGGGGGCTTATCTGCCATTATCAGTGGAAAATCAGTAATACACTGCTGTTGTGAGAATGTAAAGTGATTTGCACTGATTATCAAAACAAACTAAGAGTGCTGGAAATTTGAGGAGACTTGTTATCACTCAGACTCCAGGGAATACAACTTCTTATTCCCAGTAAGCAATCCCTGTTAATAAATGGTGCGATATCTCCTAGTGATTAAGAAATAATAATAATAATGGCAGTAAACATCTGAAGGAGAGCAATCATGGGTTTGTCACTTTTGCTAACGTGAAAGAATAAAAATAATAGTTAACCTTTTTCCAATATCAAAGCGACTTATACACCGGAAGAAGGTCGGAGGTTACATTGATCAAAATGAAACGTGAAAATGACATTCAAGATGAGAACATTATTAGTTGAATCCAAATATATGAACAATCGTTTCTCATGGCAAAAATTCTAAATTATAAAGATAATAAACTTTCAGGTGGTTCTTTCCTTATGATTCATGCTATTTGCTAATTTAATTCCTTAGTTCAAGATATTGCTGTGTTTATATTAAATATTATCGACATGCGAGTGTGATAGTAACCATTTGCAAAGAAGAAATTCATTAACGGTTCTGAATTTTTTAAATGAAGATTGATTATTCATATTATTTGGATTCTTCAGACAACACTTCTCATCTGAAGTATTGTTTCCATAACAATTTCACCGGATGTAACCTTTCATCTTCTTCAGGTGTATCTTGTCAAACTCGGGAAATCTTTCTGTTGAACTCAGAAATCTGCTCGGAATTTAAAACTGAATTCTAAGTAATTCGCTATTGTATTTTGTCTAGACCGCATTGAGGATTACACCTTCCACCTCCAGAATAGTGTTACTTTTACAATTGAATTTTACCAAATGCTCTATCTACTATGTCCTGACCTGTGATGGTTCAATCCTTAGTGCAGGCGACACCCAAAATACAATTGCAAATTACGTAGGATTTCTACCCAGTTATGGTTGACGGAAACAGTATCATGCTATCTTTGTGAATGAAAAGGTTTAATTAATCTGAACATTGGATGTTTTAAAAGTCAAGTATATTGAGGAATAAACAGCCGATTCTAAAAATGAGCAATATATCGCATGCTGATCCAGTCTGCCACTCATGCAGCAATGACTTCTTCTCACTCGGTTTTAAATTAAAGACATCCAACTTAAAAATCGTAAAAGATTAAAAAAAAGAAAAAAAAAAAAAAAAAAAAGATATACTGTGTGCGATTACATTAACATGTTTTTATCCGTTCCTTTATTTTTGAAATTGTTGTTGGGGTATTGACGTTGTCCATGATGAAAATGATTAATATCCTTAGTATAGCTAGTGTGTTACAAACGGAACCTCATGTCGACCCGGGCAACGCCGGGTACCCATGCTAGTGTGTGTGTAATATATATATTTCATGTTGGCATATATATGTATATATTATATTTACGGCCTTAAAAATTAATAACTAAATACAATACCGTATATAATACACATGTGTATAATCAAATAACATTATAAATAACACCGTAAGGCATAACAAATACCGTAACCAGAGGCCAGAAAAACATCATATTCCACATAGTAAGCTAAAAAAAAAACGTATGCTAGGGCCACCGTATCTCTGGATTCTATTGTGTATATGTATATAATATATAAGTAAAATCAGGGTTGCATATACAGGGTGGTCGCTAGAAAAGCGGGAAATTTGTCAAATAACGATTTATAGTTACAAAGAATAATTTTTACAAAGTTTTTCAAAGACAAATGTTATACTCATAGATACTCAAAATGTCGTCCGTGCAGTTCACTGCAGCGTCTTTACCTAGAAATCCAAGCTCGACAACAAAAGAACCAATCAAAAAATAGCAATCACGCATTTTATTCATGATCTGAGCTGATCTTCAAATTTCCCACTTTTACCACCCTGTATATATAAAATCATGATTGCATAAATATATTTTAAGATGAGACAAATCATTGGTACCGTTGGATTAAAACTCGATAATTAGGACCGTTTTAGACACCAATATAAAGCTTCATCAGCCCAATAGTCATCACTGTTGATGAGTATTGGCTGACGAGAGCTTCATATGAGTGTCTAAAACGGTCCTAATTATCGGGTTTGAAACCGACGAAACGAATGACTTGTCTGATTTAAAAACTTTCTGTAAACAAAAAATATATATAAATACGCTCTTATTTTCGGATTTTCCTCCTTATAATTGAGCACTCTGCATTCCTCCGACTCTCTCGTCAATGACCATCCCTCTTGAAGAAGCCCGCATAAATCGGGTGAAACGTTGAGTATACAGGTCCTTCCACCTCCATTTTATTTCATATCGTCGGATTTAATCCAGCTCAACAATCATATATATATATAATGATGGACTTTATATATATATAATGATGGACTATATATATATATATATATATATATATATATATATATATATATATAATGATGGACTATATATATATGTATATATATATATATATATATATAATGATGGACTATATATATATGTATATATATATATATATATATATATATATATATATATATATATATATATATAATGATGGACTATATGTATATATATATATATATATATATATATATAATGATGGACTATATGTATATATATATATATATATATATATATATAATGATGGACTATATATATCTATATATCTATAAAAGTGAACGTGTCTGTCTGTCTGTGTACATTTCCCTACGCAATAACTCTGTCGATTCTCTATAGACTCGAAATTTGAAATACCGGGTACTGAGATTTGGGAAAATCGATGTGACGGGTGTCAGCCAGAAATTTGGCTGTTAAAGGGTCAAATTTCAACGATTTGACCTTTAAGAACTCTACCAGACTCTTCCGACAATTTTGGGTCTAGACACTTGAAATTTTAGATATAGGTTCCTTGAACATGGATCTAACTTAATAAAGTGATTTGAGCCCGAAACAATACATTTTAAGGGGTCATAATAGGGGTCAAAGTTTTTAAAAATTAACCATTTTTTTTTGTTTTTTTGCTTTTTTTGCACAGCATACACCTCCAAACACCCGAGCAAGGGGTCAAAGTTCAACGATTTGACCTTTGAGAATTCTACCAAACTCCTCCGCCAATTGTGGGTCTAAACACTTGAAATTTTAGATATAGGTTCCTTGGACATGGATATAACTTAATAACTTGATTTGAGTCCAAAACAAATGTTATGGGGACATAATAGGGATCAAAGTGTAAAAAAATTGACCGCTTTTTCTTTTTCTTTTTTTTTTTCTCAACATACACCTCCAAACACCCGGGCAACGCCGGGCTGAAATGCTAGTATATATATAATGATGGACTAATATATATATATATATATATATATATATATATATATAATGTAATGATACTATTTATATATATATGTGTGTGATGATGCTCTCTCTCTCTCTCTCTATCTATATATATATATATATATATATATATATATGTAATGATGCTCTCTCTCTATATATATATGTAATGATGCTCTCTCTCTCTCTATATATATATATGTAATGATGCTCTCTCTCTATATATATATATATATATGTAATAATGCTCTCTCTATATATATATATGTAATGATGGTCTATACATATATATAATCATGGACTATATATATATATATATATATATATATATATATATATAAAATGATGCCCTTGGCCTATATATATATATATATATATATATATATATATATATATATATATATATATAATGATGGGATATATATATATATAATGATGGGATATATATATATATAATGATGGGATATATATATATATATAATGATGGGATATATATATATATATAATGATGGGATATATATATATATAATGATGGGATATATATATATATAATGATGGGATATATATATATATATAATGATGGGATATATATATATATAATGATGGGATATATACATATATAATGATGGGATATATACATATATAATGATGGGATATGGATATATATATATATATATATATAATGATGGGATATGGATATATATATATATATATATATATAATGATGGCCTATATATATATATATATATATATAATGAGGGCCTATATATATATATATAATGAGGGCCTATATATATATATATATATATATATATATATATATAATGATGGCCTATGTATGTATGTATGTATATATATATATATATATATATATATATATATATAATGATGGCCTCTCTCTCTCTCTCTCTTTATATATATATATATAATGATGGCCTTTATATATATATATATATATATAATGATGGTCTCTCTCTCTCTATATATATATAATGATGGCTTCTATATATATATATATATATATAATGATGACATATATATATATGGGAAAATCGATGATATGTATATATGTATACATATATATATATATATATACATATGTATATATATGTGTATGTATATATATATATGTGTATGTATATATATATATGTATATATATATGTGTATGTATATATATATATGTGTATGTATATATATATATGTATATATATATATATATGTATATATATATACATATGTATATATATATATATATATGTATACATATATATATATAAATATATATATATATAGTTATACATATATATATATATATATATATATATATATATATATATATATATATATATATATATATATATATATATATACAACAAGACCCATGACCCGTTGGGTCGAATAAATATTTAATGTAGATGTTATTAATAGGCCAATAAAACCTAAGACAATAAGATGCAGAGAAGGCATCGTTCTTAGAATATAATCGGACTGTAGTGCACAAGAACCTTAAAATTGTCAAATTTGACCTATACTGTATTTATTTGTTTACGCTGTTATGGGTTTATGTTTATGTACGCATGCACAACCAGAAATCGTATACTGGGTGGTGGTTTACAACACCCGTTACAAGGTCACCTGAGTTTTATAAGTATAAAGATAGATATATATAGTGGACTATATATATATATATATATATATATATATATATATATATATATATATATATATATGATGGACTATATATATATTTTTTTTATCTACAGACATTGAAACTTCATATGTAGATATTTGAACTCATGCAAAACTTCATATTATGATTTTAGCCCAGGAAAATCGGTGCAAATGTGTGAAATAAAATAGAAATGAAATTTACCAGCTGAAGGTCGAACGACGGCATTGCAAATATGCATGCGTGTCATAAAAGCTATTGGTTCATGTTTGAATTTTTAGCTATGCAGTTTTTGTAGTGCAGTCATTAACGTCAAAGGAAAAAGTATATCGTAAGGTAAACGTTTTTGTTTCGATTTTCAGTGGTGGCTCATGAGTCATTTACTTTTAAACTTTTTAAAATATTACTTGGGTCCAATATAATCTATAATATAGATCTCACCTGTCTGTTTAAACGTATGTATGTATGTCTGCATTAAACTTCAGACACAGGCTACAGATTATCATGAAATTGGTATCGTTTTAAAGCTTGACCCTTCAGACGATAAATATCAAAAAATTGGCCAAAACACTCATTCCTTCACCCTCAACTGGGCATTTTTATACAGGGAGGGGTCCGATATTTTTGAAAGTCATCCTCTCTTTTCGATTGACTAGCCTTAATTTAAACCTTCGTCACTTCAGGTTTGGCGATGGATGCAACGGCAAAGACATTACTTTTTTTTCACATTCTTTTCTTCCTTCACGGTACAAATTCGAGCCTGCCTGTCTGCCTGCCTACTACCACTTTTTTTTTTTTTTTTTTTTTTTAATCAACACACACCTCCAAATACCCGAGCAACGCCGGGAACCCAAGCTAGTTCTTAATAAAAGGCAATTAAATAATTCTGACTATAAGAAGAGGGATAGTATTTAACTATTATGGAATACGGACCGTGCTGAAATGCAAACGTTATTATTTAGATAACCATTCTTAATATTGGGAGGTTTTTTTTTAAATCTTCTGTACTTAGACCTAACAATTAATTTGTAATATAACGCAATTAAATAATTCTTGATATAAGGAGGAGGGATAGTATTTTACTAATATGGAATACGGACCGAGCTGAAATACAAACGTTATTATTTAGAAAGCCATTCTTAATATTGGGAGGGTAACTTTTTTTAAAAATCTTCTGTACTTATGCCTTTCAATATAAGGCAATTAAATAATTCTGAATATAAAGAGGACAATAGTATTTTACTATTATGGAATACGAACATTGCTGAAATACAAATGTTATTTAGAAAGCTATTCTTAATATTGGGAGGGAATCTTTTTTAAAATTTTCTGTACTTACACCTACTAATTTAATAATTCTTAATATGTGGAAGGGGATAGAATTTACGAACCGTGCTGAAATACAAACGTTATTATTAAGACAGCCATTCTTAATATTGGGAGGGATTTTTTAAAAATCTTCTGTACTTCCACCTAACAATTAAATAATTCTTAATATAAGACAATTTAATAATTCTAAATATAAGAAGGGCGATAGTATTTTACTATGATGGAATATGAACCGTCCTGAAATAAAAACGTTATTATTTAGACAGCTAATCTTAATATTGGGAGAGCTTTTTTTTTAATCTTCTGTACTTCAACCTAACAATTAAATAATCTATAAATATAAAAGCGAAAATGTGTGTATGCTTTTTGTGTATGTCTGTAAAAGGCTTTTTTCCGAGAAGTGGTCGGTCAGCTCACAACTTAAAACTTTTTATATCACATATATATCATAATATCTACGAGTTAACAACATATATATCATAATATCACATATCTATCATAATATCTACGAGTTAACAAAGGTGGTTGCCTTTCTATTTAATTTGCTCGACTTTGGGAAGATAAATATTTAACAGTTTTCGCTCGCCGCATGTGGATTAGGCTTTTTTCATATAATAAAAACGACACTAATTCTGGCGGTATTTTTCCCGTCGCGACCACCGGAAATGACCGAAAGCAATCAGCTTTGATTATATCAGATGATTGCTATTCAATTTGGACAATCCACTTTTTATGGGGAGCTGGTTTCCCCCCTCCCACAACATCTTGAGAAAACTTTTCAAAAAAAGCGTTCCCGCAGTAAATAAAATACTACCCCGCAGCCAAAGTTGACCTCATTAAAATGTGCACCTGCCAATTCTAAATAGTTAAATAAATTCAAACGTGTTTCCGTTAATATTTTGCAGTGGCCCAATGGTTAATGTCGCACGTTTTTTTTTTTTTTTTTTTTACACTTTAATTTCCAACTTGGCCTGAAGGGTTCGGGTTCGATCCTCATACTTCCCTACCAAAACCTTTTCTTTATTTTACCCCCCCCCCCCCCACACACACACAAACACCCGGGTGTTTTGATTTACCCAAAACCACACACACACCTCCAAATACCCGGACAACGCTGGGTACCCCCCGTTAGTGCTTAATATAAGGCAATTTAATAATTCTAAATATAAGAAGGGGGCACAATTTTACTATGATGGAATACGGACCGTGCTGAAATGCGTTATTTAGGAAGCCATAGGAAGGGGATCCTATTTAAATCTTCTGTACTTACACCTAACAATAAAATAATCTATATATATAAAAGGCAAAATGTGTGTGACCATTTTGTGTATGTCTCGCAAAGGCTTCTTTCGCACACGCTCCTCGGGGGGGGGGGTCGTTACTATCGCTTACAACTGTTTATATAATAATATCTACGATTTAGGAAAGCGCGTAGCATCTAGATTTACTTACAGCAACTTTTACAAAATTATTGCTATTTTGGCTTCTCACGTGTTGATTGGGCTTTTTCGTATAAAAAGCGAAACTAATTCAAAGCTAACATGGTGTTCTTGGCACCGCGCGGGGAACGTCCACAAGCAATCAGCTTTGATCTTCTAGACAATCCCCTTTACATGGGGAGCCAGTTTCCCCCCCCCCCCACCATCATCTTCGGGAAGCGAAAACTGCCCTGCATTGAAACAAAGTAAACAAACCCCAAAAAGCTTTCCAGCATTAAATAAAATACTGCTAAGTCATCTTGTAACGCTCCGCGATGACCTCATTTAGCAGCTATCTGTCAATCAAACCTCTTTCACTCGCTTTATAAGCCTTATTTTAACATTCTAATTGGTTCCTCTTACTCCTGGCCTAGACGGTTAAGTGGTTGGCATTTGTTTCACCTCCGCATCAAGGCTTCTGAGTTCAATCCCGTCTCCCGACCAATCTAGTTTTTTTTCTTTTACATCTTTAAACATCCGGGTAACATTTTTTTTTTTTTTTTTTTACTTTGCTTATTCTTTAGTTTACCACCCCTATACACACAGCGTTTTTTTTTTTTTTTTTTTCGCTGTTTTTCTTTTTTTTTTTTTTTTTTTTTTTGTTTTGGTTTTTCTGATATTTTTAACATCGTTTCAGGGTTATTACTTACTCCCCCCCATACACACACCTACAAACACCCGGGCAACGCCAGGTACTCCCGCTAGTTTATATATATAAAAGCGAAAATGTATGTGTGTATGTTTGTGTGTCTGCTAAAAACTTTCGACAGACAGAACAAAAATTCACAAATTTGGTCTTATATGTAAGCCCCATCCTTCGCCTAACAAATATCGAAAAATTGGCCAAAAACGTTAATTTTTTCGCCCTGAAATCAGCACTTTTCTACAGGGAGGGGGTCAGCAAAAACCGTCCTCTCATGACAAATTCTCTTCTACGCATGCGTCATATGACGTTGTAACCTGATTTAGTTTAAAGATTTAAAAAAATGACCTAACTTCGTGTAAGGTCAGTTGGTTAGAGCACTGGGTCATTATCTAAAGGTTTTTGGTTCGAATCGTGTGAGATGTCTTTCTTTTTTTTTTTTTTCGATTTTTTTAATTTTAATATTGAAGCAGGGTTATTTAAGCCATTTTTCATGCAACATTCGTTTTCCTGTTTTTTTTTTTTTACTTAGCTTATTCTTAGGTTTTCATTAACACCCCCCCCCCCCACGCAACGCCGGGTACCCACCGATTTTTTTGAATATTGAAACAGGCTTATATAAGCCATTTTTCACATGTTTTTTTTTGGGGGGGGGGGTATTTTTCAGATTTTTTAAAGAACTTTTAACGTTTGTTTTTCTGTTTTCTTTTTTGCTTTTGTTTTTCCTATTATTACATTTTACATCGTTCGTTTGCCTTACATTAGATTTTTTTGTTTTTTTTTTGTTTTTTCGAGTTTTTAATTTTTATTTAATATTTAAAAATATTTACTTCGCTTATTCTTATGTTTTGATTACCCCCCCCCACCGCTTTATTTTTCAGATTTTTTAAAAAAGTTTTAACAGTCGTTTTTCTGTTTTCTTTTTTTATTTTTTTTACTTTGCTTATTCTTATGTTTTAATTAAACCCCCCACCCCCGCCCGAGCACACACACCTCCAAACACTCGGGCAACGCCGGGTACCCTCCCCCCGCTAGTTCTTAATATAAGGCAATTAAATAATTCTTAATATAAATAGGGGGATAGTATTTTACTATTATGGAATACGGACTGTGCTGAAATACAAATTATTATTTTTTAGAAAGCCATTCTTAGTATTGGGAGGGGAACTTTTTAAAAATGTTGCGTACATACACCTAACAATTAAATAATCTATATATATAAAGGCAAAAATGTGTGTGTGTGTGTTTGTATGTCTCGTAAAAACCTTCAACAGAGGTGACAGATTTTCATTTTGAAGCTCGACATCTTGGACGGCAAATATCGAAAAATTTGCCCAAAACATTAATAATTCTAAATATAAGAAGGGGGTACAATTTTACTATTATGGAATATGGACCATGCTGAAATGTGTTATTCGCCCTAAACTAGCCATTTTTGTACAGGGTGGGGTAGCCAAAAACCGTGCTTCATTCGAAACCTTAACCCTGATCTAATAATTATTTTTTAAAAAAAAAACATTTTCACCTGGTCAAAATGATAAGACCACTGATAATTTATCTAACAAAAGGCAATTATAAATTACTAAAAAGAATCTCAGTATTTAGTATAGCCTCCATTATTACGAATTACTTCAAAAATTCTCTTTGGCATGCTTGCGACTAAGTCTTTTATCAGTTGTGAAGGAATTTTATCCCACGTACTGAAAACTGAATCAGAAAGTTCCTTTATCGAATCACACTGGGTTCCATCCTTGAACACTTCTTTTGCCGTCCATCCTCAAAGATTTTCGTAGGATTGAGGTACGGAGAACATGCTGGATTATCTAACAATTCTATATTATTTGAAGAAAAGTATTCTCGTGCTTGTCGAGAAGTGTGTATCACAGCGTTGTCTTGCTGGAAAATCCAATTTCTTCCACACAGACGTGGACCTTCAGTCCTGATAGAAGCATTTTCAAGTATTGAAATGTACTTCAATGATGTTTGCCGGCCTTTCACTACTTGCAACTTTAGGGTCCCAGCTGACGAGAAAGCACCCCAGATCATTAAAGACCTTCCTTCACTATGCCGAGTTGAAAAAAGTCTCTTTGGGCAAATTTTTATCATGCCAAATGTGTTGAAATCCATCTGGACCATCTAGATTAAACTTTTTCTCATCGGAGAAAATTACATTTTCCCACATCTCTTCATCCCAAGTCTGGTATTTGGCGGCATATTTAAGTTGGTTAGTTTTGTGCCTGTTGAAGAAGACGTGGTTTCTGCAGTCGCTTTAAATGATTGAAAGCCTTCATTTTCAGATGCCTTCTGATGGTTTTAGGACTACATTCTGCTGCTGTTTGGCTTTTCAATCGACTTGAGCTCATACTGGATTTTTTTTTAAACTTCTTCTGATACGGCAATCCAGTGATAGGGTTATTTTTTTGGGTCGACCTGGACTCTTTTTGTGCCCATATTGATCTGGATTTCTTAAAAAGTTTGGTATGACCATTTTGCTACGATTCACTTCGTTTGCAATGGATCTATGGGAGAGTCCACCCCTATTAAGCTCAAAGATCCTTTCTCTCTCTCAAACTCTGATAATGGTTTCCCTTTTGCCATTGATAATTTAGTAAGATGTTTTTTATCCACTAACAAGTTGCTTTTAGTAACATAGAAAGCTTTTCATATTCATTTTTTAAAAACTAGCCGATTTTTATTAAAGTAGTCTTATCATTTTGACCAGGTGAAAATGTTTGTTTTTTAAAAAATAATTATTAGATCAGGGTTAAGGTTTCGAATGAAGCAGATGTCATTTTTTTTTTCCATATTTTCCCTTTTGGCAATGGTTTCAACCATTTGTTTAAGTAAAAATTCGATAATATGTGTAAACGCTTACTTAAGTGGTCTTATGATTTTGACCAGGACTGTATAATTTTAAAAATTTAGGTATTTTCTTGAAAAAGATTTCTGTCTCAACAGAAAAATGTTCAACTGGAAAATTATTTTACGGAAAACTATTAATATTAAACCATAAAAAAGAAGATATTATAATTAAAAAAAAATATATATATTTTATTTACACTCAATCAGATCTGCCTCATACACTAATAAAAATGTAATTGGCATTTTTTTTGCACTTTTTAAGATTTTAAATATTTATAAACTTTTTCATTATAAAAAACGATTATTATATTGATTATAATTTTTTGACAGAAGAAATAAAATGAATTGTATATAAAACATTAGAAGAAAAATTTTAAATCATAAGAAAAATCTAAAATCAGTAAATTATCAATAAATTTTGTTATAATAAAAATAGATTAGATTAATTTTTATTTGTAAAAGAAAAAAACGACATAAAAAAATCCAAAATCAGCGAATTTATTCAATTTCGTCATAAAAAACGATTGTTTTATTAATATTAGTAAGAAAACATGTTTTACTTCATTATAATTAATTATATGTAAATTATGTCTGCAGTATGTGAAGAAATTTTTCTATAATGACAAAATTTAATAATTATTTGCTGTTTTTGTAATTTTTTCATTTTATTTTTTTGTTTTGTTTTGCAATCTAAAAAGAATCTAATAATCCTTCTTTTATATTATTTTATATATTGACAATTTACTGATTTAAAATATTTCAATCGTTTTTTTTATTAAAGAAAATTAAAATCAATTTACTAAATAATTATTTTTTACAAAATTTGACACTATTTATTGATATAATTGGATGATTTAAAATTTGTCTCCTAATGTTTTCTATCCAATTCATTTTATTTCTTCTGTCAAAAAATTATAATCAATATAATAATCGTTTTTTATAATGAGAAAATTTATAAATATTTAAAATCTTAAAAAGTGCAAAAAAAAAATACCCATTACATTTTTATTAGTGCATAAGACACATCTGATTGAGTGTAAATAAAATATTATTTTTATTTTTAATTCTAGTATCTTCTTTTTTATAGTTTAATATTAATAGTTTTCGGTAAAATAATTTTCCAGTTGAACATTTTTCTGTTGAGACACATCTTTTTCAAGAAAATTATGATGGACTATATATATATATGTGATGGACTGTATGTATGTATGTATATATATATATATATATATATATATATATATATATATATATATATATATATATATTTATGTTATTTGTTTTTGTTTTTGCGATACGTTTTGAATGAGTTCAATTATTTATGAAAGTGCATTTTTACCTAAATGCGAGTTGGGAATCCTAATTTCGAATCTCGCTAGATTCAGCCACTCTGATGAGTCGTGGACGACGTGTCAGTGGATAATTATATTTTAAAAACTATATATATATATGTGTGTGTGTGTGTGTATCATGATGGACTATACTCCTATGAATTCGTTTTTCTTTTGTGTGTATTGATAAACCCGCTTTTCTATTTATTTAAAAAGAAAATACAATTTTCTTATAGTTGTGAGTTGTGGGATTGCATTCACTAGCAAAATATCTTGCTAATTTTCATAATCTTTTAAACATTCATTTTAATTAATTCCTTATTAGTTTTTTCGGTTTTCTTATGGGATGATCATCTTTAGTTAACTATTACGTGTAATTATATTCATGCAGATATTCTACTTGATTTATACTTGCATAATATTTGCATAAAAAGTTTATAGTAAACACAAAATTGTTTCCATATATATTTATGTATATATTTTTGTTTAATCTATGTATCTATCTATATATCTATAAAAGTGAACGTGTGTGTGTGTGTATCTACATTTCACTACGCAATATCTTTGTCAGTTTTAAGTCTACAGACTCGAAATTTGATATACATGTATGTATGTTTGCATGTGTACCTAAAACTTTTGACAGAGGCGACAGATTTTTACAAGATCAGTATCGTTTTGAAGTTTGACCTTTCAGACGACAAATATCGAAAAATTGGCTAAAAACATTAATATCTTCACTTTCAACTGGGCACTTTTCTACTGGGGGGGGGGTCCTTTTTTTTCGCTAATATTTTTGAAAGTCATCCTCTCCTTTCCATTGTCTAGCCTTAATTAAAACCTACGTCACTTCCAGTTTGGCAGTGGTCGTAACGACAAAGACGTCAGGTTTTTTCCCCCCGTTCTTTTCGTCCTTCGCAATACGGATTCGAGCCTGCCTTTCTACTACCACTTTTTTTTTTTTTGCTCAACACAGACATCCAAACACCTGGGTAATACCGGGCTGAAATGCTAGTGTGTGTATATATATATCATGATGGACTGTATATATCTATGTATCTATAAAAGTTAAAGTGTCTGTGTGTCTACATTTCCCTGCACAATATCTCTGTCAATTTTCAGTCTACAGACTCGAAATTTTATATACAGAGTACTGAGATTTAGGAAAATCTTTGTAATCGGTTTCCGGCCAGAAATTTGGCTATTAAGGGGTCAAAGTTCAACGATTTGACCTTTGAAAACTCTACCAAACTCCTCCGCCAATTATTGGTCTAAGCACTTGAAATTTTAGATGTAGGTTCCTTGGGCATGGATCTAACTTAATAACTTGATTTGAGCCCAAAACAATAAATGTTAAGAGGTCAAAGTTAATAAAATTGACCGCTTTCTTTTTTTTTTTTTGCTCAACATACATCTCCACATACCCAGCCAACGCCAGGCTGAAATGCTGGTATATCTATATATCTATAAAAGTGTCTCTGTATGTCTGTCTGTGTACATTTCCTGACACAATAACTTTGTCAATTTTCAGTCTACAGACACGAAATTTGATATACAGGGTACTGAGATTTGGGAAAATCTTTATAATCCGTGTTTGGTCAGAAATTTGGCGGTTAAGGGTTCAAAGTTCAACGATTTGACCTTTGAGAACTCTACCAAACTCCTCCGCCAATTTTGGATATAAACACTTGAAATTTTAGATATAGGTTCCTTGGACATGGATCTCACTTAATAACTTGATTTGAGCCCAAAACAGTAAATGTATGACTCGAGATTTTACCTAAGGAGTACTGAGATTTGGGAAAATCTTTTCAATTGGTTTTTGGCCAAAAATTTGGCTGTTAAGGGGTCAAAGTTCAACGATTTGACCTTTGAGAACTCTACCTCTGCCAATTTTGGGTCTAAACACTTGTAATTTTATATATAGGTTACTTGAACATGGATCTAACTTTATAATTTTATTTGAGCCCAAAACAATAAATGTTAAGGGTTCATAATTAGGGTCAATTTCTTTTTTAAAAATTGACCTCTGCGGTCTCTACCAAATTACTCAGACAATTTTTGGTCTAAACATTTGAAATTTCACATAAACTGTATTCAAGCATCGTTTTTTTTTTGTTTTTGTTTTTTGCTGAAAATTTTACTTTCAAGTGGTCAAAGTTCAAAAGATTTTATCTTTGTGGTCTCTAGCAAACTATTAAGCAAATTTGGGTCTAAGCATTTGAAATTTTGCATAAAGGATATTCAATCAGTTTCTGGGGGAAATTTTGGCTGGCAAGAGGTCAAAGTGTACAGCGTTGACCTTTGCAGGCACTACAGAACTCCATCAAATTTGGGTCTAAACACTTGAAATTTTAGATATAGGTTACTTGGACATGGGTCAAACATTTTAATTCAATTTGAGCCCAAAACAATAAATGGTAAGGGGTCAAAATTAGGGTCAGATTTAAAAAAAAAACAATTGATGTCCGTGGTCTCTATCAACTTTTCTCTATGGTAGTTAAGGAAGCCTATTATATAGAAAGGCATTACTATACATATTCACACTTTTTAATACATACATATGCACATAAACTTATGAACAGTACATAGGGCCTGAGCAAAGCCGAGCAGAACTGCTGGTATATATATATATTGCATGGTGGCATGTGTGTGTGTGTATATATATATATATATATATATATATATATATATATATATATATATATATATATATATACACACACACACACACTACAAGATTGCCTGAACGTATTCTGAACTGCACTTTATTCTTTATTCTGTAACTTCCATTTCACAAATTTTTCTTTGGTGTTGTGGACAATCCCAATCTGCATTGGAGTACAATATTTTGTTTATGCAAAATATTAGTTCAAATGTGTACCCGTCTAAAGTGTGTGGTCAGCCAACAATGCAAACTGTGTGTCGCGATAAATAATAAGTTGGCATTGATCTGGTAGGCATGAAAGGACTTTCTGTGTTTTTCTGCCAAAGCAAAAGCAGTGTCGGCTTAAAAAGCCATGCGGCGGTATATTTAATCATAGGATCTTCACTCTGTCAGTCACAGATAGAAAACCCTTTGTTGTGAATCGTTCAAAATGGTTGAGCAATCATTATTCACAATGACTTCCAATATTGATGTAATAAACCTCGTTCACATTAGAATGTGTGTGTGTTCATGCAAGAGATTTCAATGATTCTAGATGTAGAGGTTCCTCAAAGAGGACTTAGTTTAAGATCAAAACAAAATATCCCTTTATTTAGAAATTCGTTACTTGCTCACTCTCCAGGGTGGAGTGGAAGAAATGCGCCTGGTCAAAGTTGTCAGTCCTTTTTGTTTAGTCATAGAGGAATTGGATTCTTTAACAAATTGTTATGGTCTTTTCACTGCAGCAGTTGTCCAGCAAGAACTCTTTTGATCTTTTTATATAGACAAGATAATTATTTTACTTGTTGGAAAATAAAGTTATTGAACCGTTTTTGTTACCTTCTTTTTTTTAATATTCTTTTTGTAGAATATTTGAAATGGTTTTCAGGTAGTGTGGAAAGTTTTTTTGAAAATGTTTTTTAAAAGCAGTTTGCGTCAAAAATATCTGCAAAAAAACAAAGATCAACTGCACGATGTAGTGGGTATTTGTTGAGGGGGATCTTTTTTTCCCCCTACAATTTCTTTCTCACAGAAGAGATATTGCTAGTCTGTTTCTACTCTATCACTTTTTTCTAGTAGGTACTCAATTAAGTTCCAATCTCTTTTTACACCCTCTGCAAAACATTCACAGCAAGAACTCATTTGATCCGTAACAAATATTATGATAGAAATAATTTGCCCTTGACTTTTACTGCCATAGTCTCTGATTTTATTTTAAGAACACAAATTCTATTATATTATTTGGACTCTTCGGACTATTGTTCTTATTCGTAGTGTCATTTTTCACAGTGTTTCTGAATGTAATGACTTACCTTCTTCGGATGGATCTTGTCAAACTCTAGAATTTGGACAGAATTTTGAATGGAACCCTTTATTTACTTCAACGAGGTAGCACACTCTCATTCGATCGGCCATGACTGGATTGTAATTTTTGGTTGCCCACATTTTAGCTTTACCCTTTAGAATATCACATGATTGATTTTTCCAAGTACTCTAACTACTGCCGACCTGTGGCACATTAATTAGAATTCTTGGAAAAGAAGGGAATCACCATGAATCACCACCAAGATCCGAAGGCCACTCGAGAATAAAGGTGAAGTAAAAGGAAAATTCCGTCCAAATTCCTGAGTTTGACAGAAACATTCCTGATGACGACACCTGAAGAAAGTCGGAAGTTATATCTACCAAAACGTTATAAAATGACACTCAAGATGAGAACACTAGTCTGAAGATTCCAGATAGTATGAATAACCAATCCTCATCTCAAAAATTCAGAAACGTAAAAGTTTTTATTTAAATTTCTGAGTCATTAAATCTAATCTTGATATCCTTTTTATAATCATAATTTTTTGGTTTCTTAATTTTTATTCGAATGTTTGTGTGACCTTTTTTATTATTTAAAACTTTTCTCAGATTTAACTTGTTTATAGCCGATAAATCGAAAACAAAAATAACTTTTACCAAACGCATCAAAATTTATTTTTTTGATCGGTAAGATTTATCTTTGAATATTTTATCATTACTTTAACTTAGTCAAACACAAGTCAATCAAAGATAGCGGTTGATTTTATTTGGAGGTGGTTACCAATTTTAGACTTTAAATATAATTAAAGAAAAAAAGATTTGTCTAAGGCAAAAATGGCTTACCCTACCACTAACCTTAAATCTTAGAGGAGTTTGCCAGTCGGACTTAGGGTAAGATTAGTCATTTCTTTTTAACTATTTTTTTTTTTTTTTCATTTAACATGCCAGTCACCACTTATCAAGGCTTGAAGGCCACTCGAAGATAGTGTACTAATCGTAAGTGGTGAAAATTTTGATAGCATTTGATTTTTTAAAGGGGTGACTCAACAGAAACTTGTTTACATTGAACTTGAAGATGATCATATTGTAATCAACTGGAAAGCAGGCCATCATAACAGAGTTTCACAAACGGGCAGTTCTAGGAAAGAAGTTTTATTCATGGAATCTGCATTTAGATTTAAGCACACATAGGGAGTAAGGGAAATTGTTGATCATGGTTATAGCTAGATGAATGTTTCTTTGAAAGTTCAACAAGTGGGGAATCATAGATTGAAGGTTAGACGAGCACTTGCTATGAAATGAAGCATCAACAACACATGTATCTCGGCCATATTGTATTTTTCTGCGTCTGAAAGACAGATGTTAATGAAATTTTATATTGAAATTAAAAAAATTTGAAACTGTTGCAGAACTTTAAAACTGTGCAAGTCAGTAGGAAATACAATTTTATTTGCTGTAAAATTTGTTTTCAATTTCTCTGCCGTTAACTATACTGAATGCTTGCTAGCTTTTGTTTTTAACTTTTGTTGGATTGGGAAAATATTTTTTTTAAAGTTTATTTTGGGGATATACACCAAAATATAACTTTATATTTCTGCCAAGCATGAATCACAGTCCAATGGCCGTTCTGACTCTTAAGAAATCTAAACGTTTTCAGCATAAACTGACCTAAGAAGAAAATAATGGAAGAAAATCGTATCTTTTCTAGACTTAGTTTTAGCATAATAATAATAATGATAATAATAACGTATTTTTTGTTTTTCCTTCTCTTTCTTCTTCTTCCTCCTCCTCCTCCTCCATACCTGATGTGTTAGATTTGTTTTACAATTTACACCGATGACACACTTTTTGCTGGATGCCAGTTGAAGCTTGATCATCAATCGAATCTACTATTATGAACCAATGAGTTTTAAAAAAAGAATTTGTCTGCAAAAAATTTGCATACACTTGATAAAATTTAACTGATTCTTGCTGGGTATCGCATTACTAATAGACGTGAGCCTAAAGTAAGCTTAGTAAATATCTACTTATATTATTTAATGTTTCCAAATGTTGTAATTTGAAAGCAGGCCTCTCAGCAAGTCTCTTTCATTCGATTGCATTTCTGTGTCCGAATTGTTATCAGTATTATAATAGGAACAATTTGCCATTCCTGTTTACTAAATATTATTATCGCTAATTTTCTTGTAAGAACATTATTTCCAATGTGAATAAAACTTCTTTTTGTCAACTAAATCCTTTATTTGATCGTGCTTGGTTAGTTTCAATTCCCATGTTATGGGATGACACTCTTTTATACATTAACTAGCCTGGGTGCCCGACATTGCCCAGGTGTTTGGAGGTGTGTGTTAAGCAAAAAAAAAAAAAAAAGTGGCTGTAAGCAGGCAGGCAGGCTTGAACCAGTACTGCAAAGGAGGAAAGGAACGTGAAAAAAAAAACAAAAAAAAAAAAACGTGACGTCTTTGCTGTTCTGCCAATCGCCAAAACGGAAGTAACAAATGTTTAAATTAAGGCTAATCAATCAAAAAGAGGAAAGGATTTTCAAAAATATCAGTGAAAAAATGACCCGATCCCTGTAGAAAAGTGCTCAGTTGAGGGTGAAGGAATTAATGTTTTTAGTCAATTTTTTAATGTTTGTCGTTCGAAGGGTCGAGCTTCAAAATAATACCAATCTCATGAAAATCCGTCGCCTCTGTCGAAAGTTTTAGGCATACATATATACATTTAAACAGACAGGTGAGATTTATATTATAGATTACACATATGACCTTACTTTGTTCATCATACAATTTTTCTCTTTTGTCTAGAAATTCTGACTTTATTGCACGACTTCTTTTCATGGTTTTCTTTCTTTCTTTCTCTTCTTTGACTTTCTGGTTTTTCTTCTCTTTCCATTTCTTTTTCTCCTCTTCATTGTATTTCTTCTTCTTCATCATCTTTTCTCTTTCATTCTTCTCCCCTTCTCATCTCTTCTTCACCTTTTCTTTCTTCTTTCTTGAGTTATTCATCTTTTTTGATTCATTTTCTCTTCTCAATCTTTTCCTTCGTTTTCTTTTCTAGTATTTTTTTGTTTGTCCTTCTCTTTCCTCCTCCTTGTCAATACCTGATGTTATATTTGTACAAATTATTTTTACATAGACCTGAATTAGAATTTATGATATAGTCTGGATACTTCTTTTGATAGATGAAAATTAATTTTATACAAGAAGAATATGAACACAATGATCTCTATTATTATTATATAACATTATTATTATTATTATTATTATTATTATTATTATATAACATTATTATTATTATATAACATTATTATTATTATTATATAACATTATTAGTATTATTATATAACATTATTACTATTATTATTATTATTCTTATATAACATTATTATTATTATTATTATTATATAACATTATTATTATTATTATTATTATTATATAGCATTATTATTATTATTATTATTATATAACATTATTATTATTATTATTATATAACATTATTATTATTATTATTATTATATAACATTATTATTATTATTATTATTATATAACATTATTATTATTATTATTATTATTAGTATATAACATTATTATTATTATTATATAACATTATTATTATTATTATTATATAACATTATTATTATTATTATTATATAACATTATTATTATTATTATATAACATTATTATTATTATTATTACTATTATATAACATTATTATTATTATTATATAACATTATTATTATTATATAACATTATTATTATTATATAACATTATTATTATTATTATATAACATTATTATTATTATTATATAACATTATTATTATTATTATATAACATTATTATTATCATTATATAACATTATTATTATTATTATATAACATTATTATTATTATTATTATATAACATTATTATTATTATTATTATTATTATTATTATATAACATTATTATTATATAACATTAGTATTATATAACATTATTATTATTATTATTATATAACATTATTATTATTATTATTATATAACATTATTATTATTATTATTATTATTATTATTATATACCATTATTATTATTATTATTATTATTATTATATAACATCATCATTATTATCATTATTATTATATAACATTATTATTATATAACATTATTATTCTTATATAACATTATTATTATTATTATATAACATTATTGTTATTATTATTATTATATGACATTATTATTATTATTATATAACATCATTATTATTATTATTATTATTATATAACATTATTATTATTATTATTATATAACATTATTATTATTATTATATAACATTACTATTATTATTATTATATAAACATTATTATTACTATATAACATTATTATTATTATATAACATTATTATTATTATTATATAACATTATTATTATTATTATTATTATATAACAGTATTATTATTATTATTATATAACATTATTATTATTATATAACATTCGTATTATTATTATTATATAACATTATTATTATTATTATATAACATTATTATTATTATTATTATTATATAACATTATTATTATTATTATATAACATTATTATTATTATTATTATTATATAACATTATTATTATTATTATTATTATTATATAACATTATTATTATTATTATTATTATTATATAACATTATTATTATTATTATTATATAACATTATTATTAGTATTATTATTATTATTATTATTATTATATAACATTACTATTATTATTATTATTATTATTATTATATAACATTACTATTATTATTATATAACATTATTATTATTATTATATAACATTATTATTATTATTATTATTATATAACATTACTATTATTATTATTATATACCATTTCTATTATTATTATATAACATTATTATTATTATTATATAACGTTATTATTATTATTATATAACATTATTATTATTATTATTATATAACATTATTATTATTATTATATAACATTATTATTATTATTATTATTATTATATAACATTATTATTATTATTATTATTATATAACATTATTATTAAAATTATATAACATTATTATTATTATTGTTATTATTATTATATAACATTACTATTATTATTATATAACATTATTATTATTATTATTATATAACATTACTATTATTATTATTATTATTATTATTATTATATAACATTACTATTATTATATAACATTATTATTATTATTATATAACATTATTATTATTATTATATAACATTATTATTATTATTATTATATAACATTATTATTATTATTATTATATAACATTATTATTATTATATAACATTATTATTATTATTATTATATAACATTATTATTATTATTATATAACATTATTATTATTATATAACATTATTATTATTATTATTATTATATAACATTATTATTATTATTATTATATAACATTATTATTATTATTATATAACATTATTATTATTATTATTATATAACAGTATTATTATTATTATTATTATATAACATTATTATTATTATTATTATTATTATTATTATATAACATTATTATTATTATATAACATTATTATTATTATTATTATTATTATTATATATTATATCATTATTATACAAAAGTCACTTTATAGGTTCCGAAATGGCTGAAACCTATTTTTTGCAAATTTTAAGCAAAGCTGATGTTTTATAAAGAAATTCATTCGATAAGTATTGAAAAATCCGATCTTAAAAATAGTCTTTCCCTTATAGATAAAAAGAAGACTTTTTACAGGGTATATTTTACGTTACACCAGGCGGTATAACGTAAAATATATAATATAAAAAAATATAAAAATTCTTCTTTATCTACAACAGAAGAAAGACTATATTTAAGATCGTCAAGGCCAAATATCAGCTGACGTATTTTAAACAAACCACAGGCAGAATTTGATAGAACGACATTATCATTATTATTTTTTTATTTATTTTTATTTTTTTCTTGCAAATTAGTCCACCGGGCAAATTATTACTCACAATATATAATAATCAATAGGTAATTGATTCTATAATAATACATATTCAATCTGCATCAATTAAAATATCATGTTAAAGCATATTGTATGATCGGGCAACACCAGCGAACCAGCTAGTTTTACTATATAAGATATATATTTCATTAACTTAGCTACATGAATCATCCCACAGGGTTATGAACGTCCATATCTAGAATCTTATATGTGTCACTCTAAATATGTTTATCAACTGATTATATTTCAAATTTCTCTCATATGACCAACTATTTAATCAATGCAAGCTTAATTTACCCCGGGGTCAAACACCTGGTTAAACTATCCTTAACCTCAAAACATTACAGATAATATTAATATGTAACAGCTTTCAAATGTTCCTCACATCTGTTATTTTCTTTCACAAGTGCACAATGTTTCACACACACACACACACACACACACACACACACACACACACACATAATTCTTGTGTTCTCTTTTGTACAGCTTGGTTTTCAATTTTTTTTTATTTATGCATATGACCAGCAAAGCTACACCAATACGAATCTCATCATCATTGATGATTTTATTTAATCTCTTCTAATAATATGAACGTTAAAGATTGTAGTAAAAAGTAGAATAATAATATTGTTTAATAGTCTATTATAAGTTTATAAATACTAATAATCATATTAAAGTTTATTAACCCAATACTAGTTTTAGAATATACATTATTTCAATTTACAGTTCATGTATTAAACATAGATTCCAAATTATTAAAATGAAAGGCAAAGATCAAAAGTATGCTTATTAACATATGTACAGTTGACAATTATGAAAAACGGGCAATGTACTTTATTCAAAATAACACATGTTTAGTTATGACTTTGAAGATATTAACATTGCTTACCAGAAGGACCTACATTATTCATTTTGTGATAGACCAACGGGAGAGGTTCAACAGCAGTGAATTCTTAATACTCTCTGATCTAGACACAATCAAGGGAAAATTCTTAGTGGTGCTCAGAACCGGTACACCATCAGAATCGGCTCCCTACACTGTGGTTTTCCCTCATTCATTAAAAATGAACTCTTCCATTGCTTACGTTTTACTTTGATAACAATTTTTGTCTAATAATTTATTTTGGCAATTGCTCTTTTAGTCAATAATCTCATGCAAGGGTTGGCAACCTGCAAGCCAGATCCAGCCCATAAAGGCATTTTGACCGGCCTGTTAGCCTGATTACCAATAACTCTGTTTTTAATATGAGACATGAGGTTTGCAAATTACACAAAAGGTGTGCTGTTATCTTCCTCTCACTCACCCAACCAAATTTGAATACTAAGACGGCAAAAGCATGGCCAAAATACAATCATCTCCATTTCTGCATAAAAAATAAACATAAAACAAAAACTGAAAGTCGATTTAATCCGACCAACAACACACATTAAGTGGGGACAGCTTCAAAATGACAATGTTGTCTCAGTCAGCTTTGTATTTCATTCATTCAACAACGACCTCTCAACCCCCATTACTTACCCTTGCCACTTCCCCTATATAAGTTGCGAGAACTTGTCAATGAGGCATTTTTTTCACCTTTTCAATAATTGTTTCAAATATGCACATCATGATTTCATCCGTTTCACTTTGGGTGATTTTTTTTCACTTTGGGTGATTTTTTTTCACTTTGGGTGATTTTCTTTTTCACTTTGGGTGATTTTTTTTTCACTTTGGGTGATTTTTTTTTCACTTTGGGTGATTTTTTTTTCACTTTGGGTGATTTTTTTTCACTTTGAGGAATTTTAACATTCTTTAAGGAAAATAACTTTTGTTGGGTGTTTTTAATTTTAGATTTTCTTTTATTTTTATCATGATTTAAAATATTTCGATTGATAGAGGGTCTGTATATGTAATTTTTCTTAATTTTTCATTTGTGGCCTTTGTCTGGTTATCTATCCAGCCCACGGGGTCGAATAAGTTGCAGACCGGATCTAATGCATACATAAAAGTAATGTATAAATAAAGTTGAAAAAAAAATCATGGATTCTATAATATGAACATGCAGATTTAATTCTATATATTTGATCTGATCTCAAAAAATATCTTTGTAAATTCATTTTTAGTAATATGTATATTGGACCTTCAGAAGATTTTCTCTCCAAATTAATTGTTAGCTAAGGTTTTAACCATTATGCTATGGATCCACATGCACAATTTAAAAAAAAAAAAATTAATTTGGAGGGGGGGGCTTAAATCCAATCTTGTATAGAATTACTGCTTTTTTTTACCTTAGCTCATATTGCAATTTTCTTAATGATGTTCTAATCTACTAGTTATAATTAATCATCTAGTTTATTTTTTAAAACGATTTATATTAGATGTGTTGGGGTTAATCACATTAGTTAAGTTTTTCTAAAAGTATATTACTTTTTAAAAGAAAAGTTTAATTGTATGATAAGTTATTTAAATCTTTCTTGTTTGTTGATAAATTATTAATGCAAGAAAAGATATTTTTAAAAATATTTCATATTTAGAAATTGCATGAATTATTTTTAAGTTCTCGTTTAAGACACCCTCTCATTCTTTTTAGTAAAGTAGTTAAACTTAGATTCCAATCAATTTTTATATTTATATTTATTATTACTAATTTATTTACATACTTATTAACCCATGTTTTATCATGCTACCTGTACATAAATATTTTAGATGATAGGGTGATAGGTGGATTAACATGAATACAAGTCGAATTGCTATGAGGGATTACAGGAGAAATGGAATGATGTAAATAAGCAGAGCTAATAAGGTGAGAAGGCATATAATGACATCACAATATATTTTCTGTGAAATTCTTTGACTGTAATTATTGTAAAAAATGTTTTTATCAACTAATGTAAAATTTAAGAAATTATATATTTGGTTAGTTGTTTTGTTTTACAGCATTTTGAGATTATTTAATGCTACATTCGTTCATTTTTGATAAAAGTTTCTATGCTTTAAGCCATTTATATTATCAAATATTTATTCACTCTGTTTGGTTAGTTGTTTTGTTTTATGGTATATCAACCCCTTTTGATATTATTAAATGTTGAACCTAGTAATTTGGGAAAACAATTTTATGATTCAAGTATTTTATATCTTCAATTCAAAGAGTTTGGTTTGGGTGATTTTTTTTTTTTTTTTTTTTGTTCTAGCATATCAACTCTTTTGGGTTATTTTATGCAAAATCCAGTTATTTTGGAAACAGTTTTTATGCTTCAAGTTGTTTATATCTTTAAATATTTATTTATTGTGTTTAGTTTGTTTCATTGAGAGAAAAATTGTTGTTTTTGTTTTAGACTTTGCAGAACATGATTGAGTTTTGGAAAGGAAAAGCAGTAACATGAATATTTGGTGCATTTAAGTTCGAAAGCTGATATCTTCAAACAGCCTAATTTAGTAGCATCAGTGAATTTTATGTTTATCACATATGGGTCATGGATGATATAAAATAAATTCTATTCACCACAATAATTCAATTCTAAAAAGTTTATTTTTAAATTTTTAATCATTTTATGATTTTTTGTAAAACAAAGGAACAAAATATCTGAAATTATTAATCTTTGATTATTTTCACTGCTGTTCTTGCAACATGGCCAAATCTTAGAGTTGAGCAAATAAAAATCAAGTTATTTTTTTGTATTTGTCTTTTCATTATACCAATGATTGTGACTTCATAGAATGGCACCATTTACAATTTTTCTTTCCTTTATAAAATGGATTATGGCCTGCCTTTTCTCTTAAGGGTTAAATAGCTGTATAATTCACCATCTCTTGACACAACTGAATTATATTTTAATTAAATAAAACCCCATTGAAGGCTAATTGGTTCAACCAACTCTATCTCCTCATTAGTTTTCTGATCTTTATCAAAGTACCTTGATAGATTTATCAGAAAGCTCTTTGCATACATTTAAAATGTGTGTCTCGGGGCAGATTGTGAATACATTAGAAGTTCTCATTTTATTTATTGTTATTTACAAAGTAATGATTAGGTATCAAATTCCAACAATAAATTAAAAAAAAAAGTATTGTTTTTTTCTAATAAGCTCTCAGATGGCTCATTCTCCATCGCTTTCAAGATTTGCTAGATTTATTTTCTCATGAAATTTTCTTATTAGTATTATTTGGATTACTTTTCTCATCTTAATTGTTATTTTTAGAACTGATGTAATTTCCGATCTCCTTCGGGCACATCTTTTCAAACTGGTGAATTTTTATGTCAAACTCCTATATGGACTTTTAAACTTAGCTCTTTATTTATTCCACAAGGGTAGTTTGTCTTCGCTCCATCAGCCATGACCAAGTAGGAATGTCAATAAATTGTTATTCTTAGTTACTATCACTTGCAGTAAGAATTGAATCTGAGTGTTAATTAATATCGTTATTTATTGTACTATAATTATGGCTGATAAAATGAGAACAATCTACTCCCATGAATTAAATGATGAATTAAGTTAGAAATTCTGCAGAAGATTACAAAGTTTTGATAAAGATTTCCAAGTTTGAAATAATGGAGGTTACATCAGTTAAAATATTGCGAAAATAAAACAAAACATGAGAATAGTAGTCCAAATAACCCAAATAATTTATTAGCAATTCCTATTTATTTTGTCATTAGTTAATGTCAATTCAAAGTGAATTAATCTTTCTCATACACATTTTAATACATAATTGATCTTTAGTTTTTACCTACTAGATTAATAATAATAAGAACGGTATTAGTTTTTACCTACTAAATAAATAATAATAAGAACGGTATTAGTTTTTACCTACTAAATAAATAATAATAAGAACGGTATTATAAAAGAATGCTGATCTTTAAATTCTCTGAGTATTTTCACTGCCAAAAATGTGGCCATTCTCTGTTTGAAATTTATAAAATGTGATTCTTTTTCCATGAGCATTAAGCTAAGTGGCTGACTATGGTAGAAGGCAACCCAAATATAACGTTATATGTCAACTATAGGGACCGACACGTTGCATGTAAACAGTCACAAGGAAACAAAGACAAGGAGAGAATTTGACTCTTTTTCAGTTGAAACAACAGATACTTATTTACAGTTACTTTCCAGAATAATGCCTTATCTCTTATTCAAAAGTCTTCTCATACTGCAATCTGCTTAACAAAGACTCTGCCATGTCAAACACATGCTAATCTGTCTTTGTCCAACCATGTTTAGGACGTGTTTTATCCTATCGCTTTTGCTCACATATGTAACACGTCTATCTCTCTGTCTTTCTCTAACATCAAGGGTCCATGTTTTTCGTTTTTTATATTTTTCTTTCCTTCTTCCTTACCATGACATCACCTCACACACAGTTCGGTATTTGCATGCGTTGGATGTTGCTGCTGCTATACACATGTCTGCACTCTGTTACTTAAATACTCCCTTTTCATCAATTGCTGCATCTCCAGGATTACTCCACTGGCTCTTGATCCTCCCCTTGTAATGTTAAGTGTTTAGCAAGAGGGCATCAGATACTTTTTTTCTCTTTTAGTCTTTCATATGACTTGACCAAGGATTGAACTCCAGTCTTCCGGCCCATTAGCAAACATTCTTATCATTATGCCAAATGGGCATTAAAAATAAAATTTTTAGATTTGACCAAATACTTTTATTAAAAAAAACAACTGTTCAGTTGTGTAGTCATGCTCAAATTTTGAATAGATTTTTGATGGGTTTGTTTGTTATTATGGTGTTTTTTGAAATAGAATTTACTGATACATTCACACATCTTTGTAACTCTGCCTCTTGAACAGTCTGTCACACTGAATTCTGGAATGGCATTTACAGTCTGTCATTCTTAAATATGAAATAGCATTTTATTTGGTCTGTCACACTTGAGTTTAAAGTTTTTAGATGTGTCAACACATCTTTGATATTTGACTAAAAAGGATAACTTGTGATGTTTGCACCACAGAGAGTTAATCAAAAAGTAATGCTAGCACAGTTTCCAACTACACTTCTTCAGATGCACCAATACTGAAGTTTTAGTGAGAAGAATTAAAAATTACCCAAAATAATTCTGGGGAATAACAAAAAGGATGGTGTTGTTTAGAGTTTTCCTTCTCTTAGATAAATTGCATTCTCAGCATTTTAGAGTCCAGTCTACCTTTAACTGATGGGTGTGAGATGGATGTGCACTGTACGCAACTGATTATGGTATTGTATCAGTCCTGGGTATTGTTGAGTTGTTTCTCTTTCATTGTGTCCAAAAGGGGAGTAAAGAGTATTAAAAGTCTCACCAGGCTCTTACAGTATGAAGAATATCTAGGATTCTCTATTAAAATATGTTCCTATCTCAAAGGTAGAGTAAGAAATAATTTTTTATTTTGTATATGTTGCTGCCTTTCATAAATGTCAAGTGAAAATATTTGTATTTACCGTACTTAATCTTAGCTTTTCGTTTAAATAATCAACATGATTAGAATATATGTTTAATACATGAGTTGTGAATTAACATTCTAGCACTACCTTTCATAAGGATATTGAGAAAGTGACTTCACAGAGTTTCAATTCCGATACATGAAACTTTAAAATGGTTATCCCTCTATGTACTAATCAGGTCGAATGTTGGTTAACTTTAGAGATGCAATAAGTTTCAACTATAACTACTGTATTTGTTATCAGGGCTATGATGGATACATCTTCTAGTAAAAATATATGAACATATACACAAAACATATCATAATGAATGCCATGTAAGTTTTAATATGAGATGGAATCCTGAAGAAAAGACTTTACTGAAGCCTGATGACTTCAAATGAATGGTTACTAATATAGTTTGTTTTAATTTCTGTAATAAAAGTGCATAGCGTCTTCCCATGTTTGTACATTTTGTAATCAATAATTTTGTTCTTGATTAATGTTAATAGATATTTGCATTGCCTTTAGCACTGTTGTTATTTTTCATCACAATCAACTCGATTATCTTCCATCTTGATTGTTGATTAAAATGAAAAAGGCGTCATATTTATTTGAAATTGACATTTTTTTTTTGCTTACTTGTCTTTTCAAGTCTCTGTCTCACTCGCCCTTTCCCTCTCTTCTTACTCTCTTTTCACTTTATATATTTTCTGTGTTTTCTTTCTCTCACTCTTTCTCTTTATCTCTTTTTCTTTCTCACTCGTTCTCTCTGTTTCTTTGTGTTTTACTCACTTTCACTTTATCTCTGTTTTATTCTTTTTCTTTCTCTCCCACTCTCTGTTTTCCTCTTTCAATTTCTCTCTTTCTTTCTCCATTGTATTTCGCTTTTCAACTCCAATAAAGCTAATTGAATGGTTTCTGGCATCGTTGCTGTTTATAAAATTGGTTATATTGGAAAAGCCTACAATTTCATCTGAACTCTAGCTAAAAACAACAACTTATGTTCAATTCATTGTATATAAATTATCATATGCAATAGTTATTGTATTTAAGCATTAAATAACACCATAAGTGTTCAATTCATGCTCTATCGATTATCTAATTGTTACACTACAATCAAATAATCACTGCACAGTATAATGACAATTGTTACACTATAATCAAATAATCACTGCACAATATAATGACAATTGTTACACTATAATCAAATAATCACTGCACAATATAATGACAATTGTTACACTATAATCAAATAATCACTGCACAATATAATGACACTTGTTACACTATAATCGAATAATCACTGCACAATATAATGACAATTGTTACACTATAATCAAATAATCCCTGCACAATATAATGACAATTGTTACACTACAATCAAATAATCACTGCACAATATAATGACAATTGTTACACTATAATCGAATAATCACTGCACAATATAATGACAATTGTTACACTATAATCGAATAATCACTGCACAATATAATGACAATTGTTACACTATAATCAAATAATCACTGCACAATATAATGACAATTGTTACACTATCATCTCACTGCACAATATAATGACAATTGTTATACTATAATCAAATAATCACTGCACAATATGACAATTGTTACACTACAATAAAATAATAACTGCACAATATAATGACAATTGTTACACTATAATCAAATAATCACTGCACACTATAATGACAATTGTTACACTACAATAAAATAATCACTGCATAATATGACAATTGTTACACTACAATCAAATAATCACTGCACAATATAATGACAATTGTTACACTATAATCAAATAATCACTGCACAATATAATGACAATTGTACCACTATCATCTCACTGCACAATATAATGACGATTGTTACACTACAATCAAATAATCACTGCACAATATGACAATTGTTACACTACAATAAAATAATCACTGCACAATATAATGACAATTGTTACACTATAATCAAATAATCACTGCACAATATAATGAAATTGTTACACTACAATCAAATAATCACTGCACAATATAATGACAATTGTTACACTACAATAAAATAATCACTGCACAATATAATGACAATTGTTACACTACAATAAAATAATCACTGCACAATATAATGACAATTGTTACACTACAATAAAATAATCACTGCACAATATAATGACAATTATTACACTACAATCAAATAATCACTGCACAATATAATGACAATTGTTCTACTATCATCTCACTGCACAATATAATGACGATTGTTAACCTACAATCAAATAATCACTGCACAATATAATGACAATTGTTTTCTCTGAAAATAGGATTAGATTTATGTAAAAGTTTTTAATATTTTCATTATACTAATGTAATTTTCAAAATATTGTAGCCAGCAAGGAACTATCTCATAGTATTGTGTTTCACAGATTGGAAGTTATGAAAAGAATCTCTGTTCATGGTGTTTCATATCATTTTAAGTGTACAGAAGAAGAAAGGAAAGTTCTTTGCTGTGATGGTAGATAGATGAGGTCTTGCTGTGCGTGTTTTGTAGAGTAAACCAGATTGGATCACCTACCATAGAAATAATGATAGAGTAGAGAAAGGCTAGTAACATCTCTATTGTGAGAAAGGGACTGTAGGGAAGAGAAGAGATACCTCCCCACTAGATTGTTTAGTCAGTTTCCTACCATGTCAATGCAAGTAGGATTGTTCTAAGTGTCACCTTCTCAGATGTGGCAACAGGTTTAGAATAGGCATTGCGTTTTAGCATTAAATAATGCTAAGATGGGTGACATGCTGTTTAGCATCTGCCAATCAGCATGTTAAGAAAAGGTTATAATATCAGTACAAAATGATTTTAGATTCTGAATTTTGGAGATGAACGATTTTTTATATTATTGGGATTAATCCGTCTACTGTTCTCATCTTGAGTGTTATTTACATAACGTTTCGATCAATGTAACTTCCAACCTTCTTCAGGTGCATAAATCACTGTTTGGTATTGGGACAGGGTTAAATCTATCATTCCGAGGTTTCCTATGTAGGTGCTAGTTAAACGTAAAAATAAAATAAAAATTTATTTGTTTTATAATTAAAATTCTTTTTTTATTTATACGTCTAACTAGAACCTAAATACGAAACCTCGGAAGTATGGAGTTAATTCTTTCCCAATATCAAACATGGTGACTTCTACACCTGAAGAAGGTAGCAAACTAAACGTTGTGCAAATAACACTTAAGACGAGAATAGTTGTCTGATTAATCTAAATAATATGAAGAATAATTTTTGGTCTGAAAAAGCTTGTCATTAAACAAATTGGCATTAGTGTTTTACAAATGCATGTACAAGAGCTGAGTGACAACGTCCATTTTCTAGTTGTTAACGTTTATCCAAAGTGAACCATTTAGAATAGAAAGAATTGCATTTTTTTTTTTCAATTTTCTGTTGACTAGAATGGCTTGTGGCTCTGACATTAACTGCCTTACACTTTCTTTTCCTTCCTCAGAAGCCCACAACAAAATCATGATTTTACTGAAAGATGAATGTAACCACTATAAAGAAAACACTAATGGCTTTTGGCACCAACATAGATTTCTTCCACAAGTCTTTGCAAAGAGAATCATTCTATTAACTCTATTTTTTCTAATTGAATATATTGAAAATCATAGAAATGCTGCCTACAAATCAATTTGACTGTTCACTTGATGTGTTCTCGTTTTTGTATCTGGCCAACAGAATGTCCTCAGGAATGATTGGATGGCGACCATTTGATGCAGATTATGGACTGAAGTAACTTACGTCCAATAATTAGCGTAATAAAAAAAAAAACAAATCTCTCCGCTTTCTCTCTTTCATATATATATATATATATATATATATATATATATGTGTGTGTGTGTGTGTTTCATTGTCTGTCTATTTGAGGAATGGTCTCTACCAAACTTTTCCATTTGCATACTTGAAACTTGATATATAGGGGACTTGAACCTGTGAAACAAATTTAATTTGGTTTTTAGCCAGTAAAAATGGTTACTAATGTGTGAAAATTGAAAAAATTAGAACTTGGTTGGTGTAAATCAACTAAACGTGTCCCTTTTACACATGCTTAAATTTACATTTATACGTTTACCGACATTATTTTGGAAAAATTTTATATGCATCTGGACGTGGCTCACATGATAACGAATAATGCTGGAAAGCTATATGTTTTTGTTTTGATTCCATTGATTTGATAGAACTCAAGTTATATTTTTTTAACTTTTGATATCATTACTGTATATTGGCTACAATATAATAAATTCAACATCTGCATGAATTAAAATATATTTAAGTATATTTATGGCAAAGCAATGCCAGGCCACTACTATATATTAGATTCAACGTATCTTATATATAAAAGGCACTTTGTCTCTGTATGTGCGAGTTCGTTCCCTATGAACTCTTAAATAGCTGGGCTTATGAAATATACAGTAAATTCTTTGATAAGAGAGGCACGTTTAAAATGAATGTTTCTGTTTAGAACACAATTGAGCTATGATACATAACTTTTTCATTTTAAACTTTAATTCAAGCAATTATATAAAAAATAATTTTATAAAATCAACTGTAGGTTCTCTATAGTGCAATGTAGACTACGATATATTGTGAACTAAGTCACTCTGGAGAAGTATGTGAAGCTTCTTCCCGGTGCTGTATAGTCCAACTCAGGAGTAGCAGTTTCTGCCTAGCTGGGTTACATAGCCTGTGCGAGTAACTTGTGCCTGTGTAGAGCCCCAAACCTCCCACCCACCACCATTTTCCATGAAGTTAGAGGTTCCAAGGGAAAGACAGACATTACAGCTGGGCTCTAACTGCGCCACAGGAGTTTCTGATGATGACAAAATAAAGACTCCATCTCTGGATTTTCTGTTGTAATTTACTCCCTTCACCTTTCCCCTGATGGATTAATCCTTCAAGGCAGCAGAGATTTTGAATCTAATTTTCTCCTAAGTGAGTTCCCATCCAAAGTTGATAAGCCCCATCTGCCTAAAGAGATTATTTTTTAAGGTGCCAGTGGACCGCCTTTGCTCCTTCTCCCAGTTTTGCTAGACTTAATAATTAAACCCCACAAGAAGGCTAGGAGTTGGACTTGATTGTTAGGGGCTTTTTGAGACGCGGGCATTTTTTAGGGAGAGGGAGCTTATTCCCACTACCATTCTTATTTGTAGCAACATTTAAAACTAGAAATAGCCCTTAATTTATATATTTAAGATAATGAACAGTTTAAGTTTTGTAATGTTAACAAATATTTGCTATATGAAGTCAAGTAAAAAAAGTTGTAAGTGCTTGTTTCATGTGTTTACCTTTATTTTTCACAAATAAAAAATAACGCAATTATAAAATGAATTAATTTCAAAATTAGGAATAATAAATCATTACTGTTTTAATTAATTAAAGCTAACAAATTAAAAATTAAACTGAAATCTGAAACAATTTGTAACTCAACTTTGAATTGAGGAATAAATGTAAAAAAAAAATTCTTTTTTTTACTACAGAATTGAAATGATCTGTCTTCACATTTGGAAAAAATTTAATTATTCTGGAAAGAATAGAATGCTTTAAAAATGAACATTTAAACATTTACTTTTTTAATTGTCCAAGTAAAATAATATATATAATATAAAAACCTTAAATGTTTTTGCGATTAAATTATTTTTAAAAATGCAATAGTGGAAATAGTGAAAAAAAAATAATATAGTATTATAAATTTCTAGATTTCCACAAATAAAGCATACAGCTTTCTAAAAACAGGGCACTGGTTCTGTTTGTGTGTCTCAACAATTAGAAAATAAACTTTTCTTCTGCTACAATATGAAGGAATGGTAATAATGGAATTTCGAGCTAAGTTGCCTATAATCATTAATAATGTTCCATTTACAAATAAAATATGACATGAGGAGGTAATTTTTGTTGTAGTTCCAAAGTCATGGCCACGAGGGATCAAGTAACCCCAACCCATGCCCTCATTAACCCAATAAACCTAGTAAACCCAGGAATAACGAGGTTGCTTGGTCTACAAAATTGGAGTCTCAATATTATTATTGTTGTTAAAATATAGAAAACAGCAGAGGGATTCTTTTGGTGTAAATATCCAAAGTGTTTCAAGATGACAAAAATACTGAGTCATAATTTTTATTAATTGTATTAAAGCAAACCCCAAAAAGAACAGAAAGTAACTACATAGACATGTTGACAAATTAAGTAAATTGATTTATTAAAAAAATAGAATAAATAACCATTTGGTTAGCAAAACGTTTATCTATTTACCCCTTGGTATTGTTAATTTTACTGTGTATATAATTGTTCAAATACCAATTCTGACTTTAATAATGTTAGAGTTAATCCTATTTGTCCCGCTTTGATTAAGAATATTAACACACATATGCCCACATTTTTTGGTCTAGTTTGCACATGTCTAGTAAAGTTGCAGCATGAAAGTGCAATCATTTACATGTATAAGGTAGTATTTTGATTACAAGGATGACCCTTTAAAATAATCAGATACCCTTCACTTATGAAAATTGATCTAAGTGGATTGTACATTATGGAGAACACTATCCACTCTCTTTACCTGTTAAATGATGATTTTTCAAGAGCACAATATCTGCTATATGATAGAGATTGAGTTGGCTACAGGTGTTATTTTAAAAAAAAAAAGTAAATATATGAATAAATTAACGATTATTTCATATAAAACATTGACCAGAATTTATAAAATTGATTTTAATAAATTAAGACACTAAAAAAAATATTGAAGAATGGATTCGAAATGGGACAAGGTGGGGGGAACTCAAATTTATTCCTTGAGATGTGTATGGGTGTCTGAAACTATGCTTCAGAATCTAATCTGTCCTATGGTTACCAGCCAGACTGGGTTCGATATGTGATATTATTTTTTTTTTTCAATCGGCAAAATGAGAATTATCTAATTGCAATGCAATTTTTAATATTTAATCAAGAAACATTTTAATAAGAAATAAAAAGTCATGTTTAATTAAGTAAAGTGGTCAAGCATAATCGAAGATTACCCGGAAAGTTCCGTTTTCATTAGTACATTGAGGTATAAGAGAGAGAGAGAGAGAGAGAGAGAGAGAGAGAGAGAGAGAGAGAGAGAGAGAGAGAGAGAGAGAGAGAGAGAGCCATATCTCCACTTATTTTATAATGCTGAATGTCTAGAAAGTGGGCATCAAGTACCATTTTGGAAGTCTTTGGTATGATTCGGTCGATGATTAAATCCTGGTCTGTCAGCCTATTAGCAAACGCTCTTACCTTTATGTTAAATGAATTGGTTTCAAAGAGAGGAAAATTGATGGAATTTATGTTTAGATAAAGTAATTTTTTTTCTTTGCTTATGTGTTACTGTAAAAAGCAATTAATTGTTTTTTTGTTCTTGTTGTTGTTTTTTATTTGTCTGACAATATTAAATAGGCCTCCAGAGTGTTGCTGAAACATCCCTTCATTGCCATACCCCCTTTGATTTGGGTAGTGCCAACCAGCTCTTCCTGTAAGACTTGAGAGAAAGAGCTCAAACTTTTTGACAAGAATTATCTTTTTAGTTGTATTTCTATTTATTCAACTGATTGAATACTCCAAAAAGTGGCACAAGGTGTGTATCTACTCACATTTATATGTGATGTATTGATACAGGGAAAGGTGAGAGCAGAGAAAAAGGCAGCAAAGTAATTGGTTCATATGTGTTCATAGGTCAAGAAGTAGTCCGACTCTGAGGAGACATTATGTCTGGTTGAAGTGTCTGGTAGGGATGTGTACCATTGGCTTTGTCATTCTTGCAACAGACAGAAATAATGATGAATGAACTTGTGAGATAAAAGTTGAAAAAAACTAAACAAAACAAAAAGGAGAGAGCAAAAAGAAAAGGAAGGAAAAGCAACAAAAGAAAAAATATAGGTGGATGTTGAAGATGAAAGTAAAAGACATGGAGATGTGAACCTCCACGCAGATGAGTGAACAATGTGAGATGGGATGAAAACAGCAATAAAAAAAAAAGAGAGACGTGGGGGTGGGAGCAAAAATCTGATTAGCTGATTTGCTTCTGGCAAAGGTTAGAGGTATCAGTGTATGCCACCCCCTCGATAACATTGACTGGTAATAGTCAAAGATTTTGAATAAACAATCAACTGAAATGGATATATTAATGTCTCTTATAGTACCAGGTGACCAAATATTAAAAGGTTTATTATTAGCCATGAAATGCAGTGTTTGAAGTTTGTGCATCTGTCATAATGGTTGTCCACACACACACACACACACACACACACACACACACACACACACACACACACACACACACACACACACACACAGCAACGTACATAGATGAGTAGATCAACCAGTATATCGTTTCTATTTAATTACTTCCCATTAGAGAAAAATCCAAGATTTCTTTTTAATGCACTGGATGTAACAAAAATAAAAATTACCACAGTTAAGATTTCTCATCCTCCAATTAAATACACATATCTTTCCCCATAAACATTTTCATTTTTAAGGTAGATAATTCAGTGATTAATAATAATCTTGCATGTTTAACATCATATAGGTTAAATGCCATTTCCAAATCCAAATCTTAACTACATATCAAGTTACAAGCATCTTCCATATACAAGGGCCATTCCAAAAGTAATGCTTCCTATTTTTTTATTCCGCATGAATGGATCAGAAGGGACTGCAAATTGCTTTGTTATGGTGACTGAACTTAAGCATTCATGACCTTTAAGTTTCATCTCTATTGCAGATATTGACAGTGTGAAACTCTTAAGAAAGCAATCTCTGTCATGGATGTATCATTGAATTCCTCCATGCAGAAAAAAATTGAACTGATCAACATTCATCGGCGCCTGTTGAACGTTAATGACGCCAATGTACCTATTGTAAGCACAATTAGAAATGAGTTTGTTTATTTTAAAGTGGCATAGATGTTAGTGATAAAGCGCTATCTAGACTTTTATAATTGAGGTATCGAAAGAGACTGGAAAAAGTGCATTGAGAATGGTGGTGGCTACATAGAAAAATAAATTCTGGAGTACAAAAGGTTGCTCATTTTAATGGTACCACTTCCATCTTCATGGCTCTTCAATTGTTTGAGTTAAAAAAAGGCTTTAGTTTTGGAACAACTCTTGTACCTTTTCATACATGAAATTAAACATGGGTGCCACCATTTTCCATCAGATATTCACCAAATTTGCTTCAATCATAAAATACAGGTTGTAGATTCGCTGAGGTCAGTCATAAGCAATGAAATGATTTCACTGCATCTTTTGGGTTATGTCACTGGCAACCCAATCATTTCTCAAAAGAAAAAAAGTGCTTTTATTTTGAATATGCCATCATACTACACATTACACAAACAAACTAGTCTGAGAAAAAAAGCAGACAATATCAACACATAAGATCAGCCGATGAAAATCAGTCCAGCAAGCCCACTTATATCATAGATGACGTGCAAGAATACTATTTTAATCAAAGTTTTATTTACTGGCAATCTATCGTGATTGCTGAGTGAGATTTCCCTCACAACTTGACCATTTATTTACATCTGTTTTAAAGAATTTGTGGTCCTTGTGCAGAATTTGAACCAGACGTAAGTGGCCGCTCGGCTTTGCTCAAAACATGATGTCAACTACCGGCTTTTGCCACATGTCGCCGTTTATCAAATCGTAACAATGCTACTCAAGGAAAATACTGAAGAAAACATTTAAATATAATAAAATCACAAGCAAAAAAATATAACGAAAATAAAAGAAGAAACAACATGTTACTGTAACATTTTCTGTTTTATTCTTGTAACAAATTTTTTTCTCCTAATTTAAAATTCTCCTAAATAAAAATCTAAAAATGGTGTTTGAGGCTGACTGGTCTGCAACGAAACGCAATAGTTGACATATCGTTTGCAAGTCTCTGCTGGCCACATACATGGGAAACTTTCTAAGCCTTTTCTTGTTCACAAGTGGAAGCTTGGAAGTGCCTATTGAGTTCAATATCTGTGATGGAAGGGTTAACTTCAATAGCTGCTTCCAATGCCTCAGAATCAAATCTTTTTTTGGTAACTTTACTCCTATAAACTTTTGTTTCAAAATGGGAAAACTAATCATGCTATTTCACACACTATGCCATCACAGTACGATGTATTTGTCAAATGCATTTTTATTAGACTCTCTCTGAAATTGTGTTGTTTAATGAATATATTTTTTCTTTTTATTGAATCTTTTTTTAATCTATTAAAACAAAACTTTTAAAAAATTAAAAGAAAACAAAATATGGTGCCACTAAATCAGACTGACAGAAAATACCGGCTTCTGGGCCTAAAATGCACCAAACGTTGATGTTATTGCTTTATCTTTGTTTTCTCTTTGCAAAAATAGATTATGTTCTACAAAACAAAAAAAAATCCTCTACAAAGCAACCATACCGTGAATAAATATTTGAACTTATAAAGAACTCGAAACATAAAACCTTTTATCAAAATGACTGGATACAACATAAAATAATACAATGAGGTTGATATTCCATAAAACAAAACAACCAAACTAATAAATTGAGTCAAAAATTGATATAATTTTTTTTTTTACATTTAATATTAATGGTTAAAGTTAAATGAAATTTTTGTAATTCAAAAATTTTTAAAGATCTTTTTTAATTACCTGAGCAGAAAGTATTGTAGTTTTGCCGGTTTCTCATCCTTTGAGTGTTTGGCTCAAAACTTGAAATCTTGAAAGCAACAATAAAATTGAAACATTTAAAATTATCGTCTGTACTCAACTACATAATATTCTGCTTGTTCCTTCCTTAGGTAGTCCGTACGTCACACTTAAAAAAAAAAGGCCAAATAAAATTTATTTTTGAATTGAAAGCCATGTTTAATTTTAGAAGAGTTTCCAATGGGTAACCAATCTGTATAAGTCATGAAACAAAAACAGTTTTTAGTAAATAGCAAATCTGTATAAGTTTATAACTGTAGAAGTTTGAAGACAAAGAACCAAATTTTTTCTGGTATGAATACGAAAAGTTATGTGTAGGAATTCTAAAATATCCAGTATGTTTGAGTGATTCTGATTGGTAATCAGAAACTAGAATCAAACATACTGGATATTTTAGAATTCCTACACATAACTTTTCGTATTCATACCAGAAAAAATCCATTTGATTGGTCACTTCCTATCAACAATGTTTATAAATAGAATTTTCTAATTATATTTAATCATATCCTCATATTCTATCAAAAGTATTCAAGAATTTTTGAAGGTCTTTTTTAAAAAGGCTAAATTCGTGAAATTTAGCTTAAAAAATTAGAAAATAAAAAAATTAATAAACATTGAGATGTATAAGATCAAGAAGTAAAAATTAAATTTACAAGCCAAAAGCTTCTATAAGCTTAAAGCGATTATAAATATCAATATTTATATAGTAATTCCGACCAAATAAAAAAGCTCAGTACAACCAAAATAGGAAATAGAGCTTGTGATAGAACACAACACCCCTTTTTTTTTTTCTTCTATTGTATTTATTTTACTTCCTTTGTATTTTGGAAATCAAGTTTTCTGTTATTACTAAATTTTAAACTGGCCATGGAAGCATTCGCTATGCTGGTTACACTATCCCTAACATGAAAAATAAACTTTGAAGATTCGAAATAATCTTTCTTCCCCGATTGCATGCAAGCAGGATCTTTCTACAGACCTAGATTATGCACATTTTGGATTTTTAATTTGGATCTAATTTTAAACATTATAAACTAGACTTCTTATGAAAACATTGACTTATGACCATTTCACCTTGGAAATACCTAACCACTCTATATTCTTTCAACTGGAGTTTTAATCTTTAATTTTTAATTTACTTTTTTCATTTTTCATTTCTTTTCTCCATTTATGCAGTTTCAATTTATGCCAGTATCAGCAAATTGATAGCTTCGCTATAGTATTCATTTGCTAATATCATTCCTTTGATGAAAAGAACGCATTCTTTGAAACTCCGCAAATTAAGCAAATCTTAATATTGTTGAACAATAAATTAATCTTAATACTGTTGAACAACAAATTCTTGTAAATTATAATTTACAGTCTTTCAATTCTACATATATATTTTATTATTCTTTATGTAAATCTTGCTGCGATGTGCAGACTGTTTCAATCATATTTGATTTCATTGGGCAAGAAAAATTAAAATACAAGAATTAAAAAGGTTCTTTGGAAGAGAGAAAATATGCCATGACTTGTGTGAAGCAAAGCTAAAGTTCTTATGTGTTAAATTGATTACAAAGATTAAATTTCCGTTAAAGAAGAGAGAGGAGTTAAAAGGATAGCTTAATTATTTTATTTATATCTTAATAACTCAGAATATTTAAGCTAATCATATAGTAGCTATTTTATTTTTTATTTTTATTAATGTACACACACATATAGACAAGCAGACAAATACACGTGTATACAGATATACTCGCACAAACATATGCACATAAGACTATGAAACATGTAAAGATTGTGTTTGGAATTTTTATCAATTTATATAAGTATTAATGTATTTTTTATTGTGGTTCATGGGTATTATTTCTTTTTTAATTACTTATTAAAGCTTATTAATTTTTAATTAAGTTTTGGTATATAAAGGGTGTATTTTAATCTAAATTATTTTTAAAGGATTTTCCAAATTTGTTTTTTTTTTTTTTTTTTTTGCATTCAGTCTATAACCATAAAGTTATTTTTTATTCTTGTATTTTCAATTTTATAATAATGTTCAATTTTTGTGATGGAGTCAGCATGGATTAGGTTGGAGATAATGTAAGTGAAGTGAAATTAATTTTCCTTTCTTATAGACACAGCTGATATTTTTTGTGAACAAGTTCGGAGCATTGTGCATTCATCGACAAGCAATGAACCTTTTCATTGGTATTTCAGTTGTTTTATTTTAATAATGTTAGGCATCAATAAATGAATATTCCCTAAATCTCAGTTTCTTTTGGATATTTTAAAGGAGTTTTAGGAATACATAATACATGCACAACCTTCTATTTGAAAATGAAAACATCGTTGAATTGAACATGAGTCATAGTCATTAGAGAGCAATTAAGCAAGATTCACTGAATTTCAATTTCTTAAGACCCCCTTAAGCTTAAGCCTTAAATTTTAGACGGTTTTTAGGATTAAAATCCTGGAATGGATTTTGATAAAAATTAGGATAAGAATTCTAGACAACGTTTAATTTGGTTATTTTAATTTTCCTAAAGGGTGCAAAACTTAAGTTTAGGAAATAAATTTACCCTTCTTGAAACAGATATTCTTCTGTCCCATCACATAAATTATCAAGTAAAAAAAAAAAAAAAAAAAAAAAAACTGAAAAACTGCCAAATCTATTTTCTAATCCTTTTCTCTTTTTCTTTGTTTTTTTTTTTATACTAATTAAGTTTTTCTTTCTTTTCTTAAAATTCGATTTTTTTCTCTTATTTCTTTTGTTTTTAACTTGACTGATTAAAAGGTTATTTTATATGAATAAAAATATTAACGAAAACATAGGCAAAGGATAACATTTTTTTAGAAAAAGTGTACATTCATATATAATCCTCTTTTTCTTGTTGCACTCAAACTATTCCTATTGTGATTCAGGCTATTTTATGGCCAAATAATGAAAATTAAATAAAACGAATTCTGAATAGAAAAGGCTATAATTTATTCATTTTAAATGTCTCCCCTCACTTTTATGTAGGTGTATCAGTAAGTCATCCGTGAATTGAAATTAGATTTCAGTCCATTGAATCGACTGCTTGTCAACAAATCTTGATTTTAATCATCTTATTTGGAAAAAAAAAATAGAATCACGGTTATTTTCTATACTTAAAATTTGATATATATAATAAACACACACACACACACGCATATATTAGTGCATATTTTAAATTTGTTCTGCTTTATCCTGTTTGAATATGTCCTATATAAAGTGCAATTTATTTTTGTTCATTTCTCATGCATAGCTTTCTTTCAATGATTTTTTAATTGAATAAACTGTTATGTAATATTCTCTGATTGTGTGACGTTTATGAATGTTTCTTCATTGTTTTATGATTAGAATAGTTTACTTATGCTAATTGACTAACTCTGTACTTTTACTAGTATTTTAGTACATCAAACAGCTGTTGGTGTGTAATGGATGAACTTTAAGAAGAGTATAGTATGTCAGTTGAAAAAAAATTTGACTTTTAAACAAATCTAACTCACTAATATGACTCCCAACTCCATGTATAATATTTCTTGCATAAAGGAGAAAGTATATGTAAAACAAAAAAAGGGTAATCTTTTTGTGTATGTATGTATGTATGTATGTGGGGGGGAGTGTACACACTTTATTTGAGCTAGTTTGAGGAGATGAGAGAGAATATTAGATAGAAAACTGTTAAAAGAAGTGCTATATAGGATAGTTTTCTTTTCATTTTTGTAAATAGGCAGAGCTTCCCAAAATGCCCCGGGGGTCTTTTTTATTTTTATTTCTCTCTCTGTAAATATTTTTTATCAAATCCTTTTTTTGTTTTCCAATTTAGAAACCCAAGTATAATTTTGGATAGTTACCCTTCAGCTGTTGTAATTCATTAGCAGCTATTGCAGATATTGTATCTGCAGTCATTATATGGTTATAAAACAAAACAAAAAAACAGTTGTAAATAATTTAGGTGACTGCTGCTTTTTTTTTTTTTTTCAATCAGTTAAAATCTATCACATAACTCAAAATGTCTGTATTTATTTGATAATGCATCTTCGTCTAGTTTGGGATATATATATATATATATATATATATATATATATATATATATATATATGGCGAGAACCAAGAAGAATTAGAAATTTTTTTAAATAAGATTTATTGAGATAATAAAAAGCTCAACAATTTGATGTGGAGCTTATATACAGGAAGAAAAAAGAGAAAAAAAACCCCCCGACAATATAAGATATATACTAATGAATATAAATTTAATCGTTTAAATTTATTACCTAGCGGCTCCTTTCCTGATGAGAAGCATTAGGCTTCGAAATACCTACGTATAAAGAACATATATATCTTTTACTCCTAATGACGTAATCACCCTATTTAATGAACGATTAAATTCATATGCACTAGTATATATTTTTATATTGTTTTTTTTTTTTTTTCATTCTACATATGTAATATATATATATATATATATATATATATATATATATATAGAGAGAGAGAGAGAGAGAGAGAGAGAGATACACTTATCTTATATTGATTGGAGGTGCAACTGTAGTATAAAAAAATCTCTGATAGAAATAAAATTTAATTCATTACTGGTTTGTTTTAATTGATGGAAACTGGAAATCATAAATCAAAATACGTTTTATTTTTGTGGAGAATATGGTATCACGATCCCCAAGAAGAATGAAATATTGATTTTGTAAGAAGAAATGTATTGATGAGAAAAATCGAGAATCAAAGTGAATTAAATTAAAAAAGATAAAGTAAAATTAATATTTGATTTTGGGAAGCCTTATAAAAAATAATTATAACATCTCATCCATTCTTTCAGTGTGATCAAACCAACAAAGTGTTCTGCTCAATACACATCTCTATACTATTCAAATTTATAAAATCTGTTTTATTTTTGTATTTATTTTATTATTTATTTTTGTTTTGTAATGTTTTCACTGAAACTTTTTTTTTCTTTTTTAGTGACCATTACAAGGTGTCACCAATAATAGTGAGTGCAATGCAAAACACTTCCAACACTGCAGGTTCTCCTTTCAAAGAACTCTCGAAGGAACCGTTTGATGAACATATTGCTCAGATCCTTCAGAGAACGATGAGCACACCTTTCATCAAGTAAGAAATCTTTTTTATCTCTCTTTTCTGTTCTTTCTCTTCCTTTCTCTACCCCTTTCTCTCCCTCTCCCTAGATTTCTATTCTCCTCCTCTCCAAATTTCTTTCTCTTTTCCCCCCTTCTATCTCTCTCTTCTCCATAGATCTGCAGCTGTTGTCATAGTCTTCTCTCTCTCTCTCTCTCTCTCTCTCTCTCTCTCTCTCTCTCTCTCTCTCTTTATTGATCTTAAAACAATGCTAAACAGATAAGTGGTTTTTGCTTTGGTCATTTGGAATCATAATTGGTAGTTTAATCAGATGAATATCATTGCTTGATTGTTTTGAATACAATTTTAAAACTATTAGAGAGCTTGTTTGGATTGGTGTGTATGTGTGAGGGGAATAGGAGTTATTTCTACATCAAATGTAAAAGTTTATCTTAGATATAAAAACTCTTAGCCTTCATTAAGCTATGACTTATGCAAAAGATGTTGAGGCAAGCTAATAGCTATGTTTAGAAAAGTAGATTCTAATTGGTACAACACAATCCTCCTTGCTATTAGATATTTCTTTATGATTGTCTCAGTTTTGTTTTATAACCACTTATCAAGGCCAAGAGTCACTTGAGGGTAAGGGTCAATAGGATGGAACAATTGTTAGGCTAAATTGATAAATGCAATGAACTACATGGGACTATTTATGGGTTAACAACAAATACTTATTGAAAGGGCTTGTAAAGAACAAAAGCGATATTTCGCTCACTAATCCACTAGATTTCAAAGTTGGACTCTGTCTAGCGAATTGAGAATGCTCTGAATATATGTGAACTCTATATGTTGAACGAGGTTTGAGTTGGCGTCTTGGATAAAAAAGGAGATACTAATTAATGTTCATTTCATGATAACATTATATTTTTAAAATAAAAAATATAATAACTTCCCATTTAGAGAGAGAGAGAGAGAGAGAGAGAGAGAGAGAGAGAGAGAGAGAGAGAGAGAGAGAGAGAGAGAGAGAGAGAAAGACAGAGCAAAGTTATAAAGATAAATTTAATAAGTTTTAGTCTGTAATTTGCTTTGGTTGTTTTTTTTTTACTTTAGAAAGGAAACTTTATTTTTTATGTAGAGTTTAAAAAAGAATTTAATTTTGAGTCAGAGTTAAAACTATTTATCAATATAGGTATGTGATAATACAGATAATATACAAAAAGACAAACTGATCCTATTAATATAATATCTATTTATTACAATAAAACCGTAGAAAGCATACAATAGAAACATTTTAGATGACTGATTAGAAAACAAAAGAAAGAAAAATGTAATATACATGCAAGTTTTTGTTGTTACATTAACAATATTTTCAGTGATCACATTTGAAATTTATGTCTCTTTTGGGCATCCATATATTCATCTATTTTTTATAATTCAAATTTTAATTTGTTCATATCAATTTTGTTTTTATCTCCAATAATTTATTTTTTCTGAAATTCTTATGAAAATCTCAATATTGGTCTTGTGTGGGTGCGTATATATATATATATATATATATATATATATTAAATCTCAAATATATTTTTACTTGAAAGTTCTTTTTTTAAAACTTTATTTGGCAAACTTTGCTCTGTCTTTTTCTTTCTCTCTCTCTCTAAATAGGAAGTTATTATATTTTTTATTTTAAAACTATAATTTCATCATTTATTTATAATTTTTAAGTTTTCATTTTTTTACATTTTTGTCTTAAAAGTGACTAAATTAAAAAAAAATTTTTTTTAAACATATGAAATAAAAATAAACTGAAAAATCAAAAACTTTCTTTCTCAATGGACAATATTTTCAACAAATTATTTCGGGTTTTGACTTGCCGCAAGCTGTTCTCAGTCTGTAGACATAAGCAAATTCAGCAATGACCCCTCAACTGTAATTAATGTGTTAAAAAGGAGAAGAAAACTATTACAGTGGAATCAGGATGTTTAAAAATGATGATGTAATTTGAGATATCTGTCCTCCGCCTCCCCATCTTCTTCCACTGTAGATTCCTTCATGGACAGAAACTTATCAAAATGATGCTAACAATGTCAGTCTTAGTCAACATCTTAGAGATTTTGAAACTGTTTGAATGACCTAAAAAATCTTTTTATTGATAACAGATGTTATTATTTGTTGTTCAGACATTTCCCATTAAGACAAAACAAACTTTCATGTTATTCAGACTACTGTTCTCATCTTGAGTGGTATTTTTAGAACGTTTTGGCTGATGTCACCTCCGACCTTCTCCTGATGTTTCTTGTCAAACTTGGGAACTGCACAGAATTTCAAACAGAACCCTTTATTTAATCCATGGGGGTAGGTTGTTCTCGTTCCATCAACCGTGACTGAATAGAAAGTAATTTATAAATGTATTTTTAGTATTGCCAACACTGAAGATTGAACCTTCACCCTTCAGAAGAGTGTTAGAACTGAATTTCTATCTACTAGTTTATCCGTTATACCATGGGTCCTTGCAGATGAATAAAGTACAAAGTAAAATTCAGTTGTAAATGACACTTCTGGAGGTTGAAAGTTCAATCTTAAGTGCAGGCGATACTCAGAATACAATTGCAAATTACTAGTGACTTTAACAAGAACGTGCTACCTCTGTGAATTTATTAAAGGGTTCCATTCAAAATTCCATACAGATTCTCAAGTTCAACATTTTGTCCAAAAATCTTTGAGTTGAAAGTGTAAATAATTTATACATATATCATCATCATCATTATTATTATTATTTGCTACGCCACTTTGGTAATTTCCTGTTTCTGACTGTTGTCTCAATTCAACCCTTAAAAGATGCGCAAAACATTTACAGCATGAACACATCTCAAAATTAACATTGTGTTGCTCGAGCAAATGCTTACGTATAAAATCCTGTATCATGTGGCTTATTTGAATGAGTATTCTCATCTGTTGTTATTTCCACGTTTCGCCTAATGTAACCTCTGTAGATTATGACTGATAATCTCAAATTTAACAGATTAAGTATGGAATTCTTTTGCATTTACTACAATTCATTTGCAGTTGTGGGCAATTCTAAAAGAAAGCTTTGGTTTTAGGGCATCCATTCCATTGAAATAGTGACTTGCACCAAATTTAGCATACAGATTAAGTGTTATAGGAGGATGCAAGTTATAATACTATTAATAATAAACACTTACAGGCAACAATGAGCACCTTGCCATTCAACTACACGCATAGGTTGTCCTCTATAAATCTGACCATATCACAGTAGCTCCTACCACTTCAGTGGAAATATATTTTCTTTGGATGCAAACAAAAGTAAACAAACAGAAACAAATAAAAGAACTATTAAGCAGAATTGTATAGCACACAGAACCCTTGGCATGTCAAGTGTGGCAGAAGGAATCAAAAATATAATGCTGTTAATGTCCAAAATATAATGCTGTTAATATCCAAAATATTATGCTGTTAATATCCAAAAATATAATGCTGTTAACATCCAAAATATAATCCTGTTAATATCAATAATATAATGCTGTTTATATCTAAAATATAATCCTGTTAATATCAATAATATAATGCTGTTTATATCTAAAATATAATGGTGTTGATATCCAAAATATAATGCTTTTAACATCCAAAATATGATGCTGTTAATATCGACAATATAATGCTGTTAATATCCAAAATATTATGCCGTTAATATCACAAATATAATGTCGTTAATATCCAAAATATAATGCTGTTAATATCCAAAATATAATGCTGTTAATATCCAAAATATAATGCCGTTAATGTCTAAAATATAATGCCGTTAATATCAAAAATAGAATGCTATTAATATGAATAATATCATGTTGTTAATATCCAAAATATAATGCTGTTATTATCCAAAATATAATGCCGTTAATATCCAAAATATAATACCGTAAATATCCAAAATATAATGCTGTTAATATCCAAAATATAATGTTAATATCACAAAATATAATGTTAATATCAATAATATAATGCTGTTTATCTCTATATAAATAAAATGAACTCATTTTGTCTCGTCGGATTTTGACCTTAATAGGATTAAAAATCAAGACATTTCATGCAAATATAATATGTACAAACGGCAGAACAATATCTGAGGTGTGTTATAGGCTTATTATTTCTCAAATTCCTCGATAATCTTAGATTTCTATACTTTTTCTGCTGAGAAGTCACGGCCAAAATCGGTTAAGATCAATGGAAGATGTTTTTTTTTGTTTGTTTTTTTTTCACACTTTATTTTCCTACTTTTACTCATGACTCCGGATTTGATCCTTCCTACTTACCTACCATAACATTTTTTAAAACTCTCCCCCCCCCCACCGTCCCAGAAACAAACACTCGGGCAACGCCGGGTACCCCCGCTAGTATCTAAAATATAATGCTGTTATAATCCAAAATATAATGCTGTTAATATCCAAAATAGAATGCTTCTAATATAAATAATATAATGCTGTTAATATCCAAAATATAGTGCTGTTAATATCCAAATTACAATACCGTTAATGTCCAAAATAATATGCCGTTAATATACAAAATAAATTCTGTTAATATCAAAAATATTATGTTGTTAATATCCAAAATACAATGCTGTTAATATCAATAATATAATTTTGTTAATATCAATAATATAATTCTGTTAATATCAATAATATAGTGCCGTTAATATGAAAAATATAATGCTTTTAATATCAAAAATAAAATGCTGTTTATATCCAAAATATAATCCTGTCAATATCAATAATATAATCGCGTTTATATCCAAAATATTATGCTGTTAATATCCAATATATAATGCTGTTAATATCCAAAATATAATACCGTTAATATACAAGTTATAATGGCGTCAATATCCAAAATATAATGCCGTTAATATCTAAAATATAATGCCGTTAATATCTAAAATATAATGCCGTTAATATCTCAAATATAATGCCGTTAATATCCAAAGCATAATGCTGTTTACATCCAAAATATAATGATGTTAATATCCAAAATATAATGCTGTTAATATCCAAAATATAATGCTTTCAATATCCAAAATACGATACTGTTTATATCCAAAATATAATGCTTTTAATATCAATAATATAATTCTGTTAATATCCAAAATATAATGATGTTCATATTACAAAATATAATGCTGTTAATATCAATAATATAATTCTCTTAATATCCGAACTATAATGCCGTTAATATCCAAAGTATGCTGTTAATATCCAAAATATAATGCTGTTAATATCCAAAATATAATGCTGTTAATATCCAAAATATAATGCTGTTAATATCCATCATATAATACCGTTAATATTCAACATATAATACCGTTAATATTCAACATATAATACCGTTAATATTCAACATATAATGCTGTTACTATCCAAAATATAATGTCGTTAATATCCAAAGAGAAGTCTTCTAATATCAATAATATAATTCTGTTAATATCCAAAATACGATGGTGTTTATATCCAAAATACAATGCTGTTAATATCAATAATATAATTGTGTTAACATCAATAATATAATTCTGTTAACATCAATAATATAATTCTGTTAACATCAATAATATAATTCTGTTAACATCAATAATATAACTCTGTTAACATCAATAATATATTTCTGTTAATATCCAAAATGTAGTGCTGTTAATGTCAAAAATAAAACGCTATTTATATCCAAAATATAATCCTGTCAATATCAATAATATAATCGCGTTTATATCCAAAATATAATGCCGTTAATATCTAAAATATAATGCCGTTAATATCTAAAATATAATGCCGTTAATATCTCAAATATAATGCCGTTAATATCCAAAGCATAATGCTGTTTACATCCAAAATATAATGATGTTAATATCCAAAATATAATGATGTTAATATCCAAAATATAATGCTGTTAATATCCAAAATATAATGCTTTCAATATCCAAAATACGATACTGTTTATATCCAAAATATAATGCTTTTAATATCAATAATATAATTCTGTTAATATCCAAAATATAATGATGTTCATATTACAAAATATAATGCTGTTAATATCAATAATATAATTCTCTTAATATCCGAACTATAATGCCGTTAATATCCAAAGTATGCTGTTAATATCCAAAACATAATGCTGTTAATATCCAAAATATAATGCTGTTAATATCCAAAATATAATGCTGTTAATATCCATCATATAATACCGTTAATATTCAACATATAATACCGTTAATATTCAACATATAATACCGTTAATATTCAACATATAATACCGTTAATATTCAACATATAATACCGTTAATATTCAACATATAATGCTGTTACTATCCAAAATATAATGTCGTTAATATCCAAAGAGAAGTCTTCTAATATCAATAATATAATTCTGTTAATATCCAAAATACGATGGTGTTTATATCCAAAATACAATGCTGTTAATATCAATAATATAATTGTGTTAACATCAATAATATAATTCTGTTAACATCAATAATATAATTCTGTTAACATCAATAATATAATTCTGTTAACATCAATAATATAACTCTGTTAACATCAATAATATATTTCTGTTAATATCCAAAATGTAGTGCTGTTAATGTCAAAAATAAAACGCTATTTATATCCAAAATATAATCCTGTCAATATCAATAATATAATCGCGTTTATATCCAAAATATAATGCCATTAATATACAAAATATAATGCCGTTAATATACAAAATATAATGACGTCAATATCAAAAATATAATTCCGTTAATATCCAAAACATAATGCTGTTTACATCCAAAATACAATGCTGTTTACATTCAAAATAGAATGCTGTTTATATCCAAAATAGAATGCTGTTAATATCCAAAATATAATGCTGTTAATATCCGAAATATAATGCTGTTAATATCCAAAATATAATGCTTTCAATATCCAAAAGACAATGCTGTTTATATCCAAAATACGATAGTGTTTATATCCAAAATATAATGCTTTTAATATAAATAATATAATGCTGTTAATATCAATAACATAACTCTGTTAATATCCAAAATATAATGAAGTTCATATCCAAAATATAATGTGTTAATATCAATAATATAACTCTGTTAATATACGAAATATAATGCCGTAATATCCAAAATATAATGCTGTTAATATCCAAAATATAATGCTGTTAATATCACAAAATATAATGCTGTTAATATCCAAAATATAATGCTATTAACATAAAAAATATAATGCTGTTAATCTCCAATATATTATGTTGTTTATATCCAAAATATAATGCAGTTAATCTACAAAATATAATGCTGTTAATATCCAAATTATAATGCCGTTAATATCTAAAATAGAATACTGTTAATATGAATAATATCATGCTGATAATATCCAAAATATAATACCGTTTATATCGAAAATATAATGCCGTTAATATCAAGAATATAATGCCGTCAATATTCAAAATACAATGCTGTTAATATCCAAAATATAATGCTGTTAATATCCAAAATATAATGCTGTTAATCTCCAATATATAATGCTATTAATCTCTAATATATTATGCTGTTTATATCCAAAATATAATGCTGTTAATATCCAAAATATAATGCTGTTGATATCCAAAATATAATACTGTTGATATCCAAAATATAATACTGTTGATATCCAAAATATAATACTGTTATTATCCAAAATATAATATTGTTGATATCCAAAATATAATACTGTTGATATCCAAAATATAATACTGTTTATATCAAAAATATAATACTGTTGATATCCAATATACAATGTTCTTTATATCAAAAATACAATGTTGTTTATATCCAAAATATAGAGCTGTTAATATAAAAATATTATAATTCTGTTTATATCCAGAATATAATGCTGTTATTATCAATATTATAATACTGTTAAAATCCACGATACAATGCTGTTAATATATAAAATATAATTCCGTTAATATCCAAAATATAATGCCGTAAGTATCCAAAATATAATGGCGTTAGTCTCCAAAATATAATGCCGTTACTATCCATAATATTATGCTGTTAATATCAAACAATGTTATGCTGTTAATATCAAAAAATGTTATGCTGTTAATATCAAAAAATATTATGCTGTTAATATCAATAATATAATGCTGTTAATATCAAAAATATGATGCTAATTATATACAAAATATAATGTTGTTAATATCCAAAATATAATGCTGTTAATATCCAAAATATAATGCTGTTAATATCCAAAATATAATGCTGTTAATATCCAAAATATAATGCTGTTAATATCCAAAATATAATGCTGATAATATCCAAAATACAATAGTTTTTATATCAAAAATATAATCCTGTTAATATCAATAATATAATTCCGTTAATATCTAAAATATAGTGCCGTTAATATCCAAAACATAATGCTGTTAATATCAAAAATAAACTTCTGTTTATATCCAAAATATAATCCTGTTAATATCAATAATATAATCCCATTTATATGCAAAATATAATGCTGTTAATATCCAAAATATAATGCTGTTAATATCCAAAATATAATGCTGTTTATATCCAAAATATAATGCTGTTTATATCCAAAATATAATGCTGTTAATTTTCAAAATATAATCCTGTTCATATCCAAAATATAATGGCGTCAACATCTAAAATATAATGGCGTCAATATCCAAAATATAATGGCGTCAATATCCAAAATATAATGGCGTCAATATCCAAAATATAATGGCGTCAATATCCAAAATATAGTGCCGTTAATATCCAAAACATAATGCCGTTAATATCCAAAACATAATGCCGTTATTATCCAAAACATAATGCCGTTATTATCAAAAACATAATGTTGTTAATATCCAAAATATAATGCTTTTAATATCACAAAATACAATGCTGTTAATATCCAAAATATGATGGTGTTTATATCCAAAATATAATGCTTTTAATATGAATAATATAATTCTGTTAATATCCAAAATATGATGCTGTTAATATCAATATTATAATTCTGTTAATATAAAAAATATAATGATGGTCATATCAATAATATAATGCTGGTAATATCAATAATATAATTCTGATAGTATACAAATCATAATGATGTTCATATCCAAAATATAATGTTGTTAATATCAATAATATAATTTTGTTAATATCGAAAATATAATGCCGTTAATATCCAAAATACAATGCTGTTAATATCCAAAGTACAATGCTGTTAATATCCAAAGTACAATGCTGTTAATATCCAAAGTACAATGCTGTTAATATCCAAAGTACAATGCTGTTAATATCCAAAGTACAATGCTGTAAATATCCAAAGTACAATGCTGTAAATATCCAAAGTACAATGCTGTAAATATCCAAAGTACAATGCTGTAAATATCCAAAGTACAATGCTGTAAATATCCAAAGTACAATGCTGTAAATATCCAAAGTACGATGCTGTAAATATCCAAAGTACGATGCTGTAAATATCCAAAGTACGATGCTGTAAATATCCAAAGTACGATGCTGTAAATATCCAAAGTACGATGCTGTTAATATCCAAAGTACGATGCTGTAAATATCCAAAGTACGATGCTGTTAATATCCAAAGTACGATGCTGTTAATATCCAAAGTACAATGCTGTTAATATCCAAAGTACAATGCTGTTAATATCCAAAGTACAATGCTGTTAATATCCAAAGTACAATGCTGTTAATATCCAAAGTACAATGCTGTTAATATCCAAAGTACAATGCTGTTAATATCCAAAGTACAATGCTGTTAATATCCAAAGTACAATGCTGTTAATATCCAAAGTACAATGCTGTTAATATCCAAAGTACAATGCTGTTAATATCCAAAGTACAATGCTGTAAATATCCAAAGTACAATGCTGTAAATATCCAAAGTACAATGCTGTAAATATCCAAAGTACAATGCTGTAAATATCCAAAGTACAATGCTGTAAATATCCAAAGTACAATGCTGTTAATATCCAAAGTACAATGCTGTTAATATCCAAAGTACAATGCTGTTAATATCCAAAGTACAATGCTGTTAATATCCAAAGTACGATGCTGTTAATATCCAAAGTACGATGCTGTTAATATCCAAAGTACAATGCTGTTAATATCCAAAGTACAATGCTGTTAATATCCAAAGTACAATGCTGTTAATATCCAAAGTACAATGCTGTTAATATCCAAAGTACAATGCTGTTAATATCCAAAGTACAATGCTGTTAATATCCAAAGTACAATGCTGTTAATATCCAAAGTACAATGCTGTTAATATCCAAAGTACAATGCTGTTAATATCCAAAGTACAATGCTGTTAATATCCAAAGTACAATGCTGTTAATATCCAAAGTACAATGCTGTTAATATCCAAAGTACAATGCTGTTAATATCCAAAGTACAATGCTGTTAATATCCAAAGTACAATGCTGTTAATATCCAAAGTACAATGCTGTTAATATCCAAAGTACAATGCTGTTAATATCCAAAGTACAATGCTGTTAATATCCAAAGTACAATGCTGTTAATATCCAAAGTACAATGCTGTTAATATCCAAAGTACAATGCTGTTAATATCCAAAGTACAATGCTGTTAATATCCAAAGTACAATGCTGTTAATATCCAAAGTACAATGCTGTTAATATCCAAAGTACAATGCTGTTAATATCCAAAGTACAATGCTGTTAATATCCAAAGTACAATGCTGTTAATATCCAAAGTACAATGCTGTTAATATCCAAAGTACAATGCTGTTAATATCCAAAGTACAATGCTGTTAATATCCAAAGTACAATGCTGTTAATATCCAAAGTACAATGCTGTTAATATCCAAAGTACAATGCTGTTAATATCCAAAGTACAATGCTGTTAATATCCAAAGTACAATGCTGTTAATATCCAAAGTACAATGCTGTTAATATCCAAAGTACAATGCTGTTAATATCCAAAGTACAATGCTGTTAATATCCAAAGTACAATGCTGTTAATATCCAAAGTACAATGCTGTTAATATCAATAATATAATTCTTTTAAAATCCAAAATACAATGCTGTTAATTTATCAAATATGATTCTGTTGATATCAATAATATAATTCTGTTGATATCAATAATATGATTCTGTTGATATCAATAATATGATTCTGTTGATATCAATAATATGATTCTGTTGATATCAATAATATGATTCTGTTGATATCAATAATATAATTCTGTTAATATCAATAATATACTTCTGTTAATATCAATAATATACTTCTGTTATGATACAAAATATTATGCCGTTAATATCCAAAATATAATGCCGTTAGTATCCAACATATAATGACGTTAGTATCCAAAATATAATGCCGTTACTATCCAAAATATTATGCTGTTAATATCCAAAATATAATGCTGTTAATATCCAAAATATAATGCTGTTAATATCCAAAATATAATGCTGTTAATATCCAAAATATAATGCTGTTAATATCCAAAATATAATGCTAATTATATCCAAAATATAATGCTGATAATATCCAAAATATAATGCTGTTAATATTTATAATATAATGCTGTAAATATCCAAAATACAATGCTTTTTATATCAAAAATAAAATGCTGTTCATATCAATAATATAATTCTGGTAATATCCAAAATATATTGATGTTTATATCCAAAATATAATTTTGTTAATATTCAGAATATAATGCCGTTAATATCCAAAATACAATGCTGTTAATATCAATAATATAATGCTGTTAATATTAAAAATGTTATGCCGTTAATATCAATAATATAATGCTGATAATATCATTAATATAATGCTATAAATATCCAAAATATAAATCTGTAAATATCAAAAATATAATGCTGTAAATATCCAAAATATAATGCTGTTAATATTAAAAATAATATGCTGGTTATATCCAAAATATAATCTTGTTAATATCAATAATATAATCGCGTTTATATCCAAAATATAATGCTGTTAATATCAATAATATAAGTCTGTTAATATCCAAAATATGATGCTGTTCATATCCAAAATATAATGTTGTTAATATCCAAAATACAATGCTGTTAATATCCAATGTTAATCTCGAAAATATGATGCTGTTGATCTCGAAAAAATAATGCTGTTAATCTCGAAAATATAATGCTGTTAATCTCGAAAATATAATGCTGTTAATCTCGAAAATATAATGCTGTTAATCTCGAAAATATAATGCTGTTTATATCAAAAATATAGTGCTGTTTATATAAAAAATATAATGCTGTTTATATAAAAAATATAATGGTGGTAATATCAAAAATATAATACCGATGATATCCAAAATACAATGCTGTTAATATCCAAAATACAATGCTGTTAATATTAATATAATTCTCTTAATATCCAAAATATAAAGCTGTTAATATAAATATTATAATTCTGTTAATATCAAAAATACAATGCCGTTAATATATAAAATATAATTCTGTTAATACATAAAATATAATTCTGTTTATATATAAAATATAATTCTGTTAATATATAAAATATAATTCTGTTAATATCGAATATATAATGCCGTCAATATCGAATATATAATACCGTTAATATCGAACATATAATGCCGTTAGTATCAAAAATATTATGCTGTTAATATCAATAATATAATGCTGTTAATATCCAACATATTATGCTGAGTATATCGTAAATATAATGTTGTTAATATCAAAATATAATGCTGTTAATATCAATAATATAATTCTGTTAATATCCGAAATATAATGCTGTTAATATCCAAAATATAATGCTGTTAATATCCAAAATATAATGTTGTTAATCTCCAAAATATAATGCTGTTAATATCCAAAATATAATGCTGTTAATCTCCAAAATATAATGCTGTTAATCTCCAAAATATAATGCTGTTAATCTCCAAAATATAATGCCGTTAATCTCCAAAATATAATGCGGTTAATATCCAAAATATTATGCGGTTAATATCCAAAATATTATGCTGTTAATATCCAAAATATTATGCTGTTAATATCCAAAATATTATGCTGTTAATATCAAAAATATTATGCCGTTAATATCAAAGATATAATGCCGTTAATATCAAAGATTGTATGCTGTTAATATAAAAAATATAATACTGTTAATATCAGACATATAATGCTGTTGATATCCAAAATATAATGCTGCTTATATTCAAAATATACTGTTAATATCAAACATCTAATACTGTTAATATCAAACATCTAATACTGTTAATATCCAAAATATGATGATGTTTATATCCAAAATAAAATGCTGTTAGTATAAAAACATAATGTGTTTTATATCCAAAATGTAATGCTTTTAATATCCAAAATATAATCCTGTTAATATCAATAATACAATGCTGTTAATATCAATAGTATAATTCTGGTTAAATTTGTAAGAAGCATCGCAGGAATGTCATATAAGGTAGCACTGAAGTGATCCAAATTATAATACAAGTTTCTGCTGCTATCAATAATAACTAACTTTAAAGCTGGTATATATTAACTTTCAAATCGATTTTAAAATACAACTTTGATCAAATTTAACTTTTATTCTCTTTACATTATTTGCTGTATAACTATTTATTATCAATCGTGATTTAGTATCTGACTGAAACTATACTATTACTTTCATGAGGGTACTATTGTATCATAGTTTTATGCTCAATGTAGTTACTATATACTATTTCAGACTAATCTCAATTCTTTCAATGCACGATTCTGGTAGTATCCGTTCTGTGGTTATGAGATCATGTTCCCAGGCATTGTTTTTTTTATGGTGGGGGGGGGATTAGTATCTGTTCTATTGTCATGATACAGGCGATTATCACAGGAACTACCTTCTCCTTTAGGGCATAGTGTAATGTTTGTTCTGTTGTCCTGAGACAGCCCCTAGAAGCACTGTCTCAGGACAACAGAACAACCCATTCTAAACATAGTAAGGAAGGCTTTTTAACAATGTAATTTGAATATGCTACCTTAAAAAATAGCACTACCTGTATTCTGCATTGCAGAAATCCCTAGATGCAAGAATGCCTTATTCTCTTGTGCTGCTAGATTTTGAAATTCTTTCTGCTTCCCTGAGTGTACTGACATGCAGAAGTTTATATGTAATGTAAACGAACATTGCTGTCATTTCCCTACATCGTGCCCTTGTAAAGATGGTTCTAAATAGTAATCTCTTACGTTCCAAGTGGCAGTATACCTCGTTTGCGAGTGAACAAGAGTATTCAAAAAAATGTTCATTGGTCATATCATATTCCTTGGCTAGCAAAAATATGAGAGCATATATTTGTTTGTTTATAAATGTCACATTAAAAAAATTTTTATCTATTAATTCTATAATATAAATAGTAAAAACAAAAACCCCAAAAACATAGAAACTGTAGTTTTACTTTGCTTTTTAACTTTTTTCAGGAGCAGCAAAGCAATGCAAATAAGCCAGGAAGAATGCTACATGCTTTTGATTAGAAGTACCAAAGTTTTCAGAGAGCAATATATCCAGAAGCAAGACTTGGCCATGGAAGAATTCAAGCGAAGGTATGATTGTTTTTACATTCGTTGTTAGTTACTTTTATATCTTTTTTTCTCCTTTTTAAATGTATTTCTTGCACACATAAACAGTACTTGTCATAAATTCTCATCCCATCACCTCCTAATAACAAAGCTTTACTATGCTTAAATACATCTGTTAGTCACAACTTTTTTGTTTTTACTTCAAAGTCATCACTTATCAAAGCCGGAAGATCACTCAAGAATGAGGGTTAAGTGTTAGGTAGTTGGTGAGAACTCAGTCATGATCAGTAATGGTAGAACTTGGGTAGAGCTTAGTTATTGAAGACAACAGGTCAACAAAAACTTATTTACATAGCATCTGAAAAGGACCAAGTTATAGTCAGCATGGAAGCAGCTTCAGGGTATCGTGTTCTACAGATGGACAGTTCTAGAAACTCTGGCTGTTGAATTTACGTTTAGATTTACACACAGGTAGAGAGCAAGGGAAATTATCTGGTTGTTGTTGTTGTAGCTAAACGAGTACTTGTTATAAACGTTTTGGGGGGCATGGAAGTTTTTTTGGACATGTTTTCAAGTGAGACTTTTGTTTGACAAATAACAACATAACAGGAGGCCACTAATTACCAATAAGCATTATGCACTGAAAGGTAATTTACAGTTAAATATGATATATTGAAAAGGAGTATTATATTCTGAAGAATCATGTAAAGGGAATATTCATACTCTCTAAAGTCTAAAATAATATGCTAAACAATTGTATCACTTGATGTATTAATTTTTTTGCTAATTGTCAGAAATTCACTAAAAAACAAATTTACACCAACTTTGTTTCTGTTTTTCAATGCGATTTGGCTTACATTAATTGGATAAAGGGTGGTGAGTTCTCTCTTACTATATGTTCTGTTATTTTGCAATAGAAATGAGTTGTCTGTCCTCATTTGAAAACTGAAGAAATTTAAATTTACATTGCAAGAATTTTACATGATTTCAAGACTGATTTTATTTGGGAGTAGGGGATCATGAAATCTTTAAGTAAATGAAACAAATAGTATCTAATATGTAAAAAGCAAATGTCTATATCCAGCTAAATGTAAAATAAAAAAAAAATCTATAAAACAAATACCCACAAAGTTGGTATATTCTTAATCTGCATTGCCTTGGATGAATAATATCTAAAATATAGAAATAAAAAATTTATTCTTTGGCCCCTAAACTGGAATAGATTGAGTCATGGAGAGAGGGAGTGGGGGGGCGTTTCCAGCCTGGACTAAATTGAAGTAATTTTGATTTTTAATTACGAAGTTACTTCCCTTATTCTAAGAAGAATCAAAATAAGAGTTATCCATGTGAGCGTGTACATCCATAGAGAGGAATAGGCAGAGAAGAAATAGGGGTGGGAAGAAGGAAAGGGAAAAACAATGGAGGGGAAAACAGAAAGAGAGAGATGGGTAAAGAGATAGAAATTTTTATAGAAATATATTGCATTTTTACCCCAGGCAACACTGGATAGCTCTGTTAGCAAGATTATAATGGGTGGATGATAATTCGTCAGAACTTCCATCTAAATCTTAATAAAATTGTTCATCTCTGTGACTTCATGCATTATTTTTATCTTATTATTATGAATCAATTATTTAAATAAAAAATGCTATAATGTAAAGTACTACTAAAATATTTAAAAGGGGAAAAAAAATTTTAAGTAATATAATTACAAAATTAAATAATTAAATTCACCAGAATCCAGTTTGGTTTCTTCATGACACACAAACCATTTTGATCTCTGGCTTTAAAACTTAAAGATTTTGAGCACATCCTCATGTATTAGAAGATTGAAAACTTTAGAAACTATTTAAAGCCAATAGAAATTAAATAGAAATTAAAACTATTGCTATAACTAAATTAGTTATAGTATTATAACAGTTTGGTTTAATTATTATTTTACTGACTATACTGTAATAATTAAATTTAACTTTCCAAATCTGTCTTTTTTGAAAAAATAAAATCTTTAGTTAATAAAAAAAAAATGGTACTTTTGTTCCAATGAACATAGAAATATTCTTGGGTATTGCCAGGTAGGGACAGCTTGCATTTAATAAACTTCTTATAAGGTTTTTCATCATATTTGGGTGAGAGACATTTACATTTTCTTTTGCTCATTATTCATTTTTTTGTTTGTGAAATTTTGAAATAAGGAATTATAATTTTAATTATTCGTATTACCCGGACTATTGTTCTCAACTTCAGTATAACACTCAAATAACAAATTGAGTGAGAATAACACTTAAGATGAGAACAGCAGACCAGATAATGAAAATAATAAAACTTAATTTCTTTGTTCTTCAATGTTTACTTTGTAATCATTTCTTCTATTTTATTTGAAAAGGGTGTATTCCTTTTATTTTATATTCTAAGGTTTAATTTTTTTAATTTATTTTTGTTTTTAAATACTGTCATTATCTATTTTGAAAACATTTTTAAACTGGATTAAAAAAAAGTTTTAAAAATTAATGTCTTTTCAGAAATGAAATCTATTTGTAGTTGTAAGCATGTTCAAGTATTCTTATAACATGGATGTTGCATAATCATTCAGACTTAGCAGAGATATTTCAGCTGCCTTAATGTTATCCACTAGTAAATATATCATCGGAAAGAAGAGCAACAAAACTATACTCATGACAAGTAAAGGGCCGACTACTACACGAGAATAACACAGACCAATTTAGACATTTGGGTACTTGTATGGAAGGATTGAGCTCTTTATTCCTATTTAATGTTCGGCTGAGAAATAAATTCATCAAAGGCTTTGAAGTCTCTTGTGCATCTAAAGTTATCTAAAGTTTGATAATTCAATTCTATTTATTGCACATAACACTCTTCTTTGAAGATGCAACAATAAGAGTAAAAATGTATATCTTAAGAGGGGGGGGTGTATAATTGTAGATCCAACCAGCGCTTTGTCTGCTTAGAATATCATCCAGATTGACACAGGCAGAAGGTATTTTTATTGAAACTTTTCGATTAAATCATTTCATTTTGGAATTGGAAGATGTACTAGAAAAATCTTTCTTCAAAATATTAACAATGAACCGGATTTTATTAAATGAAACACGAATAATCTTGTTTTGAAGGTAATTTAATATTTAATACACCTAATAGAATTGAGGAGGACTAAAAAAAGAAAAGTCTTGGGTTATACAAATGCAAGTTCTAGCACTCAAAGACTTGCTTTAATCACACTCGAGTTAAAATTAATTTAAAAGATAATCTGAGGATTTTTCAAAATGATAAAAGTTTTTGAACTTTAGTAAATAATTGAAATAATTGGGTTCTCCCTCACTGTCTCTTATAATCTCTTTTTAACTCTCTCTCACACTCTCAACCTTTTTTTATCTTTCTTTTTCTCTAACTCATATTTTTTCTCTTTCTCTCTTTTGTTCTCTCTCTTTCTTTCTTTTGCTCTCGCTCACTTTTGCTCTCTCTCTCTCTCTCTCTCTCTCTCTCTCTTGCTCAACTATTTTATGCCTTTATAACAACGGCTACAATATATGTCGGTTGAAGTACCTGCTTTTACCAAGTTAAAGATTGTAACGATAATTTAAAAAATAATGCACCCTATATCTATTATTATTATTATTATTGGCTCACATGGAGCTTTCACACAAGTCAACAAACGATCTGATTGGAAACCTGTGGTGTTCTCTGGAGGCTGAGTGACAACAAGTCTCCCCAGACGTCCAATTCTCTCTAACTCCTTCGATAGCATTTACAAATGAATCTGCATCATCGCAACAGCCTCTTACCATTGATTTCTTGCCGGCAGTGGCCATTGGTTTATACTGGAATTTGAGTGGCACTAAGCCTCCCCAAAGTCACAGTTCTCTTTGCGCTTGTCCAACCGAGGTCTGGCTGGCGCTCTCTCCTCGGTCTTTCAGTCCTTCTTGACCCTTCTCAGCTCTTTAGTGTCACTTTTTTATTGGGAGGAGCGGTGATGAAACTATGGGGGGGATGCATGTTGGGGATGTAGAACTTGTAGATATGCAGCTTCGGTGTTCTTTATTTCCTGTAACGCTTATTCATTATATTGTATTCTTGTATTATTCTCCGCATTCAAGGGTTTTCCTTAATATTTCAGTCGTTTTCATTATTGTTAGGCGTTGTACTTTTGCAGTTATTCCTCTGATTCCAATTTCTGACATTCTTTTTTCGAAGTTTTTCCTACTATTATTGGTACTATTTTGATTTTCTTCATCATCCAAATCCCTTTTAACTCTCTGGCTAGCTCTGTGTATTTGCTTCATTTCTCTTTTTCTTTCATACTTACCCTGTGGTCAGCTGGAACAGTAAAGTCTACGATTTGACAGGATTTTTCTTTCTTGTTAATTATTACGACATCTGGTCTTCTTGCTTGGATGGGTTTGTCCGTCTGTATGTCCATGTCCCATAGGATTTTGTGGTTCTTGTTTCCGAGTGCTTTTGCGGGTTTATGCTTGTACCATTTGTCTGTACGCTCAATTATTATTATTATTATTTGTAATATTTCTTTAACGTTTTTTCTACAGACTTGTTTTTGGCAGGATTGGATTATGTTCAGTTGGGGTGATTGAATTATGTTTGGGGAATGGGGATTCAGTTGTAATTGTTATAATCTCTCTTTTAGCTATCTATGTATTTCTTTTACCCCAGCCCCCATTGTTTATTGAAGCACTATCTAATATTTCCTAATGTCTCTTTCAGAATTTACAAGAAGAATGACTTTTTTTCCTCGCTAATTTGCATGTCTCTATAACTAGATAGCAAAATAATAATCCTCTATTCTTATACTAATAACAGTTCTTATAATAATAATAGACTTATTATTTTTAGTTATGCAAGTAAAATATCTTTGAATTCTCAAATGAAAGCAAAGTAGAATAAATAGCCGTAATGATTATGACTTAATGAAACACGGATATGTCTAGTAGGTTTACAAAAATGGACATTTACATTTATGATTTCCTACTCACAAGGAGTTTTCACACAATCATTGCTTCAAATCACTTTGTGTCCTCACAACAGCCGTTTACCATTAAATTCTCGCTAAGAGCTGTTAGTTTTCTATGGAATTTGAATCCCCATAAGTTTCCTCTGCTCTTCCAGTGAAAGTTTGACTGATGCTCTCCGTTTTAATCATCATCGACTCTTCACAACTATTTTGTGTGGTCCTCACAGATATAAAAAATTTTTTTTTCTTTTTTACATGGTAGTCACAGGGGGCGGTTTATCAGGAATTTGTTTATGTTGGACTTGAAGACATCCAAGTTGTAGTCAGGTGAGAAACAGGCAAATGGAAGAGAGTTCCACAGGCGTGCACTTCTAAGAAAGAAGCTTTGTTCATGGAATCTACCTTTTGATTTAGGCACAAATAAAGAATGGGGAAATTTATTGACATGCCCATGCTCGAAGAGAGAGAGAGGGGGGGGGGGGTTAGAGTGAGAGGAAGAAACAAGGAAGTGGGAGCGGACCGGGGTATCTCATGGTCACCTCCTCGCTTCGCATGGTTTACAGATAGATTTATAATTATTTTTTTTTTGTTTTTTCCTTCAATTATATATTGTTTTATGTCACCATGTTTTTGTGGTAGACAGAGGCAATTATAGGATTTTTATTACATATCTATTGACCGTTTCATTTTCAGATCGATTGATTTCTTGCTATAGTTAGGTACCCACGGCAGTGAAGCTCCACATACCTTTCCACAGTAACTTAGTTGACAATACATTGTAATCTACATTGCACTGTGGAGAACCTACTGTTGATTTTATAAAATTATTTTTTTATAATGGCTTGAATTAAAGTTTAAAATGCAAAATTCAAGTATCATGGTGCAATTATGTTTAAACAAAAACATTTATTTCAAACACGCCCCTATTTTATCAAAGAACCTACCATTGATTTTATACACTGAGCCCTCCTGCTTGTGTTGTGTAGTGATAAAACTTGTAATGTTAGACTATATAAGGATGTCAACTTTGATCCAAATTTTTTTGAGTATCAATTTTCAATACTTATCAGACGCATTTCAATACAAAACCTAATTTGTAAATTGATAATCCACTTGTGTTTAAATCGTAACACATGTCGTGGTTAGTATTTTTATAAAATCATATGATTTTTTTTTATTTGTAAATTGATAATCCACTTGTGTTTAAATCGTAACACATGTCGTGGTTAGTATTTTTATAAAATCATATGGTTTTTTTTTTATTTGTAAATTGATAATCCACTTGTGTTTAAATCATAACACATGTCGTGGTTAGTATTTTTATAAAATCATATGATTTTTTTTTATTTGTAAATTGATAATCCACTTGTGTTTAAATCTTAACACATGTCGTGGTTAGTATTTTTATAAAATCATATGATTTTTTTTAATTTGTAAATTGATAATCCACTTGTGTTTAAATCTTAACACATGTCGTAGTTAGTATTTTTATAAAATCATATGATTTTTTTTTATTTGTAAATTGATAATCCACTTGTGTTTAAATCGTAACACATGTCGTGGTTAGTATTTTTATAAAATCATATGATTTTTTTTTATTGCCACTATTTATATGTCAAGCTCGTTGACGTCCGAAAGAAAAATTAAAGTCAAGGGTGGCACAGTGATTCCTTTTTATTGACTACTACAGAGAAATGTAGGGCAGATGCCAATTCTTTCCATGATTATCAACTTTTTATGCAAAGTGTTGAGCAAAGGATCATCAAGTCTGCATTTTTTTAATGTTTGCTATTATTCAACCACTGATTGAACTCTGATCTCCTGGCCCATTCGCCAACACTAACAATTATGCCAAATGTATGTAATAGATCTGATAGGAGTTTAACTGCATAACTGATTCCATAGGATGCTACAGTATTTATTAGGCCAATCGTATTACTCCTGTACAGCAATAACGTCATCAAGAGTAAATCCATAATCAGTAAAATAGTTTTTGTTTTATTAAAGGAACTGTGAAAAGGCAGTAATTGTTAAACTGTGCTATTCATACAAACCCTCAGTCATGTGATAGCAGTTTCTCTATTTTGTTTATTTTTTCATTTCACCTTTTAGTGCCAGATTTTTTACAACTGTTTGTATTGACTCTCCCCCATTGTTGTTAGTGTTAGTTTCTTGAAAACTGTCACAAGTATACTTAATTTCTTTATTGTCACCTGACAACATGGTGACTAAAAGGGCTCACTTAGAAAACCAGAATAATAGAAGAAAATATTTGAAACCAATAATTAGTGAGATTGATTATAAAGTTGATACCATGTTCTGAAAAAGAATCATGCTTCAAGGATAGTAAAACCAACATTTTCACTAATGATCAACGTAATTACTGAACTGGATTTTTGGTGTAGATTCCATTTATGGCAGAAGTGTTTGGAGTTGGAACTGTATGTCACTACACAAGATGAAGATTAGATACAGTAGCCATAGGAGAAGGTTTAAAACATATGCATTGTATCTCATTATAATAGATATAGTAGCAGACATAGGTTTTAAAAAAATGCCAACTTCAGAGTAAGTTTTAAAAAATAAAAATTGACTCCTGCAATATTTTCAGTCTTCCAACATGCTACCTTACATACATGGAATCAAAAGACAAAAAAAAAAAAAAACCTCTCAACGTTAAAGTTAGTTTTAAGAACTTTAATCCTGCAAAAATGAATAACGCTGGAGTAGCATTTTTTTTTTTTTTTTTTCAGTAATGTTCACCAGGTCTGGGATAGGAATGTATGATTTTTGCAATGTATGATTATATAAGATTTACTTCATATTTATGGTTTTGAATTATTTTATTAGCTAACTCTCTTCCTTTGCCTAGTAGATTATTCTTGGCAAATTTTGTTTTATTGAATCTGTATGTAGTAAAATTGTGAAAAATGTGCCTACCCTATGTAACTATGCATGGTGATGTAAATAAATGCAATTTCTATCTTTCAAATGTCCCATGGTTACATGTAAGCTGTCACGTTGCTTGTGTTAATTCAGCAGTATATTTCCTACAATGGTTGAGTCTGTTATAAAAAAAATTTTTTAAAAAAGATGTTTGGCTCACCAGAATGCCAAGATTGATTATAATAGAGAAAATATATATCTTCCACGTATAGAGCCTTTTTTAAACATAGCCTAAACTTTGTTTTAAAATAATTAATTATTTTCATACTATTTTATTAATCCATAAATACAAATAAATCAAAATATGAAATGCTGGAATAGCTTTGATTCACGGACATTAGTGTCATTCATAGAAAAAAAAACTTTGTTGGTACGAATATATGAAACGCAGTGCAATCAAGATAGCTTGAGATTTGGAAATCACCAGTAAGTGGGTGAGAGGTTCAGCTATGTTGCTTTAGAAAGATTACATAGCGCGGAAGCTTTTTACTGTTGATTATCATGGTAGTTTCTTGGAAGTCTGGAGTGAAAGCTGACATGCATGTAACAATTCAATGATAAGGTCAGGAATCCATCAGTATAAATGATAGCAATCAGCTTTCATATTAATATAAAAGAATCAATGATTTGTATAATTTACATTCTTGAATATAAACAATGTGTGCTTATTGCGACGTTATGATAAAAACAAGAGGAGCATGATATTGTTTATAAAACTTTATTTAGCTAATACTGTAACAGGTACAAACGTAACTATTTAGTTATCTATACATAAAAGAGTTCTACAATAAAGTGTGATAATTTCCATTCTCAACCTTTCCTCCATCATTGACCCCACCCCGCCACCTCGAAGTTATGTATTTCTCCATTTATCCACTACTCCCATACAAAAATTTCATAGCCATCATAAAGTGACAGAAAAATAATAAGGTAAAAAAAAAAAATGTTTTTTTATTGTTTAGGACTTTAGGTTTTGTATAAAAATAGTATTATACATTCATATCACAAAAAAAGAAAACTTTTTTTTAAATAAAAAATGATGAAATTAATTTGTATTACGTTTCTTATACATGACGCAATCTGAAAAGAAATGATTATTTTTAAATTATCAGATACTTCAATTATTTGCCCTTAACTATATAATTTTTTTGCCACCTAGGGATGAATTTACCCATGGCTGAGAATCTATACATGAAAGAGTTCTACACTAAAGGAAGATAATTTTCAGTAAGAGATAACTACATTGACCAGACAGAAACACAAAACGGGGAAAAACCAAAACAAGGCATGTTTCTGTCACATACTCTACTTTAGACAGTGTAGCCATGTTAGAATTCATTTACTATAGCTAAATGATGACTCGAAGAATGGGCATACTCAATATTTATGACATCAATTTTTTTTTATCCTTTTATGGATAGTTTTATGTTTCTCATAACTTCCCATAATGATATCCCCTTTGTCATGCAGAGAGAACTTCATCATGGCCCACTTAATGCTTACATTGCCTTTCAATAAATGATTAGCTTAACACTAGTTTAAATATGCCTTCTCTCTCCGAACACACAATTTTACTACATCAATCAGAGCTTTTTTGATCTCTGTGTTCCCCTCACGATCTAACCTTTCTCAAAATGAAATAAGATATTTAGTTATAAATAAGCCACACAATTCAATAGTGTATTTGTTTTCTATTTATAACTGCCACCATCTTATCACCTATTTTGTCTGATTGTGGGTCACTGGCCCTACCAACTCTCGTAGTGCTGCTGCTGATGCTGTTATGTTTCTGTTATGCTTGCACAACTGCTGTTGGTCTTGAAAAGTCATTTTCTTTCATTTATCAGCGGCTCCATGTCTATCAGCCATTCTTTGATTGCCAAAGAGAAAATTGGCTTTGCAGAGTTTGTTGAAATTGAATGTCTATAAGTGAAAGCGCTTCTCGTGCTCTAGGGACTTTTTTCTTCCCCAAATGTATGGCTCCCTTCAGAACTGAAATCAACGTTTTAGATCATAACTTGCCTACGAGGAACTAGTTCTCATAGTCTTCATTTTTTTTTTATCTTTTCTAATCTTCCTTCTTCCTCTTTTTTTTTCTTTATTCCATCTCCTCTCTCCCATCATAGTCTCTCTCTAGATCCCTTCTCTCTACTTCAACCCCATCTTCCCCCATGAACTCTGTTTCTCTGCTTCACTGAAATACCAACCACATCAGACTTTAAGGAATTGTTCCTTACCAGACTCTTTGAAATTATCTAAAACGATGCTAAGCAATCTTTACTAACTGCGATAACTTGTGAGAATTTGTTTCTGATCTAATGGATGCCATTGTAGACTATGGAATTTTATCAAATTTATTGTGTGCATTTATACTAATGATGTATTAAGCTTATCTCAATGTAACATTATTTAGGGGAACCAACGTGTATGCAGTTTTAGTTGCAAAAGAGACAAAGAATAGGAAATAACTTCAACTTTTTGTTTTGTATAACATTTATTCCCACATTCTCGTGTTATTGCTGTGACATCTCTCATGTGATCATCATCTTGTACGCACTCTTAAATGTCATCCACCTCTATACGTGATCTCGAACATTATTGCCATCTCAAACACGATCTCCTTTTTAAAGTCTTTAGTTTTACCTTCAGATGATATCATTTTGCATTTGCATATGCTATGTTTCATCAAATATCTGCTCAATTATTTTTTACAATGAATTGGTTACAGTAGACATGTAAATAATCACAAAATAGTTGTTATGCCATAAAGTAGTCAAATCGAAATATTTATTTTGTTTCAGTAGATTTTTCTCTTCAGACAAAATTGTATCTTTTTCTAATGTTCATTTTTTAAAATCTGATCTAAAACAAGACAATTATTTTTGTCAACAAATCAATTGAAGTTTTAACTTCGTTTTTTTTTTTTTTTTTCGAACAAGACATATTGCCACTTGGGGCTACGTTTTGGAATCATGTCTAACAGGCTACTGTGGGAAGTTGAACAACGAGATGTCTGTTCATATTATATTTTAACTTCTGCATACTCTCAATAATAGTAATTGCCCTGTTGTGGCGGTGATAATGGGCAAGGAAGCAGGAAAAAGAGAGGGAATTCTAAACTCTAACAGTCCAAGGGAAGAAACTATTAGAGTAGAAGGCTTTCCAGCATCTACAGACCTCAATAGTTAAGAGGTGGGATTTTGCTGCCTGTTGGGTTAGTCAAAGCACAAGTGCTATGAATTCATGACCATGTATCTGCTTTCCAAAAAATTATTAACGATTTTACTATGATTTAATTCTGTCACTAAGCCGATTTTGATAGCCACCTATTTGGAATTTTCTTTGTTCTGTGTTACTATACGGTCAGTACAGAGGTAGATATCCTGTGGCAGATTCATTGATTCAAAATGTTTCTTGGAGATAACTTTAGAGTACAAAAAAGTTTTCTCCCTTGAAATATTATTTTCTAGATGGATTCTGCTATCCATCTAACAATTCTCTGAATATATATCTTGTTTGAACCACACCAGCAGAGTTTCTAATCCAAATAATACAAAAAATATCAATCATCATATCAAAAAAACGGAATTATTATTTATTTAAAAAAAAAAGAAATAGATTTTCAACTATTTGCATTTTGAATTTCTAACAGATATGTTCATTAGGGAATACAAAAACCAAATACTTTTCACCATTCACCAATAACATCCAGTGTGAATGCACGTTACATAGGCCGAAACGTTGTGAAAAAACAACTAATAGTCTAATCAATCCAAATAAAAAAAAATCAGGCAGCTATAACAAATAGAAATCCAATATAGAATTTACTGTTTTTGCCTTCTGTTGAATCTTATGCTACTGTTGATCAACGATTCCTCTTTTCGGTCAGTTTGTTGCTTCTCAAACCAACGTTTGTTATTTCGAGAGGCACTATCTGCTGTGTAAGCGATTTGTCCATTGACTTGTAGAGGAGCTGCTCCAGCCTTTCACAGGTTTTGTATTTACAATGAGTCAGGTACCCTTCTCATCAAGCAAACCCAATATTGACTATTTCCCCCTGAAACTGGTAGTCTCGGTTTATATCCAATAAATACAGGTTGGAACCAAGCTTGACACACGTGAACCTTATTAAGTATTTCTAATTTTCTTTCTTTAGGATCAAGTAAAGATTAGATACCCCATAGCAGAAGACGAATACTGGCGCACATTTCAAGTGACATCGGTTGTTTGTAAGCACGTCAAATAGCAGACATGGTCTAATGTTCGCGAGCAAGTTTTTTAAAAAATATATTTACAAAATTTTTTAAAATTTAAAAGAAAAAATATATATTTACATAACGTTTTTTAATATTAGATATTTACAAAACTTTTAAGTATTAAAAAAAATCTTTTTACTATTTACACAAATTTTTTTAATATAAGTAACAAAACGAATGTAATTTAACAAAATATATTTAAATAAATGGGTGTCTTTCTGAGTACGTTTTTTTTTTTTAATATTTACAGAACTTTTTAATAAAACTACTACTAATAATAATGATAATATAAATAAATAAATGGTAAATTTTTACGACGTGCCCCAGCATATAATAAACACCCCAACCTTCCTATGTTAAGAACGGCTTCCAGAATAAACACCCCCAACCTCAAAAGCCGTTCTTAACATGGGGAGGTTGGGGATGTCTATTTCGAAAGCCGTTCTTAACATAGGTGGTTGAGGGTGTTTATACTACGCTGGAACAGGTTGTAAAAAAATAAATAAATAAATAAACCGACGTTATAACTGAGAATTTCGGATGATGTCAATTAAAAAATGCATAATTTTTTTCAAAATTTAAATAAAATTTTTATAACCAAACTTTTTAATGGTAGAAACAAATATAAAATAACTGCCTTGTTCGGATTTTTGCGACCAAGATGAATTTTTATGTACGGTGTGTGTGTGTGTGTGTTTTAAATCTTTCTTTGTGCGTTTTTAATACAATTCAATATTTATTTAAAGTGCGATGTATGTAGGTGGTCAGTGAAATAGGAATCCTTCTTGACCAAGGCAATTTTTTTGCATAATAAAATCACAAGTATAAGCAAAAAGTATAAACAATCAAGATTTAAAAAACATATTTTATTCACATATCTTTTTAACTTTTATTTTTATAAAGATGAAGTGTAATATCACAGGATACAAATCTTTTATAATTTTCATTTTTATTTAAAAAAAAACAAAAACACGAAAAACTTGCTATTTGCTTACTTCTTCACAAGGGCAAATTAAATACAAGTGAGGTTAGCGTCCGAAATTCTCAGTTTCTAATGTTTTGTAATTAATATAGTTATTTTTTTTATTTTGGTACTTATGCACTTATTGATCCGTGCTGAAATAATAAGGTTAATATTTAAAAAGCCATTCTTAACATGGGGAGGGGAGGGTGTTTTGTACCTATTCTGTACTTTAACCTTACAATTGAATAAAAAAAAATCATATCACAAAACTTTAATTAAATTTGAAAATACGATTTAAAAAATAGCGCAGATTAGTAAGTGCATTAGCACCTTTATTTTTATTATAATTATAATAATAACTATTATTATTAGTTTTATTAAAACGTTTTGTGAATATATTTAAAAAATACTCAGAAAGACACCCATTTATTTAAAATATATATTTTGTTAACTTTACGTTCGTTTTGTTACTTACATTAAAAAGTTTTGGTTTTTGTTTTGTTTTTTAATCCTTAAAAGTTTTGTAAATTATTAAAGAAAATAAATATATATTTTTTATTTTAAATCTTAAAAAGTTTTGTAAATATATTTTTTAAAAATCTTGCTCACGAACATGTCTTGTCTGCTATTTGACGTGTTTACAAACAACCAACGGCAATGTCAAGGTCGAACAACCGGTGTCACTTGAAATGTGCGCTAGTATTCGTCTTCTGCTATGGGGTATCTAATCTTTACTTGATTATTTCTTTATAGTATACATTCAAAGCTCTGATTCGTTGGTCATTCGTCATGTTTTGGTTTGAAATAGCATTTTTACACACATCCACATATCTCTTGAGAAGAATCTGTTGTGCATAATTTTAGAATTGCATCTTCATCAGTGAAGATACAGATTGACTGAAAACATCTTAAGAATGAATCCGTTCTTGTTCCCATGTACTAAAAGCATGAAAACTTGATTGGAGCCAAACATTATTCTTTACAGCTTTACTTCATGGTGCCATCTATATGTTAAGCTTTACTTCATGGTGCCATCTATATGTTAAGCTCGGAATTGAATGGGCTATGCTGTATATACAAGTCAGAGAGATAATTGCTTTTTGTTTGTATTATTTTACAGGAAACTCTCGTCATGCTCTCACATTTCTAAAGAAAAAATCCAATTGGTCATCTTTTACTTTCAAATTCTTTTTAGTTCAATATTTCTTAATGTTTCTCTTCTTTTGATTCTTTGAATTCTTTAAAAGAAATCAACCTTTTGAAATCTGTTTGCATGTAGGCATTTTCTGAGAATGAACTTTTCAATTTTTGAATATTTTAAAGGGAGGTAACAGTGAAAGAGACAATCATTCTTTTACTTGAAAAATAAAACAAAAATGAATTCTTATTATTTGCATTACAGTTCTCATCTTGAATGTTATTCTACAAGGATAAAGTACTTGGTAAAATTCTGGAGGTTGAAGGTTCAATCTTTAGTGCAGGTGATACTCAAAATACAATTATGAATTACTTAGAACTTCGACCCGGCCATGACTGATGAATGAGAGCATGCTACTCTTGTGGATTAAATAAAGGGTTTCATTCAAAATTCTGTGCAGATTCACAAGTTCAACAGAAAGATTCCCGAGTTTGGCAAGGTACATCTGAAGAAGGTTGGATGTTACATTGACTGAAACATTGTGAAAATAATTATCAAGATGAGAACCGTAGTCCGAATGATTCAAATTATACAAATTATCATGCCTCATCTAAAAAACTCACAAACCGAAATTAACTCTTGTTGAAATTTTAAAGAATTAAAATTTAACTTTAAAGAATAAACATATAAATGAAAAACAGATTTTAAAAAAATCATTGTTTTATATCAAGCACAAGTGAAACAGTATCAAGAAGCGTGTAGTTTATATAGATGTGTAAACACACACACACACACACACACACACATATATATATATATATATATATATATGTGTGTATATATATATAATTATTTTTTTAAAAACAGTAATCTACGGACATGCATGTTTTGGGGCTCTACCCCTCTTCAGCATAGCTTGACTGTTATTAGGAATCGAACCCCGGACCTTAAGTATTTCAGTCCAGCGTCTTAATCCATTACGCTATGATGGCAAAGACAATTTAGAGAGGGAGAATATATTAGGTCTAGACAGAAGATATAAACCCCCTTCCCCCCCCCCACATACAAAAAAACATTGATTATTTGTATATGTGATTAACTCTGCAAGTGATCTAATGTAGCACTTGTTGAACGTAATATTATGTTCGTGACTGTGTGTGCGTATATAACGTTTGTCTTGGTGCTGTTAGCAAATCCTCCTTATCCTATTAGAATGGCCGCCACTTTGACTCCTGTCGTTAATTGGATGTAATCAATATGGAAGATGAAGCCGGGAAAGGCGGACGTGACTGTGTCAGTGGGTAATAGGATGAGAAATGGACTAGGAGTTGAAGATGTGATGCCACGGTTTCCTTTTGTAGCCTCCAGACACTAACTTTCTGACACCATGCTCTCTCTCTCTCTCTCTCTCTCTCTCTCTCTCTCTCTCTCTCTCTCTCTCTCTCTCTCTCATGTGCATAATAGAAAACAGTCCAAGCAGCAAAATGCTTCCTTATCTGCTCCAACCCATTCTCCATATTTTGGTTTGACGCTCCATCCTCACAAAGGGAATCGGGGTGGAGATAATTTGGTCATTTTTTTTCTTTGTGCCAAATTCTTGGTACATGTTTTCTCATTGACCTTACCATCTTAAAATGACTTCCTTTCCTACTCTGCCTCTTTATGAATGTCACGACTTTCCTGGAGTAAATATTGCCCCAACTTTATTTTCACACTATTAATTTCCATTGCTTTTTAAACAATATTTCTCTCTCTCTCTCTCTCTCTCTCTCTCTCTCTCTCCTTTTATATATATATATATATATATACATATATATATGACTACTTCATTTAATAACATAAATTAATATACAACAGTATAATTTTATGCGTAAACTTTAAGTATTTACTTCAATAGTGCTCAATACATAGGTAGAGCTAGGTAGTAACTGTATGCTAGTTAGTATACTATATATATATATATATATATATATATATATATATATATATATTGTGTGTGTGTACGTTTTGACAGTTCGTTTTTCAATTTTAGTTCTAATAAGAACATGTACAAAAATATTACAGTTGCTTACAGCTGTTTCAAAGCAATGAACTATATTTCTTAAAAAAAAAAACAAAAAAAAAACAGGACTATGGTTAGAACAAAGCTTTCATATGCCTCCATCCAAAAATATAATCAATGTCAAAAAAAAAAAAAAATTAAATTACAAATTCCATCAGAAACAAAACAAAAATTATGATTCTCTCTCTCTCTCTCTCTCTCTCTCTCTCTCTCTCTCTCTCTCTCTCTCTCTCTCTCTCTCTCTCTCTCTCTCTCACACACACACAACAGAGTCCCCATTTATCCAGGCCTAAGGACCACTCATGGGTAAGGGTTAATAACATGAAGTAATTTGATGTAAGAGGCTGAAAAAATATTACTTAAAGGTCAAAAACTAACCAATGATAAGTGCTTGCTGGATAGATTCTGACCCAGAAAACAGCAATTCTTCCCCCTTTGTCAAAAACATCACTCATGGAATATGTGGACTAAAGGACAAAATAAGAGAATTTCCACATCAAAATAAGAGATTTAATACAAAAACATCCTCCATGTTATTTCTTAAAAACATAAAATTTACACACATATAAATGACATACCCGTGATCTATTGTGTCACAATCGCTACCACTAATCAACTCTATTTTGATTTCATGAGAAAATTCATAAACTAACATAACTTTTAGAGGCATTCTTCTTGCATAATTAAAAATAAGTCTCTTTTCTTCTATCCTGTGTATACAGAGGTTGTTCCAAAAGTAAGGCTTCCTATTTTTTTTTTAACTTATAAACTAAAATGTTGAAAAGATGCAAAGACGGGAATGGTACCATTAAAACGAACCACCTTTTGTGCTCCAGAATTTATTTTTCTACATAGTCACCACCATTCTTAATGCACTTTTGATGCTTTGAATGTAAAAGTTTGGAATGCGCTTTGCAACTTACATCATTGTAGCCATTCTGAAATCGACAAACTCATCTCTTTACTGTACTGCCTCGGCTTCATAAACTTTTAATGGGCGTCAGTGAATGTTGATCGGTTCAAATTTTTCTGTATGAAGGAATTCAATGATGCATCTCTACTTCTAACGCACGTCAATGATAGGGATTTTTTTTTTTTTTTTTTACACAGGAGTCACCACTTATCAAGGCTCAGAGGCCACTCGAGGATAAGGGTTAATGAGTATACATTAGCCAATGTGATTATGGCGTAGTAAACATAAGTAGTGTAAATTTCGTCAAATTAAGTATAAAACTATTTTTTAATTGTTGCCAGGTTTAAGTTTTAGAGATGATTGGTCGGATTATGTGACCTTTTTTTTTCTTTTTTTTTTTTTACACAGGCATCAACACATTATCAAGGCCAAGAGGCCACTCGAGGATAAGGGTTAAAGAGTGTACAGTAGAAATTGGACAATATAGTAATCAATTCGGTAAATTTGTTAACTTATATGGAACGGCTCATCAAGAACTTGTTTACATTAGACTTGAAGACTGCTTTGTAAGAGTCTCACATCGTCAATGTGTGTGTGTAAATACAAATAAGTGTGATAAAACTGTGTATTTAATTATTAAGCAACAACTTTTATCACACTTATAAATGAATAATTAATTATTAATTTATTATTTAAAACTAGCATGGGTACCCGGCATTGCCCAGGTCGTCATGAAGTTCCGTTTAGAACAAACCTGCTATACTAAGGATATTGTTTTCATCATGGGCAACGTCGATACCTCCACAACAATTTCAAAAATAAAGGAATGGATAAAAACATGTAAATGTAATCCCCCTCCCTCCAAGAAGTACGTGATACCCTCTCCACTAGATATTTTGGCAGAAGGAATACAAAGAGAAAAAACTATGCTCCGGATATTGAGCACTTTTGTTGCCCGTGTGCTGGAAATATCCCCTCCCCCAAAAATAAATAAATGAAAACAACTTTTGTTTCATTAAAAATAGTGAGTGCCTGAGCGACTGCAAAAAAACAAAAAAACAAAAAACAGATAATAAAAATTAGCGACGTAGGCAGCCTCGAACCTTAAAAGGAAAAGGTATTTTGCAAACTAAGGTTTATAAATACGTGCATTACTTGCGTCTGTTTTTTTTTTTTTTTTTTTTTTTTTTTTGTAAAGGCACTTTAAAAACTGGCTTTTATTTTTTTTTTTTTGTAAATATAGGAAATTTTCGGTTTGCTTGGGGGAGGGCTTGTTTCTTAAAGTGTGGCTTAAGTGTCAGTTGCTGGAAAGGTTAAAAAAAAAAAAACTCTGTATAGCCGTTTCAAGAATAATAAAAATAAACAAATGAAATTTTTTCAGTTCATTCGTAAGTGTGTGTGTGTGTTTTTTTTTATATTTTATAAGAAAAAATGAAAAAAATTTCTGTCTACACGGAATTATTTTTCATTTTTTTTAAATTTTTTATTGAGATTTTTTTTTTTTTTCACGCTAGAAACTTATTGAGATTAATTATTTTATTTGGTGAAGAATTTGTTTTAACTTTTTTATGCTTTTTTTCCAGGCGGGAAGAACTCTAGACCCATTATTAAAAAAGTCGATGTTGGAATTAATAAATCCAAATAAATTAAATATATTATCAATAAAATTGTTATTTAAAATTTATTAAATAACTATTTTAAATAGAACACTTAAAACAATTCTCTCGCTAAAAACATTAACTAACATACCGCTATTTAGTAAAATCAATTTTTCTTAATGTAATATGCAAATGATTGTATATTTTTCAAGGATCATAATATATAGAGAAATGAATGGAAGAGTAAAGTAACGGATCTTTGTATATATTAATCAATTTGTGAACAAACAAATAGACAGTAATACGAATTTATGTATTATAGATGATGAAAAATAGATGAAAAAAAATGTAATTAATAAATTTAAGTTTAAAAGTATAATTTGATAATTTTTAATAACATGAATTAGAGTATAAAAAAAGTTTAGTTCAATTAATAATTTAATAACTAAATCATAATGTAATAATTAAAATTGTATATATTACTATGAACATACATCTTCTGTTGCATCCGGACACATTTGATGTCTTTAAACATTAAACACCTTACTCCAAGTGACCCAGCCAAGGTTGACTTAGCCCTAATTTGTATCCAGATGGCCTACTATTAATAGCTCCATCATCATCCTTTTAACATCAAAAAGTTTGGCTTGAAAAGGAATTCCCTGAGTTGTGAAATGGGCTGACAGTCGAATACATACGATGGGATGATTAGAAAAAGAAACAGACATAAGGCAATTATGAAAAGCGAAAAATTTTAAACTTCTATACTTTTTAAAATCCAGTTATTGAATATACATTTTTGTCATCTTCACGACGGGACACCTGTTTTGTTGATTTTCTTATTTCTTTTCCCACATTCAACATCTGTGAATCGATCTGACTCTCAGACATCCAAACACTTGATTGTTCATTAAAAAAAAATCACCCTGCCAGAAAATGAAAAAAAAATCACCCTGCCAGAAAATGAAAAAAAAATCACCCTGCCAGACTTAGATTAGATTTTTCTTATTTTCCTCCTTTGTTTTCAACTTTATAAAATCACCTGCTTGCCCTCTACCACTCTTACTCCCATGAAGTCAGTAACAAAGAAGGAAAGAACCATCGGCTAAAGTTCTTGGGTTGGTAGATGTAACACAGTTGAGGTAGCAGGTTCAGTTGGCAGACAAAGCCAAGGAAATTATGGGAAGAAGTGATAATAATAGATCTCAGAGATAAACCTGGTCAGAGATAGGTTGGAAGTCAGTTTCCAATGCATACCAACATATAAAATGAACATTAAACCGAATATGTGGGTGATGATGATGATTAAAAGCTTGATGAAAGTTCTAATCAAAGCACCATATCATTATTATTATACAGCTCTATTAATGTATTGAGCACTACTTGAATAAAAACTAGAAATACCTCCCCATATATGTATGTAGTGGTTATTTGTGTGGGTCCTAAGCTGGAGCCACAGTGTTCAAGTTCTGTCTGGGCTATTTCATCAGTTTCGCATATACTCTTGGGAAATATAGGAATCTGTCTCTCCTTCACTTAAACTTTGACTGAAATGATAAAGTAGACAAGACTTTCAAGCCTTGGTAGAGCAATTCCTATAGAGAAGGAAAAGCTTTGAAATTACACCGGCAACCATCTAGTTTCTTTTATAGAGAATAAGTACATTTCTTTTTTTTTTTTTTTTACTTAGTCACCACTTATCAAGGCCCGAATGTTACTCAAGGATATGGGTCAATGAATATAAGGTGGTAGTGTAGTAATCGGTTAATGGTGTAAATTGGGTAGAATTTGAATATTTATGGGGATGGCTCAACAAGAACTTGTTTACATTGAATATGAAGACTATATGAATATGAAAGCTACTGGGACAGAAGCTTTGTTCATGGAATCTGCGTTTACATTTGAGCACAGATAGAGAGTGGGGAAATCGTATATAGTGGTTTTAGCTAGTAGGGTGTTTTTTGTGAAAGTTTGGCAAGGGAGGAGTATAGAATAGAGTTCAGCCGAACACTTGCTGTGAAAATAACGATAGAGCAGAGACGGGGGGGGGGATTTGCAATGAATACAACTTGTGTAGGTGTAAAAAAAATGAAATAGATATGTGAACAAAGCACAAAATATATGACAAAATCAAATGAATGTCAGGAGACTAATATTTAGTTTCTTTAATAACATGACTTTTATCAAAGTTATTTAAAGGATTTGAAATTGTTCTACTAACATGTCATTGATTTGATTTTGCATTATATCCTGCATTTTGCCCACCTTTTCAATTTTCTATGTTTTGTCAAATTTTATCATATCAATCTTATACTTACGTGCAAATATATTACTAGTTCATATATATCAATTTTAACTTTAAAAAATAACTTGAAACTTGATCATCAGCTAATTCATCTTTATTTTTGTAAATTATGCAAATATTTTTTTTTCATTTCAAACAAGACACAGTGATACTTGGAAGTAAGAGGCTACTATTTTGGCCAAAATTTGCAGGGATGATATGTAGGGAGTTGAGTAGCAAGATGTCTGTACACATTACACTTGAACTTCTGCATGTTGGTACAATGGAGAAAGCAGGGACCCAATGTACAGGTTGAGACAAACTGACTGGCAAGCATTTTAGCCTTCTCAGTTGCCTTGCAAGTAACCTCATGATTGTTGGATAGTGAGGGAATTGTTGATTGCTTATTATTTACTACACTGTTGTAGATTTTCCAGAAATCTCGAGTTTTGTGCTTCAATGCGTTTTCTGGTAGTTTTCGGTATATTCTCTTTTAGCTGTCGATATTTCTTTCTTTTAATTACTAATAGCTTCAATAAAATTTTGTCTGTTTGTACTGGACTTATGTTGGATAAACCTGCGGTAGCGTAAGAACATGATCAGTGTTATTCACAATTCAACTTATGTTAACTTCTTTATCTGGCTATGATTCAAAACATTTGATAGTCCTTAATGACATATTGGCAGAAATACAATCAAGACTTTAATTTTTATGAAGCAGTATTTTGTTTCTTTGTAACCAACACATTGGGTATTTAATAATTATTACTTATAACTTGAGTGCTATGTACCTCTACAAAGCCACCATTCGCCTCTGCATGGAGTATTGTTATCACATCTGGGCTGATGCATCTACTGTTAGTCTCTCCTGTTTGAAATAATAAACCCTGCACTGTCAACTTCAACCGTCGTTCCATGGTCACATTCCTCTGCCTGTTTTACAAATAAGTATAATGGAATTTGACTTGATGAACTCATCACACTTGTGCCCCCCTCATTGTACATACCTCCAACAAACCCACTTCATTATGGAGGTCCCTAAATGTTGGAAAACCTTATTTCCTAATAGTTTCTTCCCTCAAACAACTAGATTTTGGAATTTACTTCCTGTTAACTGCTTCCATGGCATACAGAAGTTTAAATACAATGTAAACCCACATCTCACTCATCTCCCCTAAACATGGTCGCAAACGGGTAGTTCTTGTAGGAAGAACTTTGCTCATGGAAGCCATGTTGACTTTTAGACAGACATAGGGAGAAAGGGAAATTATCGACAGTTGTTGTAACTAAACAAGTTTTTGTTTTGAATGTTTTTCACGCGTGCTGTGTGTATGTTCACCCTACAGATAATAATGAACTCTTCCACTTACTATAAAGACAAAGAGAATATATCTCTTGGTGTTAGCACACAAGTCATGCACCTGTGGCAGTCGAACTGACGTATAACCACACTATTTGTTGTATTTTCTTTTCTGTTCAATATATTTTGTTTTCACTAATTACTGAGTTGTGTCTTTCTTTTGGACCCTTACGGAACCACAACACTGGATCTCATCCTCATCACCAGTGTTGTGGTCCTGTATGAAGAAAGATGTATGTAAATTAGATGGCAAAGTCACTTTATTTTTATATAAAAACTAGCAGGCTGTCTGGCGTTGCCTGGTCATAAGATACACTTAAATATTTTAATTCATGCAGATAATAGATTCATTATTATAGAGACAATTCTCTATTGATTATTATATTGAACCTAATTGTGACATCAAAACTAATAATATATATACATGACTTTGGTGTGATCAGTTAGAATCGAAACCAAAACATACAACTCTCCATTCCCATTCTTTAGCCTCTGAGCCACGCTCATGCACATATATTTGTAAATATAAATCTACTTGTCATTCTTTTTTTTTAAAGATGGAATCGCCCAATCATTGAAGACAAGATTCAAGCACGTCTGGATAATCCTAAGTTTTATAATTATATAAAAATAATAAAATATAGAAAACACTTATTACTTTTAATTAAATAAGAAGAATGTGTTAAAAGATATGTTACAGTTTATGAATTCGAATGAAATCAAAGAATAAATAATGGTTGTGGTTATAATCAAACAAACACATCTAGTTATTAACTAAATCTTGCTCATCATATCACATGTCATATAATTACTGATAAAATGTGATGAGTTGATTATCACACCTTTTATTTTTTTTAACATATTGTGCATAAGGTATCGATCTTTTCAATTGTTGTATTTTTCGTTGTTTTCAGAATTAACATGCTTCGCACTCACAGGCTGCACCAAATCTCCGAACTCGAAAATCTGGATTGCACAAGAATTACTTTGAGGGATTCAACTCAATCTTTGGCTGAAAAATACGAAAGCTGCAAAGAGCATCAAGAGCAGATTTACAACAGGTAAAAAAAAAAAAATTTCCTTTTTTATTTGTACCCCCCCACACACACACACACACACCAGATGCACACAAAACCACAAAACAGACTTTCTGGTTTTATGTGAATATATGAAATCTTGATTTTATCTTTAAATAAAATCATATTTCAAAATGCTAATATTGAAAAAAATATATACAAATTAAAGTGATTTCAGTTTCTTAACTGTTTAAATACCAGCATAGTCAGTATGTTTTTTTTATTTTTTTTATTTTTATTTGATGGGGGAACAATCTCCAACCAAAAAATTCTATATTCTGTAAAATAATACACAAAATCAAAAAAAAAAAAATGGTAGTATAAATGTCTTCTTTTTTTTCTTTGTAAAACAATAATAATAGTACACCCCCAATCTCAAAAACAATAAAACAAAATTTGTAGTGCTTGCATTACTGGAACCAAAAAATCAAGAAGGCTAGAACAAACAAGGAGGAAAAGCACTGGTTGAGCCTCCACTGGATGTGTGAAAAACCTTGGACCTTAGAGAGGCTTGTTGCCACTCAAATTTCAGTGAAAACCAATGGTTGCTGCCAACAAGAAGATAAAGGCAAGCAGCTTTTCTGATGATGCAAATGCATTTGCAATTATTTATCGACAAAGTGGAGAAGATGGAAATCTGGAGAGACTTGTTGTCATCTGGACTCTATAGCCGGTTGTTGTCAGTGAGTAATCACTAATGACGACCTGTGTGAGAACTACTAGGGAGTGAAATAATTACAACTGAAAGGAAACTTCACCTGCCTCCCTGTAGTGACTTAGTCCATAATTTATTGTAGTCTACATTGCACTTTAGAGAACCTACTGTTGATTTTATATGCCGGTCCATTTTGCTTGTGCGATGATAAAACTCTTCAAATATACTTGTGATGTCCGGCTGTATGAAAGTGCTAACTTTTTTTAATGGGATTTCTTCGATTATAGATTTATACTTATCTGAGGTATTCCGATACAAAACCTATCTAAGAACACTCTCAGGCACATAAGGGTATATATGTGTGAAATTTTAAGAAAATTGGCCTAGCCGTTTTGAAGTCTGTAAAAAATGAACACACACACAGTGTCTTTTATATATAGATATATTTGTAGATAATAATGTGTTGTAATTTCAAATGTAAACAAATGATAATGTAAACGATCAGTTTTATTTGTATTTTTCTGAAGAAAGTTAGCCACAGCATTAAGAATCTATAATAATGAAAGTGATAATAGATTCATTATGATAAAATTAATTAAAAACCATTCAAATATGAAATCAGACTTAATAGACTGGATTAAATGGTAAGTAATAAAAATTGAAAGTTGGAAATAGAAAACCGTTATAACGTAGAAGTAATTTAAAAAGGAAAACATTCCTTTATTTTTATTAAACTGAAATTGTATTTCTCCTTTTTGATTTTGAATCATTTTGTAATTAATTAGATTTCATTCATCTCTTCCAACACACACACAGCTATTATGTGTGAAACTATCTAGAAAAAAAGTTAAGCGTTTGATATACTTTTATTATTGATTTTTTCGGCTTATAGTACTGTATTTTAGTAATGGCTATCAAACTATATATATATATATATATATATATATATCCTAATAGGCTGCCTGATGTTGCCCGATCATAAGATATACTTCAATATGATATTTTAATTCATGCAGATTATATATTTATTATTATAGAGCTAATTCTCTACCAGTTATTATATTGTACCTATTATATAATAGTGATATCAATAGTAAAAAAATATGACTTGGGTGCCATTAGCAAGAATCGAAACCAAAACATACAACTCTCCAGCCTCATTCCTTAGCCTCTGAGTCACGCCCACATTCATATAGTTAAAAAAAATAACATCCTTTAACATAGGAATATAGATTTGTGCATGTAAACAGATTTTATCGACTACTTCAGCCAAATGTTTATTTTTAATTTTAACCCCTTAGCAACGATTTTTGCCCTTTAGCAACGATTTTTGCCGGTTAAAAATCAAATCAAAAGTGTGCTACAGGTCCAAATATCCTATATTAAATTTCAACTCCTTATGCCAAATATTCAGAGAGAAATTTGGTAGGGACTTTTTGCACACACATTGCAGTCACTTTCCGTAGCTGGAAATCTTGTGAAGTAGACCCTTATGCCATACCTTGTCGAAGGCCTTTGATATGTCAAGAGCAATTGCCCTAGAAAGGAAGCCTTTGTCAAGAGATTCACTAATCCTGTGAGATATAACCGTTAGCACATCTGCGGTAGATCTTGCAGAACGGAAACCATATTGTATGTCACTAAGAAGATTGTTTCTGCTGAGGTGGTTTACTATTTCTCTATTTAATATGGATTCCAGCAACTTACTCATGACACACAGGAGACTTATTGGTCTATATTGAGAGGGAGATGACTTATCACCTGAATTCTTAAATACAGGGCATACTGATGAGGTTTTCCAGGGAGTCGGAAAGCACTTCTCCTTAAGGCAACACTTAAACAGTTTCGTAAGTATGGGAGCAAGTTCTGGTTGAAGCTTTTTTAACACTATAATTGGGATGCCGTCAGGGCCAGTTGCTTTACTGGAATCAAGGTTCTTGATTAGCTTGGCGACCTCATGCACAGATATTTGTATGTTACCTAGCATGTTCTGTGTTATAGGAGGAAATATGGGGAGTTGATGCCCTTCGTCGCACAGGGTAGAATTAGCTGCAAAGTTCTTGGCAAATAGTTTGGCCTTGTCTGATGCTGACGAGATGACCTCTGGTCCATTGATAATGGTTGGGATAGAACGCACACTTCTGTTCAGGATCCTATTTGTTATTTGCCAAAACTGGTGGGAACCAAGCCGCTGATCAGCTACTTTGGATTTAACAGACTGGGCATATAGCTCTCTTGCATTTTTTATTACTCTTTTACAGTGGTTGCTGGCATTCCTGAAAGCAGCTTTAGTCTCAGTGCATCTATTACGTTGATAGTTATGGAAAAAGTGATTTCTGTGCGCAATAGCAGCAGCACATTCTGGGGAGAACCATGGCTGGCTGTTAGGTCTTTGTTGGAATTTTTTTAGATGGTATGAATTGGTCTATGTCTACGATTAACCATTCGGTCAGATCCGATACTATAGAGCACACATCCTTTTTAAACCTGGAATGCAGAGGTAAATCAGATATGAATGTACGGAAGCTGTCCAAGTCAGCCATAGAGTATCGGTATACAGTACAGTGGAGGGGTACATCTGGGGACTTATTATATTTCATTTTTATCTTAACTGATACGACGGAGTGGTCGGAGGATCCTAAAGGAGAATGAACGGAACATGAACATAGCTCAGGGGAAGTTGAGAGAAAAAGGTCTAGGAGGCTTGCATATTGACCAGTAGTATCGGGCACACGGGTGGGTTCGCGAACAATCTGAGTGAGGTCATAAGCAATGGCAAAATCATGACAAAACCTCCCCTCATAATTTGTCTTATTTGAATGGGTCAGCCATTCCACGTTATGGACGTTGAAGTCACCACAGATGTGGATGTTAGCCAAGGGATGTGCAGACAGGATGTGGTCTATTTTCTCAGATATACTCTTAAAGATAGTAACTCCGCTGTTGTGGGGCCGATAAAGTGCAAATATAAATGCAGTGCTGTAAGCAAGTGCAACCCGGAAGCACATATAGGGTAAATTAGGCTCTTCTCTAGAGATATCCCTGCCACACGGGAAGCCATCTTTAATGTAGGCACATATTCCATGCCCATGGCGATCTTGGGGGTCAGATTTAGCTGTTAAGTTAGAGTATCCGTTAATTATGAACTCATCTAGGGAAGTGGTCGGCCCTATTCCAGTTTCACTTAGAAAGAATATGTCAGGTTTCGTCTCCTGTAATTGGGTTTGTTCACAATTTGATTAATATATACAAGACGTGTCTCACTTTAATCTTTTATTTATTTCTATACATAGTATGATACTTGGAAAAATATACAATTAAAATAAAATATACATACAATCACCTTATCTGCATATGACATTAAGAAAGATTGATTTTACTAAATAGTGGTATCTTAATGTTTTTAGCAAGAGAATTATTTTAAGTATTCTATTTAAAATTATTTAATAAATTTCAAACAACAATTATATTGATAATATATTTAATTTAATTTATTTTGGAATTAATATTTCCAACAGCGACCTTTTTTAAAACTTTTTTTGGAGTTATTTGCCCCTAGATGCTATCCATAAAAAAATAAAAAATAAACGTTTACCAAATATCATTTGGTAATTTCATTAAGTTTCTAGCTGGAAAAATAATTCCGTGTAGATAGAAAAAATGTTTGGCTTTTATTGTTTTTTTTTTAAATATTAAAAAAAAAGCACTTACAAAAAAAAACTGAAAAGATTTCATTTGTTTGTTTTATTTTATTCCTTACGACAATATAGAAATCAGTAAATTTTTACCACGTAATTCAATGTCGTTTTATACCCCCCCCCCCCAAATTCCACAATTTACACTTTTTTCTTTTTCACGTTAATTTCATCGATTACAAACTTAATTTTCTAATTAAAAAGGTAACTTTATACAAGGTGACCCAGCGGTGTTTAACCCCCCCCCCCAAAAAAAAAAAAATGGAGATTTACTTTTTTTCAGCCTAATACACTTAAACAGCCTTTATAAATATTATGAGAGAAGAAATTTTGAAAAAAAATATAACATGTTAGAGTGAGGGATCACTTTTCCATATAAATTTAACGTAAACCCACTTTTTGGCCACGAAGCGTTCAATGAGACATGTCACCTCTAGCATTTTTTTAAAGTTTGGCGATTGAGGGGGAGGGCAAAAACTGGAGGGGGGGAATAAGATTGGAAACCTAAAATAACGATAAATTTAATTATTTTTATGAGACCATTCTCTACTTTCACCTAACAATTTAATAAACAAAACAAAGACCAAAATATGACAAATTCAATTTTTTGGGGGGAGGGAGGGTATCACATTAGAAACATAAAGCGACAAATAAAAAGCAAATTGAAAAGCCCCCCCCCCTAAAAAAGCAAGTCTAAAATTTCCTTTATTTAGAAAAAAAAAGCCAGTAAAAAAGTGCCTTACAAAAAAATGAAGGTAAATGTGTAGTTTAGCGGCGTAACTTATTTGACAGACAAAAAAAATTATAAAAACTATTTAGATTTATATAAAACATTATTAGACCCAAAGGCTGAAATAAAGCAAAAGAAAATTAATTTTATGTTTTTTTACCATTTTTTTTATTAGACTAAATGTCCCCGCCTTACACGTTTAAAATTTGACCTTTTTAGGTTTGGCAGATTGGCTCTTTTAAGGCCAAATTTGGCCTTTTTATGCTCTTTCATTACAAAAAAAATATGGCGGCCAAAAACATAGTTCATGAAAGAGCTTAAAAAGGCCAATCTGCCAAACCTTAGAAAGGCCAAAATCTAAAAGCAATATAGCAGCCTCGAATAATAAATATAAATGATAAAAAAATAATAAAAATGAAATTTATTTCAGCCTTTGGTCTAACAATGTGCTGTATACAAAAATAAATAGTTTTTATATTTCTTTGTCTGGCAAATAATATACGCCGCTAAACTACACATCTACTAAAATAAAAAATAAATGTACACATTAATGTTTATAAACATTATTTTTTTAGGTTCACAAAATCGTGAGTTTTCTTAGGACAGTGATCCCTTCTGTCGAAATATCTGGTGGAGAGGGTATCAGATACTTCTTTTTTGGGGGCGATTACATTTACATGTTTTTATCCATTCTTTTATTTTTGAAATTGTTGTGAGGGTATCCACGTTACCCATGATGAAAATGATTAGTATAGCAGGCGTGTTTCAAACGGAACTTCATGTCAACCCGGGCAACGCCAGGTACTCATGCTAGTATATATATATGTAATTATTTACTATATATATATATATAATTATTTTTTACTATAATAATTAAATACCTACAGACACTAGTGTTTCATCCTTTTGGGAATCTTCAGTGCAGGGTGTCACGATTAACACCAGTTGAACGATTCAAACTTGGCGACACAAGACATCTCTGGCTCGATTAGCAAAAACCGTATCCATTCGGCTACCATTAACCGCGTGAAATAACGTTGAATTTAAACATTTTTAATTTTAAATGTTCTTTACGTCAGTCAGACAGTGATCTCCTCGTTATACGATGATCTATGCATAAGAGCTAAATTGACCAACTTTAATTCAACTGAAAGTGCTCAACGATAAGAAACAAATTTCTTAAAGGGGTTGTCATAATATATATATATATATATACAAGCAGAAGTACCCGTCGTTGACTGGGTTCAAAAACAGCCTACAGAAAATGGACTCTGATTTATGAAAGTATGATAGGTTATGAAAAGGAAGGGTTGTAAAGAGATAGCTTCGAATTTGGCGGTATCAAAACCAAAGCAAAATATGATGAAAGTAAAAATAAAATAGATAAACCCCATAATTTATTATACCATACCTGTTCACACTGAAACACTTATCACAATATTCTGTGGATCTATATTAAAAAACCTTGTTAAACTTTGTGACATATTTCCATTCTATGGAGGTCAGGCACGAATGAACACCCCATAATTTTATTATACCATATTTCTTCAAACTGAAACATAATTATCAAAGTATTCTTATATACATCTATATCAAAAACACTTGTAAACGTTTTTTTTTTAATTTTTAAATTTTTTATTTCCATACTTTGTGGACCAGGCGCGAATGCAGACCCCACAATTTTAATGAACCCCCATTCTGCCAGATCAAACATACCCATTCCTGTTTCTCAATACATCTTCTATCATTATATGTAATCAGTTTTTTAAAATAGTCAACCATATAAAAGCCTATTCGTGACCGGACACACACACACACACATTTAGCTTTATATTATAGATATATATATATATAGCAATCATGAAGGGAAGACTTTTATTATTCATAATTAAACGTAAAATATGTAAAATATGTTTTAAAAAAAAGGAAGGGAAGAGGAAAAAAAATAAAGGGAGAATCAACTGACCGGTTTCGCCCTCGCTTTTTCAAAGCTGTATCAAATGATTTAAAAAGGAAAAATTAAAAATCATTATGAAAATAAAGTTACGTTGCATTCTGTTCATGGATGAAAAAAAAAACAAAAACAAAAAAAAACAGGTAAGCAATAAAAATGAAGCAACGTTATTGTTGGGAATGCACCCCTACTGCCTGGAATAATGAACTATTCCATAACGTTAGCTACACCCATGACATTACTTTCAGGTAATGAGGACCAGTTTACTAAGTCAGTTAGAAACAGACATGCAGAGAGTATGGTCGTCACTACTAGTCCATCAGTGAGCCAAGATATAACTCAATTACCTCTTTCATGTATTTTCGTTGAAACATATTTATTTAACTGTTACTGTGTTTTCCTTGTCAATTATTCAAATACTAACACTCGAACAGTTATGATATTTTCAAAGATTCTAGAAGTTAATCACACTCAAACCTTAGAGACATTCCCACTGTTTACAGAGAGAAGGCTTTCTTAACCGAACGTGAATAGTCTCCAAGATCTTTAGATGAAATGTGGAGTGAACACGACTCAGGATTGAAAAAGAGTTTGTGCTGAAGTTTGCTGCACATGACAGGTTTTTCATGAGATGGTCAGTTATTGAAGACTAGTATGTATTAACAAGTACGTCCGTTGCTCGCTATGCCCCATTTCTGATTGTATGAGAGAGAGTGGAGAGTGTAACTTTCTGTCGCTTTCTTTGATGTATTCGTAACAAAAACACCATCTCGTTATGTTAGATCAATATACTGCAAATCCACATTTACAGGGCTGTATACACGCTGGGATTCATTTTGCTCCCCCCCCCAAATGTAAGATCAATTTAATTTGGACCCTAACACAGCCTGCCCTGATGATTTGTTCAAAATCAAAATTGTATGAGGAATTTAAAGTGATTACTGATACCCTATCCAAGAATGAGTAACTTCTTGATATGATTAGGTCAATTATGCAAAGAAAAATAACTGAGTCTTAAAACTAAAGTTAAACCAGTGACTAAATGTCCAATATATCTTCGTTTACCTTGGTTGGGGACAATAAGTGAGAAATTTGTGAAAAAATTAGCTTAATGATTCAAAAATGTTATTTTGCTTCGCATGTGCATGTTGTGTTCTCTAAGAAAACCATGATGCCATCCTCTCGAAAAGATGTTCTTCCCCCCTCCCAATCATAATAATAATAATGTAATTTATAATTTTAAGTATAGTTGCGGTACCAACTATGTGGATCGAACAACATTGAGATTGGATGGGCAAGTTCAACAACGCATACCTAGCAAAATCAGAAATGGGACATAGCGAGCAACGGACGTACTTGCCAATACATACGGATCTTTAATAACTGACCATCTCATTAAAAACCCGTCATGTGCAGCAAACTTCAGCACAAACACTTTTTCAATTCAAAAAACTTACTCCACATTTCATCTAAAGATCTTGGAGACTATTAACATTCGGTTGAGGAGGCCTTCTCTCTGTAAGCAGAGGGAATGTCTCTTAGGTTTGAGTGTGATTAACCTCTAGGATCTCCAAAAATATAACGTTGCTTTATTTTAATCGCTTCCCTATTCTTTATTTTTATTTTTTTCACCTATGAACAGAATGCAACGTAACTTTATTTTAATAATGATTTTTGATTTTTCCTTTTTAAATCCCTTGATATAGCTTTGAAAAAGCGAGGGCGAAACCGGTCAGCTGACTCCCTACTTTATTTTTCTTTCCTCTTCTCCACCTTTCCTTTTGTTAAAACATGTTTATATATTTTACTCATGAATGACAAGTCTTCCCTTCATGATTTCAATATTTAAATTTTGTAACCACCCCCACCCACCCAAAAATCATGATATATATATTTCTGTGTCCCAGAACAGTTTCATTTTAAATTCTATGCAATTATGCAGAATGTAGAAACTATGCATAAATATGATTTAGTGTAATAGTGAAATGAAACCAATCATTTAATAAGAACTCATAAAAAATGAATAAGTAATTAATAAACGCTCATTTTTCAAAGGAATATATAAATTAACTTTCATGTAGTTGCTCGCATATTTATGACTGAGTATATTAAGATGTTTGTTTCAATAATTTGTAAATAGAAAAAGCAGGTTTTTAATATTAGAGCGAGAAAAAAACTTGACTCTATGTAGAGAGAAAAAGAGAGGAAACATTAAAATGTTGAAACAAAAGTGAAGTTACAATTTATTATAATCATAAAATATTTGATATTCAACTCAACTAGTGAATTAACCATACCATATTTAATTCACATACGAAGAGAGTTTAATTTGTGCCATGGTGATTGTACGTAATACCATTTTCATAAACTTGACATTTTCCAGAAATTTTGCTATATAATATAGTATTTTAAACACCGGATTCCTGTAAATGTCTGCTCAGCTCGACCAGAAACTAGCAAAACCCCCTGGAATATGCCAAGTGCTGAGCCAGTTGATTAACCAATCAGAAAGCAATAACAAAGGTGGTTAGCCAATAAAAAAGTCAAGCAGACGACTTTTCATAAATTGGATAAAAAAAATATACTTTTATTTTTAATCACTAACAATGGAGCAATCGACAGCAGCCTAGATAAAATGTTACTTGCCGGAGCAAGTCCTAAAATATTATCAAGAAATCAATACCAGTGGAATTTAAGGTGCAGGTTATATGGTAGGAAGTGCAGGATAAAAAAAGAGCTACTGTTAGTGATGATTTCGATTGGCAGTGCACAAACCCTAACTAAACCCTAAAATCCTGACACCCCCCCCACCCTCAAGATAACCAGTGCATAAGGTGCAATAGTATCTCAATTTTTAATCATACAAAAAATAAATATTTATTCAGGAAGATTACGATATTTTATTGTTGTTTCACTTTTTTTCAATCCAATAAATGTTATTTTCTGTTTGCTAGCGTTTTTAATTTGATCAGTGCTCGGCATATTCTGGCGATTTATTGCAACTGCGTCACACTCGAGTGGACATTTATGAGAATCCTATACTTAAACTGCAATAGTACCTATAATACAATGTTCAAATGGAATCTTTTCAGCAATTACTACAATAACATTCTGCCTATTATTGAACCATTTTTTGACTACTTTTGCTCTAAGCATAACTTTGTTGTAAATTTTCTAATTAATTAGTATATTATTGGTCTTTTCCGTTTTGAAGATAAGAGTAAATTCTTTGAAAATTCATGAATTAAAGGAGATTGTCATATTTTATTCCTTGTTCGAATAGAGTATATTCATAACTGAGCATTTTAAATGTGAACAAAAATTTGTTACAAGAAAGAATTTAGGTTAAAGGATTGAACAATTTATATATACAAGTATATTATCAGAAAGGAATCTTTATTTACAAAAGTTGACTTCAAAACTCATCTCATACATGTTAAAAAGTGACCCTCCATAATTTGAAAGGATTTTAAAGCATTTATTCTGTTGAATAGAAAGCTATTTCTGGTGTTATAATTCTTAGCAAATCCTCATATATCAAATATATTCATCCACAGGCATGCATTTCATCTTGTTTAAATTCATCAGTGTGGCTACACAGCAAGCACATCAATTCATATATATATATATATATATATATATATATATATATATATAATATATCTTTTTGTGTGTTTGCCTGTTGTTAGGATATTAGGTCTACAAACTACCTATGCAGATTCATAAACAGGGACAGAAGTATTCACATTTATTTTCTTAGAAAAGACTTCCCTGAAGAAGCATGAACCAAGGGCCTCTATTGCAATTTTTTTTACCTCAGATTTTGATAAAATTTAATTATTTTATTGAGATTTCCTAATGGAGGATTATCTTCACAAGATAAACATGTTTCTATGCCTGTAATGTTAGTTATGCAAGTTTCATTTGAACATAGTTTTCAGCATAACACTATATTTCTTTTTTTATTGATTTGAAGTATTTGATAGCCTGACTAAATTTTTGACAGAGCGTTTGATGAAGCATGATTCCGTCACCATAAATAACACTGATTGAATAACTTTTTAAATAAATTTTTACATTTGCAAAGATTTTTTAAATGCATTTTTAAATTAGCAATACTTTTTTATAATACATTTTTACATTAGTAATGCTTTTTTATAAAATAATTTTATATTAGCAATGCTTTTTTTAAATACATTTTGACATTAGCAATGCTTTTTTAATATACATTTTTACATTAGTAATCCTTTTTAAATACATTTTTACATTAGTAATGCTTTTTTAAATACATTTTTACATTAGCAATGCTTTTTAATATACATTTTTACATTGGTAATGCTTTTTTTAAATACATTTTTACATTAGTAATGCTTTTTTAAATACATTTTGACATTAGCGATGCTTTTTAATATACATTTTTACATTAGTAATGCTTTATTAAATACATTTTTACATTGGTAATGCTTTTTTAAATACATTTTTACATTAGTAATGCTTTTTTAAATACATTTTTACATTAGTAATGCTTTATAATATACATTTATACATTTTTACATTGATAATGCTTTTTTAATATACATTTTTACATTAGTAATGCTTTTTTAAATACATTTTTACATTAGCAATGCTTTTTAATATACATTTTTACATTAGCAATACTTTTTTAATATACATTTTTACATTAGTAATGCTTTTTTAAATACATTTTTACATTGGTAATGCTTTTTTAAATACATTTTTACATTGGTAATGCTTTTTCAAATACATTTTGACATTAGCGATGCTTTTTTAAATACATTTTTACATTAGTAATGCTTTTTTAAATACATTTTGACATTAGCAATGCTTTTTAATATACATTTTTACATAAGTAATGCTTTTTTTAATACATTTTGACATTAGCGATGCTTTTTAAATACATTTTTACATTGGTTATACTTTTTAAATACATTTTTACATTGGCAATACTTTTTAAAATACATTTTAACAATTGCAATACTTTTTTAAATACATTTTTACATTATCAATACTATTTCAAATACATTTTTACATTGTTAATGCTTTTTTAAAATACATTTTTACATTGTTAATGCTTTTTTAAAATACATTTTTACATTAGCAATACTTTTTTAATATACATTTTTACATTAGCAATACTTTTTTAATATACATTTTTACATTAGTAATGCTTTTTAAATACATTTTTACATTAGCAATACTTTTTTATAATACATTTTTACATTAGTAATGGTTTTCAAATACATTTTTACATTAGCAATACTTTTTAAAATACATTTTGACAATTGCAATGCTTTTTTGATATACATTTTCACATTAGTAATGCTTTTTTAATATACATTTTTACATTAGTAATGCTTTTTTAAATACATTTTTACATTGGTAATGCTTTTTTAAATACATTTTTACATTATCAATTCTATTTTAAATACATTTTAACATTGGTAATGCTTTTTTAAATACATTTTTACATTACTAATGCTTTTTTAAATACATTTTTATATTACTAATGCTTTTTTTAAAATACATTTTTACATTACTAATGCTTTTTTTAAATACATTTTTACATTACTAATGCTTTTTTAAAATACTTTTTCATATCAATAATGCTTTTTTAAAATACATTTTTACATTAGCAATACTTTTTAAAATACATTTTTAATTAGCAATACTTTTTTAAATACATTTTTACATTAGTAATGCTTTTTATAAATCATTTTTACATTAGCAATGCTTTTTTATAAAATTTATTTATACATTACTAATGTGTTTTTTAAATACATTTTTATATTAGCAATGCTTTTAAAATACATATTTACATTAGCAAATACATTTTTACATCGACAATGCTATTTTAAAATACATTTTTTACATTAGTAATACTTTTTTAATACATTTTTACATTAGAAATACTTTTTTAAATACATTTTTGCATTACCAATGCTTTTTTAAATACATTTTTACATTAGCAATTCTTTTTTAAATACATTTTTACATTAGCAATTCTTTTTTAAATACATTTTTGCATTAGCAATATTTTTTAAATACACTTTTGCATTAGCAATGCTTTCTTTAAATATATTTTTACATTAGCAATGCTTTTTATAATGCATTTTTACATCAACACATACATTTTTACATTAGTAATACATTTGTACATTAGTAATACTTTTTTAAATACATTTTTACATTAGCAATGCTGTGTAAATACATTTCTACATTAGCAATACTTTTTTTAAATATATTTTTACATTAGTAATACTTTTTGAAATACATTTTTACATTAGCAATGTTTTTAAATACATTTTTACATTAGCAATGCTTTTTTGTAACTACATTTTTACATTACCAATGCTTTTTTAAAATACATTTTTACATTAGCATTGTTTTTTAAAATACATTTTTACATTAGCAAAACTTTTTAAAAATATATTTTTATAGTAGCAATGCTTTTTTTAAATACATTTTTACATTAGCAATACTTTTTTAAATACATTTTTACATTAGCAATGTTTTTTAATACTTTTTTACATTAGCAATGCTTTTTTTTAAATACATGTAACATAAATTGTGTAATTTCTATTAAAAATATATCGTTAATGTAAACCTTATGTGTTTCAAATTAACTTTTTTTTTTTACATTAACAATACTTTTTAATTAGCTTTAATTATTTGGCAGTATTCACAGTTATTCATAGTCATATTCAGTTTTATATCTATCTTAATATTCTTTCAGTTTTTCAATATTATTTTGTTTTACATACTTGCCTGTGTATTATTTGGATTATTTGGACCACTATTCTCATAACACTCTATCATGGATGAGAAGCTTTCAAACGTAGAAGCTTTCAAACGTCTCTAATCCGACGGTTAGTTTATGTAATTTTTAATTAGCATCAGCTGTACTGACGATTGAACCAACAATTCAATCACATTTTCACAAATGTAACCTCTAGACTTCTTTAGGTGAACGTTGTTGAACTCTATGAATCTATATAGAATTTTGAACGGAACCCTTTATTTAGTCCACAAGAGTAGAAGCATTCATTCATCTCTATGCCCGGGTTTTATGCAATTATTAATTAACATCGCGTGTATTAAAGATTGAACCTACAATTTTCCAGAAACTGTTATTTAGAATTGATTATTACTCCAAACACTTCATGATGTAAGAAAAAAATCCAACTAATTCAAATAATTAAAATGATACAAATTGTCAATCTCTATCTAAAACAAATAAGTTAAAACACTAAAAACTTATTCAGTTAGGTCGGAGGGTAACTTTTCTTGCCTTTGATAGCATTTATTTGTTATATAATTGTTTTTTAACCACTTTTTTGTTTGTTATCTATATTAAAACTGTCCAAAAGATTTGTAGCATGTCTTTGGATCCGTTTTTTTTTTTGTCAGGAAACTTACGTAAGGATTTATTTTTTATTTTATTTTTTATTGTTTTTTAACGAAGCATTTTTTGTTTTTATTGACGACTGCTCCCTTCTTGGCTGCATCTGTTAGTAATGAGAAATTTTTAACCAATCATATTTTACTTTTTCTTTTCTCCTCCTTTTGTGAATGCCATTGATGTGACTGGATCTTGGTTATCACGTCTTACTGTTTCTCCTTGAAAGCAAACACATTCCATTTCAGTCATATTTCTTCTCCCTCTTTCAGCCAGCAATAATTATTCTCTCTTCTGGAATTGATGGAAACAACCTGAAACTCGGAGCTCTACTCTTTTAATCTTTGGTCTTTTTTTTTTTTTTTTTAAATCTTTGCTGAATTTGAAGAGCTGTGACCGGAATTCTTGGTACTGACATTTTGGGAAGCCACATTTAATCGGACAACTTGAATCATTAAATATAGAAATCATAACATCAGTTTGCTGAAGGAGAAAGGTGGGAATGAAGAGGGGAGAGGGAGGTCGTTATAAGAATAGGTTGAATAAGTTTTCAAATGTCAAATTGGGTTATTTGAGCTAAACTGTCACTACATATCATCCCTGATAAGTTGCTTGTGCCCTCACGAAGGGAGGGGTGGGTGTGCATGTAAGCAAGAATTCAACCTCTTCTGTCTTGTCTACAGGTTAATAAGACTAAAAGGACATTTTGGATATGTATTTGTCACTGCTTTCAGAAATAACCATTCAAATTCTACAATATTTTTTCTAAAAATGATTTTGAAAAAAAATTTGTCAGTTCCTTTTTTTATCTTGGACTTTTTTTTTGGTGAAAATCTTTTTCTTCTTTTAATGAAAATACAAACAAGAATATTCTGATTGTCAATTAGGAATTTCAAAAGGCCAATATTCTGATTGATTGTCGATCAAGAATGTCAAAAAGATTTAAAACTGTCCAATAATATGTTTTAAGTTAGAATTATAGACTCTATGGGGGTTCAAATTCTAGTATATACTAGCAGAAGCGCCTGGAATATGGAGATACATATAAAAATATACATAAAAGAGTAATATATATATATATATATATATATATATATATATATATATATATATATATATATATATATAAATTCTGAATTAAATCATGTAGAATAACAACAAAATTTATTGTTTGACAAAGGAGTACAAATAATTTTAAAACATTTTTTTCCTTACCAATTCCTTTGTTTTCTAATATATATATATATATATATATATATATATATATATATATATATATATAATGTTGCTATGTTTTTGGTGGATAAGATTCAGACGGTCCACAGAGTTTTATAATTATATAGATTAAATTGTTGCTTTTTAACGCCAATGTACAAAATAAGTAGTTTTGGACTATTAAAATAATTTCTAACTTAATTGATAATGCTTGGCCATTCATTTATTTACTTTTTATTACTCGTGTTTGAATTCATGCTTTGAAACATGATGTAAAGCTACAATTATTTTGTTAAGGTAATGTTTTAAGCCTTATTTATTGGAAAGTTCCAGAAGGTCTGTTGTTAAAATCAGACTGAACATCTCAAGCGGATGCCATAACTGTAAATGAGAAGCAAATTCTGTTTTACAGTTATGACATCCACTTTATTTGTTGGCAATTTATTATTTTCGATTAATGCAATATTCTTTATCTCCGAAAGTATTTGAGATTTTTGATATTTTAAAATAACATCCTGCAATGTATTAATTATATTTTTAATAATTTAATGCTGAATCCAGTAATTTTGGTGAAAGTTTGTGTGTTTCAAATTCTTTATATCTTCAAATATTTATTTATGAGGTTTGGTTTGTAGAGAGAAATTTTTGATTTTCATACAAGTGAAGAAAAATTACAACAACATCAATATTTGGTGCATTTTAGATCAGGAAGCCAGTATCTTCAATAGCCTAATTTGCTAGCACCAGTACAGAAAGACAAAATTCCAATTTATATAAGAATGTTAATGGATTCTTGTCTTGATTTTTAGGTGTTTTTTCTTGTATCTTTTCTAATATTTTGATCGCAATTCATTTTTAGTTTTGTCTTGTGTTGTTTTTTATTGTTTTTTTTTTTTTTTAATATTTTAGGACGAACAATATGAATAAAAAAAAAACATGTGAATGGTACAATGAATACTGACACAGACTATGTAATTAGCAAATCAAGTTTAAATCTCATCAGATTTATCATGTTGACTTCCATAATGGGGAAAGTATTATTTGAGGAATCATTTATGATAAACTAGTAGGGGGTGTCCGGCATTGCCCAGGTGTTTGGAGGTGTCTGTTAAACAAAAAATAAAAGTGGTAGTAGGCAGGCAGGTTCAAACCCGTGACACGAAGGCGGAAAAGAAACAAAGAAAACCTGACATCTTACTCCTACTTTATGATGCGACTGGAAGTGTAAAGCGTTCAAATTTAGCGATGTCAATCAAAAAGATGACTTGCAGAAATGGCATTGCTTTTAAGCCTCCCGCGAAAAACCAGCTTCCCCCCCCCCCAAAAAAAAAGGGGTACTCTGGCAGTATCCAAATAACTAGTAATTGTCTCAGTATGAAGGGTTTCTCCTACATTGACCAAGGACGAATTACAGAACAAATAGTACCCGGATGAAGGCCAGATACTGGCGGCTGTGTTTGATTAGTTTTGCTTTATTTATACGAAAAAGGCAAAAACTCGAAACACGGGAATTTTTTAAAACGCGATCAAAAAAAAGATAGAGACTATGTCCGTTTGCAAATCTGAGATATTACGATCTAGGAAGTATAAGAAAACTTCTTCTGGAATCTAACCGATGCGAGAACCCTGATACAAAAAGCCTTTTGTGGACATGCTCATTTTGCCTTTTATACATTGTTGAGCATGAACATTAAATAGCATAAAAAGAGTTGACATGCTATTAAAAAAAATCAGATAAAACAAAAATTAACCATGCACAAGGTCTAAAGCAGCACGGTATATCATATGAAATTGTTTAACCATGAGTGGTAGTAATTAATTAGGCAACAACAGAAAAGAAGAAAAAAAAACTAATCAACATCTAATACTGGTTCATTGTGGCGAACACTGAGCAAATCACTCAGATTCAGTGTTTCAAAGGTAAACTGATTCCTTAAGTTTCTATTTGTTGTTGTGTGCCGAAACTGAGATAGCACAAAATAGATAGAACAGGTCACAATGTTGGATTTGTCTGACATTAGAATGAAAGAAGCTGTTTCAATCTTTGCTTTTTTTTTTTTTTTTTTTTTTTTCCAAACTAGCATTCAAGTTTAGTACTTTAACTTGTCTCTGTACTCTGCAACATTTCCGTTCTCCAACTTTCAACGTTAATTTTGTTTTTTGTGCACACCTATAGATTTCTGGCCCTCAGTGCATTGCCTAAAAGCATCAGGTATCAGTCACATTCAATCATATTTCATTAATATTAATCTGTTTATATTCTTGGCTGACAAATTACTGGAACATATCTGTTGAAAATAAATCTACCGTTTGCTTGTAATTTATAATTAACTCCAATTTTATTTGATGCAATTATAAATTGATTTATGTAATTTAGTTTAATATTCCTATTTTAGAGAGTTCCGTTCTCTACAGCCTTTAACAGAATTTGTCTATACTATCAATATTTCCATGGAAATTTGTCAAGTGAGTTCCAATCTCTGATTTCTCCTGGTAAAACCTTCATAGCAAGAACTTGGCTTATTGTCACGACTGCAAAGAACTTTTTTCTCTCTCCATTTGCCTAACATATAATGCCATTTCCATGAACAAAGTTTCTTTCTAAAACCATTCAATCTGTGGAGCACATTAACATGGGACTGCTTCCCTACAGTGAAATATGGCCAATGAGGGTTGATGACATGCATTTAATGGAAAGAAATGATCTGAGAATGATGCAATGAAATAGTGATGTGAGTTTCAATATTTAGAGTAAGATAGACTGCAGAAAGATTAAATCCAGATAGGGAGAAACTTCACTGGTATGGTCACATTGGAAGAATGGATTAGAGTGCTTGGGTTAGTAGAAGTAGAAAAGCTGATATAGCAGTCTTAGTTGGCTGGGGAAAATCAAGACATCCAACAGATACATAAGAATGAACTTGAGAGAAAAAAGGGTAGAGACAAGTTATTTTGGAAGTCAACTTTTAAAAGCCTTTTAACACATGATCATAAATGATATTATTGTTGTTGTCTCAACTTTTGGATGTTTTTAGTTGGATTTTTTTTTCTTGAACATCAGGCCAATTCATTTGACTTTAGATATTCAAGGTATTTTTGCAAAAATTGGAAGAGAAATTGTCTTGTCAATCTGATTAACCTATTTATGGTGGCTTTTTGTTATGATCCGAAGTGTTCCAATTACAATGGAAGTCACCGTCACTTCTTTATATTTTCATAGTGTAACTCATTCCCATTTCAGATATTGATTTTTTTTTCATGTTCTTTCTCTTGCACTCTGGTATCGAAAAAGCAAGTTTTCTTGTTTTTGTTTAGAAAAATTGTGTCAGCGTTTGAGTGTTCAAGGACCTTATCAGTTTGTATGTACATGTTTGTGTACATGTTCCAAAGAAGTTTGACATTGTTGTTTTCCTGTATAACTCCTAGCACTTCTCATTGTGGTTTCATTCATAGAGTTTGCATGTATTCCAATGTAGAACCAGAGCGACTTTTGTCTAATACAACATTTGCTGAAATTAAATTGGTTTCCCAATTCTTCATGCTATTCTTTATAGATGTTAGGGTGTTCGGAGGCTATTCCAAAACTTTTCAAACTTTTGAGTACTCATGAATGGGGAAGCATGTCAAATGCCTTCTTATAATCTACCCTACTAATTATCATTATCATTATTAGGAGGGGGGTGCAAGTGAGGAAACAAACCTCTTTAGTTTAACATGGTTAGAAAACAGAAACAAATTGAATATAAAAAAACATTTTTGCACCAACCTAATAGGAAGCATAAAATGGCAGACTAGAGAATCAACACCTTATTAAAAAAATTCACTTTGATTTTATTTTCATCTATCATCTTGGAATAAAGGAATGTTGAATCCATACTTTACAATACTATATCAACACTTGGTGATTAAATACAGAAACACAACAATGCATGTAAAATTACTTTATTACTTTGGTTTATCTGTTTGGAAGCATATGTATGCTTTTAGATTATTTAAACTGCAAACATAATACCTACTGTATACAATTAATTGAACACAGGTTGCTTATTTTATCCATAGCTGGGATGTGTGGGTTCACATTTTATTCTATTGTATTAGTGCATAATTAAATACAATAGATCCATAGCTGAGACCACAGTCCATAATATCTATTAGGTTACTAATGTACCACCTTACTCTCTAATTAAAGAAGGCAGAAAGAGTGTAACATACACGTCCACAAATACCAAGCTTTTGTAATGTAATGTTGGATTTGAGTTTGCATCAAACTTGAATTTTGTTCCTCTGTTTTACAAATTTATTTGCAAATGTTTATTTGGGTTCCAAAATTATTTGTAAAGTTTTATGTAAACAGTTTAATATTTTTAGCTAAACGATTTCATTCTTAGACATTGGTGGAAAAAATAGGCTAGAAAGAAAATAAAAACAAAAGTAAACTTGATTTTTAAGATGGAACTGATTTGATTTATTAATATGAGTGTCTGGTCTGACTTGATTGGTCGAAATCTCTTTGTTTTTTTCTGTTGAACTTTGTCTCCAAAGTATATGAGTCTATCTGGTTGGTTGATCTCAGTCTTCAGGCAATCAGATGTGAATAAATCATTTAAAATTGTGAAAGGAAGTTTGATGTTGATAAGATATTTATTAATGCTGATGGCATTTATTAGTGTCAGTGCAAGTGGTGGTGGTGGGAGGGATCTAGTCATAAGAGATCAAAGGAGAATAGGAATGAAGATACTAGTTCTGTTGAAAGACTGATAAAAGGCTTTTATTTATTAACCGCCCTCCCTTACACCCTACATCTGGAGAATTTTTATTTTTCTTAGTGTGTGTGCATACATACATACACACACGCATATATATAAGCGTGTGCTTAAAAAAATGTTATCCTGTTTTGTTTTTAGCTTCTTTCCTACTTCTTTTTTCTTTCTTTGCCTGCAGGTTAAAAACGTTAATACGAAAGGTTCAGTCTCGGCTGCCAATCCTGTCTGATGCAGAACAAGAGATGCACAAAGAACTGAAGGAGATGGAAGCAAAACTGAAAGTTCTTGAAAAGGCTTTAAAAGAGGTAAAAAAAAAAAAAAATTTGGTGCATCTCTTAATCTTTTTTATTTTTTGCTCCAACCAAAATAGTTTGTAATCTCAGAACCAGATGAACTTAGCTTTTTATTTCTTTGGAGTTTATTTTTTTTATTATTTGATTACTCTAACAGAAAGACATTAAGAAGGAAATTTATTTAGTTATTTTTTTGCCTGACTTATTAAAAGATTTGTGTACAATTTATGTTTGTTTATCCATAGTAAACAAAGAGATAATTGTAAGTTTTCCCTGATCGAATGAAAAGTTATTCTACAGCAATAAACTCGTTCAAAAACTCATTTTAAAAAAGTGAAATAAATATGCACAGAATCCCACAGAAGCAATTGTGTTTGATCATGTGACTGATCTATTTAACCTTTTAAGTGAAAACCTGATTAAAAATGATTTAGAATCTGATTTAATGTGTTAAAGTTGAATGAGCATGTTTTCTTAAATATATCATCTCAGCACAATGCAATTTCATTACAATTATACAATAAGCTAAAACGATCACTTTTCTTGTAACGGCTATGCCTTTGGTTGAGTTGAGCCAGCTTTCTCAAGAAAGTACAGTGTCATTGACCATTGTTGCCAACTGATCTTGAGCTAGATTACATGCTAGGCAATTCCAATTCCAGAGTTGAAGACTACTTTGATAATGCTGCTATCTTGCTTTTTATTATTGCTTTCCAGGTCTTCCACTACCATCAGTATATTTGTACTAATTAGTTATTTCACTTCATTATAATTGTGTTTTCATCGAAAATTCAAGAAATGTTAAACACAAAATTGCTTATGAAATAACTTTTCGTCATACATGTTCAAGACAAAAATATTTTATTGTATTTGATTATTTTATTGAGCAAAGAATTGATATTATTGGAATAATTTACTGAATTTTTTTGTTGTTGTTATTGTTTTCAAACTAATTCGAACCAGAATATGGTGAGTGTGGAGTCAATCCTTAATCCGCATTATTCACAGGGTCATTCTGACCTAGCATGTTAGCACCTGTTGAGGTCCCATCTGTGAGTTAAACAGAATCTCTGCTGTCGATGGTATGAGTCTGTATCTGCTGTCATGAAATTTAATGCAAAAACCATGATTACACACTGGAAGATATTAAATATAAAAACCTTGACCAAACTGACTGTATACAGGATTAAAATACCTAAAATGGGTTGAGAAACTCTAAGACCATCCAACCAAACACATTAATGGGAAAAACTAATTACATTTTTTGACAATTGTGCAAAATTCTACAATTTAATCTTATGTGAGAACAGTAAGCTGTCTGAAAAATAAGCAAGTGATTTTTCTCTCTTTTTTTTTACTTATTCCACCTTATCTCTCTATTTATTTCTCACACTCCTCCTCTTTACCTTTCTCGCTCTCTCTCTCTCTCTCTCTTCTCTTTACCTTTCTCTCTCTCTTCTCTTTACCTTTCTCTCTCTCTCCTCTTTACCTTTCTCTCTCTCTCCACTTTACCTTTCTCTCTCTCTCCACTTTATCTTTCTCTCTCTCTCCACCTCTTTATCTTTCTCTCTCTCTCCTCTCTTTCTCTCAACCTCTCTATCTTTCTCCCCCTTTCTATCTGTATCTCCCCCTTTCTATCTGTCTCTCTCCCCTTCTATCTGTCTCTCTCTCCTTCTATCTGTCTCTCTCCCCTTCTATCTGTCTTTCTACCCTTCTATCTTTCTCTCTACCCTTCTATCTTCCTCTCCCCACTTCTATCTTTCTCTCTCCCCTCTCTCTATTTTTCTCTCTCTATTTCACATTCTTCTTTCTCTCTTTCCTCCTCTTTCTCTTCCTTTCTATTTTTCTCTCTCGCCCTTTCTATTTCTGTCCCTCCCTCTCCCTCCATTCTATTTTTCTCTCTCTCCATTCTATTTTTCTCTCTCTCTCTCTCCATTCTATTTTTCTCTCTCTCTCTCCATTCTATTTTTCTCTCTCTCTCTCCATTCTATTTTTCTCTCTCTCTCTCCATTCTATTTTTCTCTCTCTCTCTCCATTCTATTTTTCTCTCTCTCTCTCTCTCTCTCCATTCTATTTTTCTCTCTCTCCATTCTATTTTTCTCTCTCTCTCTCCATTCTATTTTTCTCTCTCTCTCTCTCCATTCTATTTTTCTCTCTCTCTCTCCATTCTATTTTTCTCTCTCTCCATTCTATTTTTCTCTCTCTCTCCATTCTATTTCTCTCTCTCTCTCTCTCTCTCTCTCTCTCTCCATTCTATTCTTCTCTCTCTCTCTCCATTCTATTTCTCTCTCTCTCTCTCTCTCCATTCTATTTTTTTTCTCTCTCTCTCTCTCTCCATTCTATTTTTTTCTCTCTCTCTCTCCATTCTATTTTTTTCTCTCTCTCTCTCTCCATTCTATTTTTTTCTCTCTCTCTCTCTCCATTCTATTTTTTTCTCTCTCTCTCTCTCCATTCTATTTTTTTCTCTCTCTCTCTCTCCATTCTATTTTTTTCTCTCTCTCTCTCCATTCTATTTTTTTCTCTCTCTCTCTCTCTCCATTCTATTTTTTTTCTCTCTCTCTCCATTCTATTTTTCTCTCTCTCTCTCTCCATTCTATTTTTCTCTCTCTCTCTCTCTCCATTCTATTTTTCTCTCTCTCTCTCTCTATTCTATTTTTCTCTCTCTCTCACCATTCTATTTTTCTCTCTCTCTCACCATTCTATTTTTCTCTCTCTCTCCATTCTATTTTTCTCTCTCTCTCCCATTCTATTTTTCTCACTCTCTCCCATTCTATTTTTCTCTCTCTCTCTCCCATTCTATTTTTCTCTCTCTCTCTCCCATTCTATTTTTCTCTCTCTCTCCCATTCTATTTTTCTCTCTCTCTCCCATTCTATTTTTCTCTCTCTCTCCCATTCTATTTTTCTCTCTCTCTCCCATTCTATTTTTCTCTCTCTCTCTCCCATTCTATTTTTCTCTCTCTCTCTCCCATTCTGTTTTTCTCTCTCTCTCCCATTCTGTTTTTCTCTCTCTCTCCCATTCTGTTTTTCTCTCTCTCTCCCATTCTGTTTTTCTCTCTCTCTCCCATTCTGTTTTTCTCTCTCTCTCCCATTCTGTTTTTCTCTCTCTCTCCCATTCTGTTTTTCTCTCTCTCTCCCATTCTGTTTTTCTCTCTCTCTCCCATTCTATTTTTCTCTCTCTCTCCCATTCTATTTTTCTCTCTCTCTCTCCCATTCTATTTTTCTCTCTCTCTCTCCCATTCTATTTTTCTCTCTCTCTCTCCCATTCTATTTTTTTCTCTCTCTCTCCCATTCTATTTTTCTCTCTCTCTCTCCCATTCTATTTTTCTCTCTCTCTCCCATTCTATTTTTTTCTCTCTCTCTCCCATTCTATTTTTTTCTCTCTCTCTCCCATTCTATTTTTTTCTCTCTCTCTCCCATTCTATTTTTTTCTCTCTCTCTCCCATTCTATTTTTCTCTCTCTCTCCCATTCTATTTTTCTCTCTCTCTCCCATTCTATTTTTCTCTCTCTCTCCCATTCTATTTTTCTCTCTCTCTCCCATTCTATTTTTCTCTCTCTCTCCCATTCTATTTTTCTCTCTCTCTCCCATTCTATTTTTCTCTCTCTCTCCCATTCTATTTTTCTCTCTCTCTCTCTCCCATTCTATTTTTCTCTCTCTCTCTCTCCCATTCTGTTTTTCTCTCTCTCTCTCTCCCATTCTGTTTTTCTCTCTCTCTCCCATTCTGTTTTTCTCTCTCTCTCCCATTCTGTTTTTCTCTCTCTCTCCCATTCTGTTTTTCTCTCTCTCTCCCATTCTGTTTTTCTCTCTCTCTCCCATTCTGTTTTTCTCTCTCTCTCCCATTCTGTTTTTCTCTCTCTCTCCCATTCTGTTTTACTCTCTCTCTCCCATTCTGTTTTTCTCTCTCTCTCCCATTCTGTTTTTTTCTCTCTCTCCCATTCTGTTTTTCTCTCTTTCTCCCATTCTGTTTTTCTCTCTCTCTCCCATTCTGTTTTTCTCTCTCTCTCCCATTCTGTTTTTCTCTGTCTCTCCCATTCTGTTTTTTTCTGTCTCTCCCATTCTGTTTTTTTCTGTCTCTCCCATTCTGTTTTTTTCTCTCTCTCCCATTCTGTTTTTTTCTCTCTCTCCCATTCTGTTTTTTTCTCTCTCTCCCATTCTGTTTTTTTCTCTCTCTCCCATTCTGTTTTTTTCTCTCTCTCCCATTCTGTTTTTTTCTCTCTCTCCCATTCTGTTTTTTTCTCTCTCTCCCATTCTGTTTTTTTCTCTCTCTCCCATTCTGTTTTTTTCTCTCTCTCCCATTCTGTTTTTTTCTCTCTCTCCCATTCTGTTTTTTTCTCTCTCTCCCATTCTGTTTTTTTCTCTCACTCCCATTCTGTTTTTCTCTCTCACTCTCATTCTGTTTTTCTCTCTCTCTCTCATTCTGTTTTTCTCTCTCTCTCTCATTCTGTTTTTCTCTCTCTCTCTTATTCTGTTTTTCTCTCTCTCTCTCATTCTGTTTTTCTCTCTCTCTCATTCACTTTTTCTCTCTCTCTCTCGCATTCTATTTTTCTCTCTATATCTCTCGCATTCTATTTCTCTCTCTCTCATTCTATTTCTCTCTTTCTCTCTCTCTCTCTCTCTCTCGCATTCTATTTTTCTCTCTCTCTCTCTCGCATTCTATTTTTCTCTCTCTCTCTCTCGCATTCTATTTTTCTCTCTCTCTCTCTCGCATTCTATTTTTCTCTCTCTCTCATTCTATTTCTCTCTCTCTCTCGCATTCTATTTTTTTCTCTCTCTCTCCATTCTATTTTTCTCTCTCTCTCTCTCTCGCATTCTATTTCTCTCTCTCTCGCATTCTATTTCTCTCTCTCTCTCTCGCATTCTATTTCTCTCTCTCTCTCTCGCATTCTATTTCTCTCTCTCTCTCTCGCATTCTATTTCTCTCTATCTCTCGCATTCTATTTCTCTCTATCTCTCGCATTCTATTTTTCTCTATCTCTCGCATTCTATTTTTCTCTCTCTCTCGCATTCTATTTTTCTCTCTCTCTCTCGCATTCTATTTTTCTCTCTCTCGCATTCTATTTCTCTCTCTCTCCCATTCTATTTCTCTCTCTCTCCCATTCTATTTCTCTCCCTCTCCCATTCTATTTCTCTCCCTCTCCCATTCTATTTCTCTCTCTCTCCCATTCTATTTCTCTCTCTCTCCCATTCTATTTCTCTCTCTCTCCCATTCTATTTCTCTCTCTCTCTCTCCCATTCTATTTTTTTTCTTTCTTCCAATTATTTTTTTTTCTTTCTCTCAATTCTATTTTTTTTCTTTCTCCCAGTTCTATTTTTTTTCTTTCTCCCAATTCTATTTTTTTCTTTCTCCCAATTCTATTTTTTTTCTTTCTTCCAATTCTATTTTTTTTCTTTCTTCCAATTCTTTTTGTCTTTCTCCCAATTTTATTTTTTTTCTTATTCCCAATTCTATTGTTATTTCTCTCTCCGTTCTATTTTTCTCCCCCCCATTCTATTTTATTCTATTTTTTTCTCTCTCTCCCATTCTATTTGTCTTTCCCTCCCGCATTCTATTGTTCGTTCTCTTCCCCATTCTATTTTTCGTTCTCTTCCCCATTCTATTTTTCGTTCTCTTCCCCATTCTATTTTTCGTTCTCTCCCCCATTCTATTTTTCGTTCTCTCCCCCATTCTATTTTTCGTTCTCTCCCCCATTCTATTTTTCGTTCTCTCCCCCATTCTATTTTTCGTTCTCTCCCCCATTCTATTTTTCGTTCTCTCCCCCATTCTATTTTTCGTTCTCTTCCCAATTCTATTTTTCGTTCTCTTCCCAATTCTATTTTTCGTTCTCTCCCCCATTCTATTTTTCGTTCTCTCCCCCATTCTATTTTTCGTTCTCTCCCCCATTCTATTTTTCGTTCTCTTCCCCATTCTATTTTTCGTTCTCTCCCCCATTCTATTTTTCGTTCTCTTCCCAATTCTATTTTTCGTTCTCTTCCCCATTCTATTTTTCTTTCGCTCCCCCATTCTATTTTTCGTTCTCTTCCCAATTCTATTTTTCGTTCTCTCCCCCATTCTATTTTTCGTTCTCTTCCCCATTCTATTTTTCTTTCTCTCCCCCATTCTATTTTTCGTTCTCTTCCCAATTCTATTTTTCGTTCTCTCCCCCATTCTATTTTTCGTTCTCTCCCCCATTCTATTTTTCGTTCTCTTCCCCATTCTATTTTTCGTTCTCTTCCCCATTCTATTTTTCGTTCTCTTCCCCATTCTATTTTTCGTTCTCTTCCCCATTCTATTTTTCGTTCTCTTCCCCATTCTATTTTTCGTTCTCTTCCCAATTCTATTTTTCGTTCTCTCCCCCATTCTATTTTTCGTTCTCTCCCCCATTCTATTTTTCGTTCTCTTCCCCATTCTATTTTTCGTTCTCTTCCCCATTCTATTTTACGTTCTCTTCCCCATTCTATTTTTCGTTCTCTTCCCCATTCTATTTTTCGTTCTCTTCCCAATTCTATTTTTCGTTCTCTCCCCCATTCTATTTTTCGTTCTCTCCCCCATTCTATTTTTCGTTCTCTCCCCCATTCTATTTTTCGTTCTCTTCCCAATTCTATTTTTCGTTCTCTCCCCCATTCTATTTTTCGTTCTCTTCCCCATTCTATTTTTCAGTCTCTCCTCCCCATTCTATTTTTCTTTCTCTCCTCCCCATTCTATTTTTCTTTCTCCCTCCCCATTCTATTTTTCTTTCTCTCCTCCCCATTCTATTTTTCTTTTTCTCCTCCCCATTCTATTTTTCTTTCTCTCCTCCCCATTCTATTTTTCTTTCTCTCCTCCCCATTCTATTTTTCTTTCTCTCCTCCCCATTCTATTTTTCTTTCTCTCCTCCCCATTCTATTTTTCTTTCTCTCCTCCCCATTCTATTTTTCTTTCTCTCCTCCCCATTCTATTTTTCTTTCTCTCCTCCCCATTCTATTTTTCTTTCTCTCCTCCCCATTCTATTTTTCTTTCTCTCCTCCCCATTCTATTTTTCTTTCTCTCCTCCCCATTCTATTTTTCTTTCTCTCCTCCCCATTCTATTTTTCGTTCTCTCCCCCATTCTATTTTTCGTTCTCTCCCCCATTCTATTTTTCGTTCTCTCCCCCATTCTATTTTTCGTTCTCTCCCCCATTCTATTTTTCGTTCTCTCCCCCATTCTATTTTTCGTTCTCTCCCCCATTCTATTTTTCGTTCTCTTCCCCATTCTATTTTTCGTTCTCTTCCCCATTCTATTTTTCGTTCTCTCCCCCATTCTATTTTTCGTTCTCTTCCCCATTCTATTTTTCTTTCTCTCCTCCCCATTCTATTTTTCTTTCTCTCCTCCCCATTCTATTTTTCTTTCTCCCCTCCCCATTCTATTTTTCTTTCTCTCCTCCCCATTCTATTTTTCTTTCTCTCCTCCCCATTCTATTTTTCTTTCTCTCCTCCCCATTCTATTTTTCTTTCTCTCCTCCCCATTCTATTTTTCTTTCTCTCCTCCCCATTCTATTTTTCTTTCTCTCCTCCCCATTCTATTTTTCTTTCTCTCCTCCCCATTCTATTTTTCTTTCTCTCCTCCCCATTCTATTTTTCTTTCTCTCCTCCCCATTCTATTTTTCTTTCTCTCCTCCCCATTCTATTTTTCTTTCTCTCCTCCCCATTCTATTTTTCTTTCTCTCCTCCCCATTCTATTTTTCTTTCTCTCCTCCCCATTCTATTTTTCGTTCTCTCCCCCATTCTATTTTTCGTTCTCTCCCCCATTCTATTTTTCGTTCTCTTCCCCATTCTATTTTTCGTTCTCTCCCCCATTCTATTTTTCGTTCTCTCCCCCATTCTATTTTTCGTTCTCTCCCCCATTCTATTTTTCTTTCTCTCCCCCATTCTATTTTTCGTTCTCTCCCCCATTCTATTTTTCTTTCTCTCCCCCATTCTATTTTTCGTTCTCTTCCCCATTCTATTTTTCGTTCTCTCCCCCATTCTATTTTTCGTTCTCTTCCCCATTCTATTTTTCGTTCTCTCCCCCATTCTATTTTTCGTTCTCTCCCCCATTCTATTTTTCGTTCTCTCCCCCATTCTATTTTTCTTTCTCTCCCCCATTCTATTTTTCGTTCTCTTCCCCATTCTATTTTTCGTTCTCTCCCCCATTCTATTTTTCGTTCTCTTCCCGATTCTATTTTTCGTTCTCTCCCCGATTCTATTTTTCGTTCTCTCCCCCATTCTATTTTTCGTTCTCTTCCCCATTCTATTTTTCGTTCTCTTCCCCATTCTATTTTTCGTTCTCTCCCCCATTCTATTTTTCGTTCTCTCCCCCATTCTATTTTTCGTTCTCTTCCCCATTCTATTTTTCGTTCTCTTCCCCATTCTATTTTTCGTTCTCTTCCCCATTCTATTTTTCGTTCTCTCCCCCATTCTATTTTTCGTTCTCTCCCCCATTCTATTTTTCGTTCTCTCCCCCATTCTATTTTTCGTTCTCTTCCCCATTCTATTTTTCTTTCTCTCCTCCCCATTCTATTTTTCTTTCTCCCCTCCGCATTCTATTTTTCTTTCTCTCCTCCCCATTCTATTTTTCTTTCTCTCCTCCCCAGTCTATTTTTCTTTCTCTCCTCCCCATTCTATTTTTCTTTCTCTCCTCCCCATTCTATTTTTCTTTCTCCCCTCCCCATTCTATTTCTCTTTCTCTCCTCCCCATTCTTTTTTTCTTTCTCCCCTCCCCATTCTATTTTTCTTTCTCTCCTCCCCATTCTATTTTTCTTTCTCTCCTCCCCATTCTATTTTTCTTTCGCTCCTCCCCATTCTATTTTTCTTTCTCTCCTCCCCATTCTATTTTTCTTTCTCTCCTCCCCATTCTATTTTTCGTTCTCTCCCCCATTCTATTTTTCGTTCTCTCCCCCATTCTATTTTTCGTTCTCTTCCCCATTCTATTTTTCGTTCTCTCCCCCATTCTATTTTTCGTTCTCTCCCCCATTCTATTTTTCGTTCTCTCCCCCATTCTATTTTTCGTTCTCTCCCCCATTCTATTTTTCGTTCTCTCCCCCATTCTATTTTTCGTTCTCTCCCCCATTCTATTTTTCGTTCTCTTCCCCATTCTATTTTTCTTTCTCTCCTCCCCATTCTATTTTTCTTTCTCTCCTCCCCATTCTATTTTTCTTTCTCTCCTCCCCATTCTATTTTTCTTTCTCTCCTCCCCATTCTATGTTTCTTTCGCTCCTCCCCATTCTATTTTTCTTTCTCTCCTCCCCATTCTATTTTTCTTTCTCTCCTCCCCATTCTATTTTTCTTTCTCTCCTCCCCATTCTATTTTTCTTTCTCTCCTCCCCATTCTATTTTTCTTTCTCTCCTCCCCAGTCTATTTTTCTTTCTCTCCTCCCCATTCTATTTTTCTTTCTCTCCTCCCCATTCTATTTTTCTTTCTCTCCTCCCCATTCTATTTTTCTTTCTCTCCTCCCCATTCTATTTTTCTTTCTCTCCTCCCCATTCTATTTTTCTTTCTCTCCTCCCCATTCTATTTTTCTTTCTCTCCACCCACTCAATTTTTCTTTCTCTCCCCCCACTCAATTTTTCTTTCTCTCCACCCACTCAATTTTTCTTTCTCTCCCCCCACTCAATTTTTCTTTCTCTCCCCCCACTCAATTTTTCTTTCTCTCCCCCCACTCAATTTTTCTTTCTCTCCCCCCACTCAATTTTTCTTTCTCTCCCCCACTCAATTTTTCTTTCTCTCCCCCACTCAATTTTTCTTTCTCTCCCCCACTCAATTTTTCTTTCTCTCCCCCACTCAATTTTTCTTTCTCTCCCCCACTCTATTTTTTCTTTCTCTCCCCCATTCTATTTTTCTTCTGTCCTCCGCCATTCTATTGTTCTTTCTCCCCCATTCTATTTTTCTTTCTGTCTCCCCCATTCTATTTTTCTTTCTGTCTCCCCCATTCTATTTTTCTTTCTCTCCTCCACTCATTTTTCTTTCTCTCCACCCACTCAATTTTTCTTTCTCTCCCCCCACTCAATTTTTCTTTCTCTCCACCCACTCATTTTCTTCTCTCACCCACTCAATTTTTCTTTCTCTCCACCCACTCAATTTTTCTTTCTCTCCCCCCACTCAATGTTTCTTTCTCTCCCCCCACTCAATTTTCTTTCTCTCCCCCCACTCAATTTT
>NC_136482.1:137269893-137419893 GCF_053919585.1 Euprymna scolopes
TCTCTCCCCGTCTGTTGCTTTTTCTCTCTCTCTCTCCCCGTCTGTTGCTTTCTCTCTCTCTCTCCCCGTCTGTTGCTTTTTCTCTCTCTCTCTCTCTCCCCGTCTGTTGCTTTTTCTCTCTCTCTCTCCCCGTCTGTTGCTTTTTCTCTCTCTCTCTCCCCGTCTGTTGCTTTTTCTCTCTCTCTCTCCCCGTCTGTTGCTTTTTCTCTCTCTCTCTCCCCGTCTGTTGCTTTTTCTCTCTCTCTCTCCCCGTCTGTTGCTTTTTCTCTCTCTCTCTCTCCCCGTCTGTTGCTTTTTCTCTCTCTCTCTCTCCCCGTCTGTTGCTTTTTCTCTCTCTCTCTCCCCGTCTGTTGCTTTTTCTCTCTCTCTCTCTCCCCGTCTGTTGCTTTTTCTCTCTCTCTCTCTCCCCGTCTGTTGCTTTTTCTCTCTCTCTCTCTCCCCGTCTGTTGCTTTTTCTCTCTCTCTCTCCCCGTCTGTTGCTTTTTCTCTCTCTCTCTCTCCCCGTCTGTTGCTTTTTCTCTCTCTCTCTCCCCGTCTGTTGCTTTTTCTCTCTCTCTCCCCGTCTGTTGCTTTTTCTCTCTCTCTCTCCCCGTCTGTTGCTTTCTCTCTCTCTCTCCCCGTCTGTTGCTTTTTCTCTCTCTCTCTCTCCCCGTCTGTTGCTTTTTCTCTCTCTCTCTCTCCCCGTCTGTTGCTTTTTCTCTCTCTCTCCCCGTCTGTTGCTTTTTCTCTCTCTCTCTCTCCCCGTCTGTTGCTTTTTCTCTCTCTCTCTCCCCGTCTGTTGCTTTTTCTCTCTCTCTCTCCCCGTCTGTTGCTTTCTCTCTCTCTCTCTCCCCGTCTGTTGCTTTTTCTCTCTCTCTCTCTCCCCGTCTGTTGCTTTTTCTCTCTCTCTCTCCCCGTCTGTTGCTTTTTCTCTCTCTCTCTCTCTCCCCGTCTGTTGCTTTTTCTCTTTCTCTCTCTCCCCGTCTGTTGCTTTTTCTCTCTCTCTCTCTCCCCGTCTGTTGCTTTTTCTCTCTCTCTCTCTCCCCGTCTGTTGCTTTTTCTCTCTCTCTCCTTGTCTGCTGCTTTTTCTCTCTCTCTCTCCCCGTCTGCTGCTTTTTCTCTCTCTCTCTCCCCGTCTGCTGCTTTTTCTCTCTCTCTCTCCCCGTCTGCTGCTTTTTCTCTCTCTCTCCCCGTCTGTTGCTTTTTCTCTCTCTCTCTCTCTCCCCGTCTGTTGCTTTTTTTCTCTCTCTCTCCTCGTCTGTTGCTTTTCTCTCTCTCTCTCTCTCTCCCCGTCTGTTGCTTTTTTTCTCTCTCTCCCCGTCTGTTGCTTTTTCTCTCTCTCTCTCTCCGTCTGTTGCTTTTTCTCTCTCTCTCTCTCTCTCTCCCCGTCTGTTGCTTTTTTTCTCTCTCTCTCCCCGTCTGTTGCTTTTTCTCTCTCTCTCTCCCCGTCTGTTGCTTTTTCTCTTTCTCTCTCTCCCCGTCTGTTGCTTTTTCTCTTTCTCTCTCTCACCGTCTGTTGCTTTTTCTCTTTCTCTCTCTCACCGTCTGTTGCTTTTTCTCTCTCTCTCTCCCCGTCTGTTGCTTTTTCTCTCTCTCTCTCTCTCCCCGTCTGTTGCTTTTTCTCTCTCTCTCTCCCCGTCTGTTGCTTTTTCTCTCTCTTTCTCCCCGTCTGTTGCTTTTTCTCTCTCTCTCTCCCCGTCTGTTGCTTTTTCTCTCTCTCTCTCTCTCTCCCCGTCTGTTGCTTTTTCTCTCTCTCTCTCTCTCTCTCTCTCCGTCTGTTGCTTTTTCTCTCTCTCTCTCTCTCTCTCCCCGTCTGTTGCTTTTTCTCTCTCTCTCTCCCCGTCTGTTGCTTTTTCTCTCTCTCTCTCTCCCCGTCTGTTGCTTTTTCTCTCTCTCTCTCTCCCCGTCTGTTGCTTTTTCTCTTTCTCTCTCTCACCGTCTGTTGCTTTTTCTCTCTCTCTCCCCGTCTGTTGCTTTTTCTCTCTCTCTCTCCCCGTCTGTTGCTTTTTCTCTCTCTCTCCCCGTCTGTTGCTTTTTCTCTGTCTCTCTCCCCATCTGTTGCTTTTTCTCTCTCTCTCTCCCCGTCTGTTGCTTTTTCTCTCTCTCTCTCTCTCCCCGTCTGTTGCTTTTTCTCTCTCTCTCTCCCCGTCTGCTGCTTTTTCTCTCTATCTCTCCCCGTCTGTTGCTTTTTCTCTCTCTCTCCCCCTGTCTGTTGCTTTTTCTCTCTCTCTCTCTCTCCCCGTCTGTTGCTTTTTCTCTCTCTCTCCCCCCGTCTGTTGCTTTTTCTCTCTCTCCCCGTCTGTTGCTTTTTTTTTTTCTCTCTCTCTCTCTCTCTCCCCGTCTGTTGCTTTTTCTCTCTCTCTCTCCCCTCTGTTGCATTCTCTCCCCCCTCTGTTGCTTTCTCTCCCCTCCCTCTGTTGCTTTCTCTCCCCCCCTCTGTTGCTTTCTCTCTCCCCTCTGTTGCTTTCTCTCTCTCTCTCCCCTCTGTTGCTTTCTCTCTCTCTCTCCCCTCTGTTGCTTTCTCTCTCTCTCTCCCCTCTGTTGCTTTCTCTCTCTCTCTCCCCTCTGTTGCTTTCTCTCTCTCTCTCCCCTCTGTTGCTTTCTCTCTCTCTCCCCTCTGTTGCTTTCTCTCTCTCTCCCCTCTGTTGCTTTCTCTCTCTCTCTCTCCTCCGTTGCTTTCTCTCTCTTTCTCTCCCCTCTGTTGCTTTCTCTCTCTCTCTCTTCCCTCTGTTGCTTTCTCTCTCTCTCCCCGTCTGTTGCTTTCTCTCTCTCTCTCTCTCTCTCTCTCTCTCCGTCTGTTGCTTTCTCTCTCTCTCTCTCCCCGTCTGTTGCTTTCTCTCTCTCTCTCCCCGTCTGTTGCTTTCTCTCTCTCCCCCCCCCGTCCGTTACTTTCTCTCTCTCTCCCCGTCCGTTACTTTCTCTCTCTCTCCCCTCTGTTGCTTTCTCTCTCTCTCTCTCCCCTCTGTTGCTTTCTCTCTCTCTCTCTCTTTCCCCTCTGTTGCTTTCTCTCTCTCTCTCTCTCTCCCCTCTGTTGCTTTCTCTCTCCCCTCTGTTGCTTTCTCTCTCGCCTCTGTTGCTTTCTCTCTCGCCTCTGTTGCTTTCTCTCTCGCCTCTGTTGCTTTCTCTCTCCCCTCTGTTGCTTTCTCTCTCCCCTCTGTTGCTTTCTCTCTCCCCTCTGTTGCTTTCTCTCTCCCCTCTGTTGCTTTCTCTCTCCCCTCTGTTGCTTTCTCTCTATCCTCTGTTGCTTTCTCTCTCTCTCTCCCCTCTGTTGCTTTCTCTCTCTCTCCCCTCTGTTGCTTTCTCTCTCTCTCCCCTCTGTTGCTTTCTCTCTCTCCCCGTCTGTTGCTTTTTCTCTCTCTCTCTCTCTCCCCGTCTGTTGCTTTTTCTCTCTCTCTCTCCCCGTCTGTTGCTTTTTCTCTCTCTCTCTCCCCGTCTGTTGCTTTTTCTTTCTCTCTCTCCCCGTCTGTTGCTTTTTCTCTCTCTCTCTCCCCGTATGTTGCTTTTTGTCTCTCTCTCTCCCCGTCTGTTGCTTTTTGTCTCTCTCTCTCTCTCTCTCCCCGTCTGTTGCTTTTTCTCTCTCTCTCTCCCCGACTGTTGCTTTTTCTCTCTCTCTCTCCCCGTCTGTTGCTTTTTCTCTCTCTCTCTCTCCCCGTCTGTTGCTTTCTCTCTCTCTCTCTCCCCGTCTGTTGCTTTTTCTCTCTCTCTCTCCCTGTCTGTTGCTTTTTCTCTCTCTCTCTCCCCGTCTGTTGCTTTTTCTCTCGCTCTCTCTCTCCCCGTCTGTTGCGTTTTCGCTCTCTCTCTCTCTCCCCGTCTGTTGCTTTTTCTCTTTCTCTCTCTCCCCGTCTGTTGCTTTTTCTCTCTCTCTCCCCGTCCGTTGCTTTTTCACTTTCTCTCCCCGTCTGTTGCTTTTTCTCTTTCTCTCTCCCCGTCTGTTGCTTTTTCTCTTTCTCTCTCCCCCTCTGTTGCTTTTTCTCTCTCTCTCTCTCTCCGTCTGTTGCTTTTTCTCTCTCTCTCTCTCCCCGTCTGTTGCTTTTTCTCTCTCTCTCTCCCCGTCTGTTGCTTTTTCTCTCTCTCTCTCCCCCCGTCTGTTGCTTTTTCTCTCTCTCTCTCCCCGTCTGTTGCTTTTTCTCTCTCTCTCTCTCTCTCTCTCCCCGTCTGCTGCTTTTTCTCTCTATCTCTCCCCGTCTGCTGCTTTTTCTCTCTATCTCTCCCCGTCTGTTGCTTTTTCTCTCTCTCTCTCTCTCCCCGTCTGTTGCTTTTTTCTCTCTCTCTCCTCGTCTGTTGCTTTTTCTCTCTCTCTCTCTCCCCGTCTGTTGCTTTTTCTCTCTCTCTCTCTCCCCGTCTTTTGCTTTCTCTCTCTCTCTCTCTCTCTCTCTCTCTCTCTCTCTCTCTCTCCGTCTGTTGCTTTTTCTCTCTCTTTCTCTCCCCATCTGTTGCTTTGTCTCTCTCTCTCTCTCCCCATCTGTTGCTTTTTCTCTCTCTCTCTCTCTCCCCGTCTGTTGCTTTTTCTCTCTCTCTCTACCCGTCTGTTGCTTTTTCTCTCTCTCTTACCCCGTCTGTTGCTTTTTCTCTTTCTCTCTGTCACCGTCTGTTGCTTTTTCTCTCTCTCTCCCCGTCTGTTGCTTTTTCTCTCGCTCTCTCTCTCCCCGTCTGTTGCTTTTTCTCTCTCTCTCTCTCTCTCCCCGTCTGTTGCTTTTTCTCTTTCTCCCTCTCCCCGTCTGTTGCTTTTTCTCTCTCTCTCCCCGTCTGTTGCTTTTTCTCTCTCTCTCTCTCCCCGTCTGTTGCTTTTTCACTCTCTCTCCCCGTCTGTTGCTTTTTCACTCTCTCTCCCCGTCTGTTGCTTTTTCTCTTTCTCTCTCCCCGTCTGTTGCTTTTTCTCTCTCTCTCTCTCCGTCTGTTGCTTTTTCTCTCTCTCTCCCCCGTCTGTTGCTTTCTCTCTCTCTATCTCCCCGTCTGTTGCTTTTTCTCTCTCTCTCTCCCCGTCTGTTGCTTTTTCTCTCTCTCTCCCCGTCTGCTGCTTTTTCTCTCTATCTCTCCCCGTCTGCTGCTTTTTCTCTCTATCTCTCCCCGTCTGTTGCTTTCTCTCTCTCTCTCTCTCTCTCCCCGTCTGTTGCTTTTTTCTCTCTCTCTCCTCGTCTGTTGCTTTTTCTCTCTCTCTCTCTCCCCGTCTGTTGCTTTTTCTCTCTCTCTGTCTCCCCGTCTGTTGCTTTCTCTCTCTCTCTCTCTCTCTCTCTCTCTCCGTCTGTTGCTTTTTCTCTCTCTCTCTCTCTCCCCGTCTGTTGCTTTTTCTCTCTCTCTCTCCCCGTCTGTTGCTTTCTCTCTCTCTCTCTCCCCGTCTGTTGCTTTTTCTCTCTCTCTCTCTCCCCGTCTGTTGCTTTTTCTCTCTCTCTCTCCCCGTCTGTTGCTTTTTCTCTCTCTCTCTCCCCGTCTGTTGCTTTTTCTCTCTCTCTCTCTCTCCCCGTCTGTTGCTTTTTCTCTTTCTCTCTCTCCCCGTCTGTTGCTTTTTCTCTCTCTCTCTCTCCCCGTCTGTTGCTTTTTCTCTCTCTCTCTCTCTCCCCGTCTGTTGCTTTTTCTCTCTCTCTCCTTGTCTGCTGCTTTTTCTCTCTCTCTCTCCCCGTCTGCTGCTTTTTCTCTCTCTCTCTCCCCGTCTGCTGCTTTTTCTCTCTCTCTCCCCGTCTGTTGCTTTTTCTCTCTCTCTCTCTCTCCCCGTCTGTTGCTTTTTTTCTCTCTCTCTCCTCGTCTGTTGCTTTTTCTCTCTCTCTCTCTCTCTCTCCCCGTCTGTTGCTTTTTTTCTCTCTCTCCCCGTCTGTTGCTTTTTCTCTCTCTCTCTCTCCGTCTGTTGCTGTTTCTCTCTCTCTCTCTCTCTCTCCCCGTCTTTTGCTTTTTTTCTCTCTCTCTCCCCGTCTGTTGCTTTTTCTCTCTCTCTCTCCCCGTCTGTTGCTTTTTCTCTTTCTCTCTCTCCCCGTCTGTTGCTTTTTCTCTTTCTCTCTCTCACCGTCTGTTGCTTTTTCTCTTTCTCTCTCTCACCGTCTGTTGCTTTTTCTCTCTCTCTCCCCGTCTGTTGCTTTTTCTCTCTCTCTCTCTCTCCCCGTCTGTTGCTTTTTCTCTCTCTCTCTCCCCGTCTGTTGCTTTTTCTCTCTCTTTCTCCCCGTCTGTTGCTTTTTCTCTCTCTCTCTCCCCGTCTGTTGCTTTTTCTCTCTCTCTCTCTCTCCCCGTCTGTTGCTTTTTCTCTCTCTCTCTCTCTCTCCGTCTGTTGCTTTTTCTCTCTCTCTCTCTCTCTCTCCCCGTCTGTTGCTTTTTCTCTCTCTCTCTCCCCGTCTGTTGCTTTTTCTCTCTCTCTCTCTCCCCGTCTGTTGCTTTTTCTCTTTCTCTCTCTCACCGTCTGTTGCTTTTTCTCTCTCTCTCCCCGTCTGTTGCTTTTTCTCTCTCTCTCTCCCCGTCTGTTGCTTTTTCTCTCTCTCTCCCCGTCTGTTGCTTTTTCTCTGTCTCTCTCCCCATCTGTTGCTTTTTCTCTCTCTCTCTCCCCGTCTGTTGCTTTTTCTCTCTCTCTCTCTCTCCCCGTCTGTTGCTTTTTCTCTCTCTCTCTCCCCGTCTGCTGCTTTTTCTCTCTATCTCTCCCCGTCTGTTGCTTTTTCTCTCTCTCTCCCCCTGTCTGTTGCTTTTTCTCTCTCTCTCTCTCTCCCCGTCTGTTGCTTTTTCTCTCTCTCTCCCCCCGTCTGTTGCTTTTTCTCTCTCTCCCCGTCTGTTGCTTTTTTTTCTCTCTCTCTCTCTCCCCGTCTGTTGCTTTTTCTCTCTCTCTCTCCCCTCTGTTGCATTCTCTCCCCCCTCTGTTGCTTTCTCTCCCCTCCCTCTGTTGCTTTCTCTCCCCCCCTCTGTTGCTTTCTCTCTCCCCTCTGTTGCTTTCTCTCTCTCTCTCCCCTCTGTTGCTTTCTCTCTCTCTCTCCCCTCTGTTGCTTTCTCTCTCTCTCTCCCCTCTGTTGCTTTCTCTCTCTCTCTCCCCTCTGTTGCTTTCTCTCTCTCTCTCCCCTCTGTTGCTTTCTCTCTCTCTCCCCTCTGTTGCTTTCTCTCTCTCTCCCCTCTGTTGCTTTCTCTCTCTCTCTCCTCCGTTGCTTTCTCTCTCTTTCTCTCCCCTCTGTTGCTTTCTCTCTCTCTCTCTTCCCTCTGTTGCTTTCTCTCTCTCTCCCCGTCTGTTGCTTTCTCTCTCTCTCTCTCTCTCTCCGTCTGTTGCTTTCTCTCTCTCTCTCTCCCCGTCTGTTGCTTTCTCTCTCTCTCTCCCCGTCTGTTGCTTTCTCTCTCTCTCCCCCCCCCCCCGTCCGTTACTTTCTCTCTCTCTCCCCGTCCGTTACTTTCTCTCTCTCTCCCCTCTGTTGCTTTCTCTCTCTCTCTCTCCCCTCTGTTGCTTTCTCTCTCTCTCTCTCTCTCTCCCCTCTGTTGCTTTCTCTCTCTCTCTCTCTCTCTCCCCTCTGTTGCTTTCTCTCTCCCCTCTGTTGCTTTCTCTCTCGCCTCTGTTGCTTTCTCTCTCCCCTCTGTTGCTTTCTCTCTCCCCTCTGTTGCTTTCTCTCTCCCCTCTGTTGCTTTCTCTCTCCCCTCTGTTGCTTTCTCTCTCCCCTCTGTTGCTTTCTCTCTATCCTCTGTTGCTTTCTCTCTCTCTCTCCCCTCTGTTGCTTTCTCTCTCTCTCCCCTCTGTTGCTTTCTCTCTCTCTCCCCTCTGTTGCTTTCTCTCTCTCCCCGTCTGTTGCTTTTTCTCTCTCTCTCTCTCTCCCCGTCTGTTGCTTTTTCTCTCTCTCTCTCCCCGTCTGTTGCTTTTTCTCTCTCTCTCTCCCCGTCTGTTGCTTTTTCTTTCTCTCTCTCCCCGTCTGTTGCTTTTTCTCTCTCTCTCTCCCCGTCTGTTGCTTTTTCTCTCTCTCTCTCCCCGTCTGTTGCTTTTTCTCTCTCTCTCTCCCCGTATGTTGCTTTTTGTCTCTCTCTCTCCCCGTCTGTTGCTTTTTGTCTCTCTCTCTCTCTCTCCCCGTCTGTTGCTTTTTCTCTCTCTCTCTCCCCGACTGTTGCTTTTTCTCTCTCTCTCTCCCCGTCTGTTGCTTTTTCTCTCTCTCTCTCTCCCCGTCTGTTGCTTTCTCTCTCTCTCTCTCCCCGTCTGTTGCTTTTTCTCTCTCTCTCTCCCTGTCTGTTGCTTTTTCTCTCTCTCTCCCCGTCTGTTGCTTTTTCTCTCGCTCTCTCTCTCCCCGTCTGTTGCGTTTTCGCTCTCTCTCTCTCTCCCCGTCTGTTGCTTTTTCTCTTTCTCTCTCTCCCCGTCTGTTGCTTTTTCTCTCTCTCTCCCCGTCCGTTGCTTTTTCACTTTCTCTCCCCGTCTGTTGCTTTTTCTCTTTCTCTCTCCCCGTCTGTTGCTTTTTCTCTTTCTCTCTCCCCCTCTGTTGCTTTTTCTCTCTCTCTCTCTCTCCGTCTGTTGCTTTTTCTCTCTCTCTCTCTCCCCGTCTGTTGCTTTTTCTCTCTCTCTCTCCCCGTCTGTTGCTTTTTCTCTCTCTCTCTCCCCCCGTCTGTTGCTTTTTCTCTCTCTCTCTCCCCGTCTGTTGCTTTTTTTCTCTCTCTCTCTCTCTCCCCGTCTGCTGCTTTTTCTCTCTATCTCTCCCCGTCTGCTGCTTTTTCTCTCTATCTCTCCCCGTCTGTTGCTTTTTCTCTCTCTCTCTCTCTCCCCGTCTGTTGCTTTTTCTCTCTCTCTCTCTCCCCGTCTGTTGCTTTTTCTCTCTCTCTCTCTCCCCGTCTGTTGCTTTTTCTCTCTCTCTCTCTCCCCGTCTTTTGCTTTCTCTCTCTCTCTCTCTCTCTCTCTCTCTCTCTCTCTCTCTCTCTCTCCGTCTGTTGCTTTTTCTCTCTCTTTCTCTCCCCATCTGTTGCTTTGTCTCTCTCTCTCTCTCCCCATCTGTTGCTTTTTCTCTCTCTCTCTCTCCCCGTCTGTTGCTTTTTCTCTCTCTCTCTACCCGTCTGTTGCTTTTTCTCTCTCTCTTACCCCGTCTGTTGCTTTTTCTCTTTCTCTCTGTCACCGTCTGTTGCTTTTTCTCTCTCTCTCCCCGTCTGTTGCTTTTTCTCTCGCTCTCTCTCTCCCCGTCTGTTGCTTTTTCTCTCTCTCTCTCTCTCTCCCCGTCTGTTGCTTTTTCTCTTTCTCCCTCTCCCCGTCTGTTGCTTTTTCTCTCTCTCTCCCCGTCTGTTGCTTTTTCTCTCTCTCTCTCTCCCCGTCTGTTGCTTTTTCACTCTCTCTCCCCGTCTGTTGCTTTTTCACTCTCTCTCCCCGTCTGTTGCTTTTTCTCTTTCTCTCTCCCCGTCTGTTGCTTTTTCTCTCTCTCTCTCTCCGTCTGTTGCTTTTTCTCTCTCTCTCCCCCGTCTGTTGCTTTCTCTCTCTCTATCTCCCCGTCTGTTGCTTTTTCTCTCTCTCTCTCCCCGTCTGTTGCTTTTTCTCTCTCTCTCCCCGTCTGCTGCTTTTTCTCTCTATCTCTCCCCGTCTGCTGCTTTTTCTCTCTATCTCTCCCCGTCTGTTGCTTTCTCTCTCTCTCTCTCTCTCTCCCCGTCTGTTGCTTTTTTCTCTCTCTCTCCTCGTCTGTTGCTTTTTCTCTCTCTCTCTCTCCCCGTCTGTTGCTTTTTCTCTCTCTCTGTCTCCCCGTCTGTTGCTTTCTCTCTCTCTCTCTCTCTCTCTCTCTCTCTCTCTCTCTCTCTCTCCGTCTGTTGCTTTTTCTCTCTCTCTCTCTCTCCCCGTCTGTTGCTTTTTCTCTCTCTCTCTCTCTCTCCCCGTCTGCTGCTTTTTCTCTCTCTCTCTCCCCGTCTGTTGCTTTTTCTCTCTCTCTCTACCCGTCTGTTGCTTTTTCTCTTTCTCTCTCCCCGTCTGTTGCTTTTTCTCTTTCTCTCTGTCACTGTCTGTTGCTTTTTCTCTCTCTCTCCCCGTCTGTTGCTTTTTCTCTCTCTCTCTCCCCGTCTGTTGCTTTTTCTCTCTCTCTCTCTCCCCGTCTGTTGCTTTTTCTCTCTCTCTCCCCGTCTGTTGCTTTCTCTCTCTCTCTCTCTCTCTCTCCCCCCGTCTGCTGCTTTTTCTCTCTATCTCTCCCCGTCTGTTGCTTTTTCTCTCTCTCTCTCCCCGTCTGTTGCTTTTTCTCTCTCTCTCTCTCCCCGTCTGTTGCTTTTTCTCTCTCTCTCCCCGTCTGTTGCTTTTTCTCTCTCTCTCTCCCCGTATGTTGCTTTTTCTCTCTCTCTCTCTCCCCGTCTGTTGCTTTTTGTCTCTCTCTTTCTCTCTCCCCGTCTGTTGCTTTTTCTCTCTCTCTCTCCCCGACTGTTGCTTTTTCTCTCTCTCTCTCCCCGTCTGTTGCTTTTTCTCTCTCTCTCTCTCCCCGTCTGTTGCTTTTTCTCTCTCTCTCTCCCCGTCTGTTGCTTTTTCTCTCTCTCTCTCTCCCTGTCTGTTGCTTTTTCTCTCTCTCTCTCCCCGTCTGTTGCTTTTTCTCTCGCTCTCTCTCTCCCCGTCTGTTGCGTTTTCGCTCTCTCTCTCTCTCCCCGTCTGTTGCTTTTTCTCTTTCTCTCTCTCCCCGTCTGTTGCTTTTTCTCTCTCTCTCCCCGTCCGTTGCTTTTTCACTTTCTCTCCCCGTCTGTTGCTTTTTCTCTTTCTCTCTCCCCGTCTGTTGCTTTTTCTCTTTCTCTCTCCCCCTCTGTTGCTTTTTCTCTCTCTCTCTCTCTCCGTCTGTTGCTTTTTCTCTCTCTCTCTCTCCCCGTCTGTTGCTTTTTCTCTCTCTCTCTCCCCGTCTGTTGCTTTTTCTCTCTCTCTCTCCCCGTCTGTTGCTTTTTCTCTCTCTCTCTCTCTCCCCGTCTGCTGCTTTTTCTCTCTATCTCTCCCCGTCTGCTGCTTTTTCTCTCTATCTCTCCCCGTCTGTTGCTTTTTCTCTCTCTCTCTCTCTCTCTCCCCGTCTGTTGCTTTTTTCTCTCTCTCTCCTCGTCTGTTGCTTTTTCTCTCTCTCTCTCTCCCCGTCTGTTGCTTTTTCTCTCTCTTTCTCTCCCCGTCTGTTGCTTTCTCTCTCTCTCTCTCTCTCTCTCTCTCTCTCTCTCTCTCCGTCTGTTGCTTTTTCTCTGTCTTTCTCTCCCCATCTGTTGCTTTGTCTCTCTCTCTCTCTCCCCATCTGTTGCTTTTTCTCTCTCTCTCTCCCCGTCTGTTGCTTTTTCTCTCTCTCTCTACCCGTCTGTTGCTTTTTCTCTCTCTCTCACCCCGTCTGTTGCTTTTTCTCTTTCTCTCTGTCACCGTCTGTTGCTTTTTCTCTCTCTCTCCCCGTCTGTTGCTTTTTCTCTCGCTCTCTCTCTCCCCGTCTGTTGCTTTTTCTCTCTCTCTCTCTCTCTCTCCCCGTCTGTTGCTTTTTCTCTTTCTCCCTCTCCCCGTCTGTTGCTTTTTCTCTCTCTCTCCCCGTCTGTTGCTTTTTCTCTCTCTCTCTCTCCCCGTCTGTTGCTTTTTCACTCTCTCTCCCCGTCTGTTGCTTTTTCTCTCTCTCTCTCTCCGTCTGTTGCTTTTTCTCTCTCTCTCCCCCGTCTGTTGCTTTTTCTCTCTCTCTCTCCCCGTCTGTTGCTTTTACTCTCTCTCTCTCCCCGTCTGTTGCTTTTTCTCTCTCTCTCCCCGTCTGCTGCTTTTTCTCTCTATCTCTCCCCGTCTGCTGCTTTTTCTCTCTATCTCTCCCCGTCTGTTGCTTTCTCTCTCTCTCTCTCTCTCTCCCCGTCTGTTGCTTTTTTCTCTCTCTCTCCTCGTCTGTTGCTTTTTCTCTCTCTCTCTCTCCCCGTCTGTTGCTTTTTCTCTCTCTCTGTCTCCCCGTCTGTTGCTTTCTCTCTCTCTCTCTCTCTCTCTCTCTCCGTCTGTTGCTTTTTCTCTCTCTCTCCCCGTCTGTTGCTTTTTCTCTCTCCTTCTCTCTCTCCCCGTCTGCTGCTTTTTCTCTCTCTCTCTCCCCGTCTGTTGCTTTTTCTCTCTCTCTCTACCCGTCTGTTGCTTTTTCTCTCTCTCTCTCCCCGTCTGTTGCTTTTTCTCTTTCTCTCTGTCACTGTCTGTTGCTTTTTCTCTCTCTCTCCCCGTCTGTTGCTTTTTCTCTCTCTCTTTCCCCGTCTGTTGCTTTTTCTCTCTCTCTCTCTCCCCGTCTGTTGCTTTTTCTCTCTCTCTCCCCGTCTGTTGCTTTTTCTCTCTCTCTCTCTCTCCCCCCGTCTGCTGCTTTTTCTCTCTATCTCTCCCCGTCTGTTGCTTTTTCTCTCTCTCTCTCCCCGTCTGTTGCTTTTTCTCTCTCTCTCTCTCCCCGTCTGTTGCTTTTTCTCTCTCTCTCCCCGTCTGTTGCTTTTTCTCTCTCTCTCTCCCCGTCTGTTGCTTTTTCTCTCTCTCTCTCTCCCCGTCTGTTGCTTTCTCTCTCTCTCTCTCCCCGTCTGTTGCTTTTTCTCTCTCTCTCTCCCCGTCTGTTGCTTTTTCTCTCTCTCTCTCCCCGTCTGTTGCTTTTTTTCTCTCTCTCTCTCCCCGTCTGTTGCTTTTTCTCTCTCTCTCTCCCCTCTGTTGCTTTCTCTCCCCCCTCTGTTGCTTTCTCTCTCTCTCCCCTCTGTTGCTTTCTCTCTCTCTCCCCTCTGTTGCTGTCTCTCTCTCCCCTCTGTTGCTTTCTCTCTCTCTCTCTCTCCCCTCTGTTGCTTTCTCTCTCTCTCTCTCCCCTCTGTTGCTTTCTCTCTCTCTCCCCTCTGTTGCTTTCTCTCTCTCTCCCCTCTGTTGCTTTCTCTCTCTCTCTCCCCTCTGTTGCTTTCTCTCTCTCTCTCCCCTCTGTTGCTTTCTCTCTCTCTCCCCTCTGTTGCTTTCTCTCTCTCTCCCTTCTGTTGCTTTCTCTCTCTCTCCCCTCTGTTGCTTTCTCTCTCTCTCCCCTCTGTTGCTTTCTCTCTCTCTCTCTCTCCCCTCTGTTGCTTTCTCTCTCTCTCTCTCTCCCCTCTGTTGCTTTCTCTCTCTCTCTCTCTCTCTCTCTCTCTCCCCTCTGTTGCTTTCTCTCTCTCTCTCTCCCCTCTGTTGCTTTCTCTCTCTCTCTCTCCCCTCTGTTGCTTTCTCTCTCTCTCTCTCCCCTCTGTTACTTTCTCTCTCTCTCTCTCTCTCTCCCCTCTGTTGCTTTCTCTCTCTCTCCCTCCCCCTCTCTCTCTCTCTCTCTCTCTCTCTCTCTCTCTCTCTCTCTCTCTTTCTCCCCCCTCTGTTGCTTCCTCTCTCTCTCTCCCCTCTGTTGCTTTCTCTCTCTCTCTCTCTCTCTCTCTCTCTCTGTTACTTTTTCTCTCCTTCCTCTGTTATTTTCTATCTCCCCCCCTGTTTCTTTCTCTCTCTCACCTTCTCTTGCTTTCTCTTTTTCTTCCCTGTTTTATTTTTCCTCTTCCTCTTGTTCTCTCTCTCTCCCCTTTCTTTTTTTTATCTTTCTCCTTTCTCTTGTCCTTTGTCTCTTCCTTTTGCCATCTCTTCTCCTTCCTCTTGTATTCAATGTTCTCTTTCTGCCCTTCCTCCTGTTATCACTCTGCCCATCCCCTTGTTCTCTCTCTGCCCTTTATCTTATTTTATCTTTCTCTTGTCCTCTCTCCCTCTTCCTATTGTCCTCTCCTCCCTTCGTCTTATCCTCTATTCCCCTTCCTCTTGCTATCCCTCTCTCTTTGTCTTCTCTTGCTTTCTACTTCCTCTCCTGCTCTGGCTCTCTCTTGACCCACTCTCCTGCTTATTCTCCCTACCTCTCTTGCTCTCCCTGTCTATCCATCTCTCATTCTCTGCCATTCTTTGTCTTTCATCCCCCCTCTTACTTATCTCTCTACCACTTTCTTTCTCTCTCTGTCTCTCTCTCTCTCTGTCACCCCCCCCCTCTTTCTCTGTCCTCTTCTCTCTCTTTCTCTCTCTTCTGTATTCTTCATTTATGATTTTCCCCTTGATTAGCTCTACATTTCAAAAGTTATGAACAGAAGATATTTGTGTAAAGTTGGATAAGTAGGTTTTATTTGTTTTAATTGTTTTGGCTTCTTTGCAATCTGCTTTCTGTTTTCTCCCTGCAAATATCTTAAAGCTGTGAAATTGAAAAGCAAACTTAATATTGTCAGATGGTTCTGAATAGAAAAACAAAATTAAATATCGAAAAGAATGCCTATCCAATTAAATGGATGCAAAGAGAGAAGAAAATAAAAGATTTTCTCCTTTGCTCACTACAACTGACTTTGTGTATGGAAATGTTGTGAACAAAGCTATAATCTCCAGTGTAATGGGATCAAATTGTTTGTGATAATGAAGCAAATAATTATATTTCTTTTCTATTCTAGACGCAGAGAAAGCAGCAATTTCAAGACCATCAGATGTCGTTGCACAAACATGAGATCATGGCGTCAAGCTTGTCACTTAATAACCAAAGCTTGGTTCAAATAAAAGAGATTTTAAAAGACCAGTAAGTCAAAAGAGCCAGCCAGTATTTTTCAAACTGTTTATCTTTTTTCTTTCAATTCTACAGCGTTAAAATTCATACCAGTTTTCTGAGCTTGTCTCCCCTCGCTTTGTTCCTTCTCTCTGTTTTTATCTTTGCTCTCCACTCTCAATGTCTTTCATCTTTCTTTCTCTCTACGTATTTGCTCTTTGTCTTTCTTTGTTGCTCTCTTTATCTTTGCTCTCTCTTTCAAAATATTTCAGAATTTCAAGCCTTCTCTAGATCTACATTTCATTATTATTTGACGACTTTCTTTCTCCCTTACTCTCTATTTCTTTCTTCCTCTTTTCTATTTTTATTGTTTCATCAAAATCCTTATCTAGTTAAAATAGTACAAGTGTTCTGGGCAACACCTCATGCCTGCTCTCCATGCACTCCAATTCAAAGAGTTGATATCAGTCATGCTGCATGCTGTTAAATCACTTCTAATGCAATCAAGCCAAGTTTTCCTTGGTCTACCACACTCCCTAGCACCTGGGATATCTAGACATTTTGTGGAATTGCTGTGCATAGCCAAACCACCTGAGTCACTCAGTGTGTAAACCATCTAAAAGTTTCTGATGGATCATTCATGGAAGGAATCTTTTCTCCCAGTTTTCTGTCAAACTTAACCATGGCACAATCATTATAGCTATGCTGTTGCTGATCAGAAGAGTTTGGTGCAATTGTCTCGCTGTCATGCAAGATGCCAGAGTGAACACAATCTGAAAACACTGTCTCAAATCTTGAAGGATATGTGCCTAGATGTAAGAATTGATAGCAACATCCTGAACCTTCCCATCATGCAACATAACAACAAGCAATGATAGCATGTTCACAGGCGCTACCAGTGTGTAACATATATTGCTCAAGTAGCAAAATTTTAAGATTAAGTGAGGCACCATTGGCATGTGTCAGAGTTCAACCATTGATTTTTCTTAGTTCAATGGAGTTTACACTTTTAAAGTATTTGCGACAGACAAATATGTAGAGAAATATGCCAGCATCCTAGTGGAGGTCAAGATCAATACGGGAGATAAGAAAATTTCAGTTTTTTGCTCTCTATTCCAGTTTTCCATGTTGCACTCCACCATCTGCAATAGCAACAAGATTGCATACAAAAGCTCCTATGGAGCATCCACACGGAACTTACAGGATAATGTTTCCAAAACCTTAAGAGAAATGCGCTGAGCCCTGATGTACCCCAATGCTTACTTGAAACTCCTCTCTAGAGTGGTTATTGACACAAATGTCTCTACAAGCATTTGTATACATGCCCTAGGCAATATAGAGAGCTCATTTATCCATGCATAGACTTCTTATTACTCACCAGAGGATTTTTTTAGGTATACAATCAATTACCTTCTCAAAATCAATAAATACGAATGAGAAAGGCTCCCTGGAAGCAACATACTTTCCTGAGGTAGTTATGCACAGATATGACAGATGCTTCGTCTTGGCACAAAACCAAACATTTTGTTAATGTTCATCATCTCACACATGTGAATATCCACAAGATGCACTCGAGCAGTTTCATTACTAAATCAGTAAGTTTAAGGCTATGATAGTTGCTATGATCAAGGACATCCTTTGTAAAGGTTTAGGATGTAACTCAGCTTTCAATATTTGGGATCATATCATCATGAAAAGCTGTCTCAGCCAACTGCCTAACCAACTCAATTCCATCTTTGCCAGCAGCTTTGAGTATCTCAGATTAGCAGCTTTATCATTTTTCATACTATGGATAATCATTTGATCCAACTCCACGGAAACATAAAAGGGACGACCAGTAACTCAAAGAACAAATTACTTGGCCACTCAAACTTGACATTCAGGAGTTGTCCATAATGTTCCATCTATTTTACATAAAAATAAAACAAAATTTTGATTCATTCAATCTTTAAATCATAAATTCCATAATTTCTCATTCTAATTCACATGAATTGTATTTCAAGATCAACTGTATACTGTCAAAGAAGTTATGGAAGAAAACTTTGAATTGTAAAAAAATAAGGCTTTTTTAATTTCATGTTAAAAAATAGCAAATTAATTGCATTTGAAAGATTTGGTGTTCAATTAGTTTGGATCAGTGGACACAAGTGAGGACGAAAATATGTCAGAAGTTATTATGCAAATTTGCATTTTGATTGAGGATCTTTTATTAGTCTGTTAGTCACTTTTAGGCTTCAAAATTATTTGACAGAATTGCACTAAACAGAGCATTAAGAGTGGAGTATGTCATAAGAGAACGGAGGAGTAAAAAGTAAAATACTTTAACAAATAATAATTATAAACACTTATAGACTCTAAACTTATTTAGTAGAATTGCACCAAAATTGGCATGAAGAGCCTTTGAAATGCCGTAAGATTTAAAATATTTATGATGGTGAAACAGCCATTTAGAAGTGATTCTTTTGGTGGCCTTTTCAGCTTGCACTTTTTAATTTTATGTATTAAAAACAGGAAGGGGCTAGTGCTGGTGCCATACGCTAGGAACAGATGGAATAAATTCCAAGAACTTTTGTCATTATTAACTAGCAGAACATAATTGTTGTTTTATCAGGCATGTGTAAACTGTGTAATGATATATGGAATGAAATCTGGCCAGTTGAGGTTATGTGTTGCATGGAGAGAAATTATATGAGAATGATACACTAGATGTGCAATGTGTGTCTTAAAGACAGGTGAACTCTACGAAAGATTAAGTCTGGACAATATGTGTGGATTTTGATCTAATCGAAAGTATAAATGCGAGTTCTTGGTTTATTAGATTTAGAACAGTTGTCGTACTAACGTCAATTGTCATGAGAATTGTCATTTAAGAGTCGTCCAACACATGCCAGCATGTAAAACGAGTGTTGAACCAAATATGAGTGTACCATAAAACTGAAAATTGGTTACTAAACATTAATGCTTAGTAAGTTTCAGTTTATGGTATTTTATTATAATGATCGAGTTTAATGTTGCTTAACCTTATCAAATGAGAATGGGTGGTTTCAGCTGTAAAAATAGTAAATGTCTATAATTGATAAGTATCTTATGCTAGCTGTTATTTGACTTAGTTTGTTACTTGTCTACATACCAACCAAGTATATAATCTGTTGGTGGTACAGAATTTTATAATAGCTATATACAGACGAAATTTATATTTATTATTGAAATTAAAAAGTAAAAAATTAAAAGACTAGCTAACCAGTCTCGAACCTCATTCAACAGAGCTAAACTGAGATGAAAAAAAAATGCATAAAAATGGAAATATGGCGGAGAACACAAAAATGGGGGGTAGGAAAAGAAACAAATAGAAACCACATTAGATTAAAAAGATTTTCTTTTTGCTAGCAAAGTCTCAAACACTTGATGTAAATGGTTTCTAGAATTTTCAAATGAAAAAGTGAGTATGACTTGCTAAGAATCTTTCGCCAGCACTAAACTTGGATGCATGAACACAGTTTGTGTGTGTGTGTGTGTGTGTGTATATATATATATATATATATATATATATATATATATATATACAAATTAGTCACCGCTTATCAAGTCCTGATGGCCATTCAAAGATAACGATGGAAGAGATTATTAGTTTAACCAACATGGGCAGATTGTAAATAATAGAGAAATATGCAGATGGTTACAAGAATAATTGATTATCCAAAAGGATGGCTCAGCAAGTATATATTTACATTAGACTTGAATACGACCATGTTGTAGCCTGTTGGGAAGCAGATTTATTTGTATCATGTTACACATATACAATGCTCTAGAAAAGACACTTTGTTCATGAACATTCCTTTGGCTAAGAAGAAAGTTGTCTGTTGGAGTTGCAAAAAGTTAATCCAGGTGTGAGATATTTCAAACAAAGAAAATTTTAATTAACTTATGCCAAAAAAAAAAAAAAAATTTATCTTCAATAATTGATAAGCTGTGAGGTTGGGGGTAAAATTTTAACTCTCAAAATTTTGGGGGCAAATAATTCTTATGTGATTGTGACTCAAGTCATTCACGTTGGGTGGTAAAATAAATGTTCTGCAGCTGCTGCTCGCATTCGCCAATTAAAGAGTGTTTACTTTTGTAGTTTTTGCGAGAATAAACCACTGCTGTAACTATTAATATTGTTAGTCTTTGAACTTTACCCTCAACACCTCACCAAATTAACTGCCTCAAGTGGGAACATTGCTTTTAACTAATTAGATTAATAGGAATGTAGCGCTTAGTTGTATGTATTTAAAGCCGAAAGAGAGACAATATGTGTAACCACATGCATATATTCATATCTGTATGCGCGTGTGATTATGTATGTGTAAGCAAATAAAGCCAAGACAGATGCTGATATCATTGTTCGTTCACTCTGTCAGTTTTCAATACTTTCGAGATTTAATCTTCTTTAAAACGGTCTCTCTTGGTTCCTTCCTTTTTCTTCCCAAATGTTGCTTCCTTCTGCAGTATCCTCTGCTTCCGGCAGAATGCATTAATTAATTATAAATCTGCTATCACCCCTCCCCTTACCATCGGTCCTGCCCCCAACCATCACCTTCCATTCCTTACCCTAAAAGGCATTCTCTTGTTTATACGATCGTTGCTTGAGTGCACATTTAAAAATGAGTAAGTCTTTTTAATTGGTTGATTTGTATATGTTGGGACTTTTTTTTGTGACTGTGTTTCAACTTTTTTTCTTTTTCTTTCATTCAACCAAATGAAAAACCTATTCAAGAAAATAAAACAGTTCTTTCTTTAAAAGAATCCAGTTATTTTGATCCCTCCACCTATCTGACCATGTACAGTCTGCAAGCATAGACTTACTGTAAAAAATATTCTGATTGAATTTCAGAAATACATTTCAATGAAATAAACATTATAAAGTACCAAACCTGCAAATATTGTTTGGACTCTTACTTTCCTTATTTTCTACTTTAGTCCTCGCATTCCATGGCAATGTTTTTGATGAAGGTGGAAAAATTGCTGTTTTCTGCGTTGTAATCTATCCATATTGCATTTAAGTTGCTTCATGCCTTGTTTGTAGCAATTTCCTTAAAAAAATTAAATATTTTTATTATTTGGATTCTTCAGATTACTGTTCTCACCTTGAATATGATTTTTACAATGTTTCGGTTGATATAACCTCCGACCTTCTTCAGGTGTATCTTGTCGGACTTGGGAATGTTTCTGCCAAACTCAGGAATTTGGACCAAATTTTGAGCGGAACCCTTTATTTGCTTCATAGGGATAGCGTGCTCTGGTTCTGTCAGTCATGACTGGATAAAGGTCCTAAGTAATTTGCAAATGTATTTTTCGGTCACCCACACTGAGGATTGAACCTTTAGGAGAATATCACTTTTTACAATTAATTTTTCCAAGTACTTTAACCACTGTGCCACGGTTCCTTGCAGACAATTCTAGTATGAATTTTAGGAACCTTAAACCTATTTTATTTCTAGTTGTAAATATCACTATTTATTGCTAATTATTACTATATATTAATGTGTGTATATATATATATATATATATATATATATATATATTAATGTTTTTACTTATTACTTGTATATATTATCTATTGCTTATAATTAATGGTTCCTGTATTGTATTAAATTCTATAGTAGGTATACTTAGTAATTGGTTATTCCCCAGTATATGTGCTGCTTCTTTCAGTTGTCTTTCTCTCCACCTGTCTATAAATTTTACTTCCTTCCATAATGGTTGATGGTTTCCCTTTTCCTTCCAGATATGGTCAGCTATACGTGACTTTTCAGTCCCTCCACGTACTACACATCACACCCAGTCCTGTTACTTTTTATGCTTTTCATACACAACCAGTTTGAGTGCAATTTACAAAACTTTTACTACAGAAAGTGTTGCATTTCAACACTTAACCACATCTGCAAAAACTGTTTTACTTAATATGTTGTAGAAACACATCCATCAGATTTTTTTAATAGCAAGAGAAAGAAAATAAATCACAGTTATGATTTGCTGAAAGAAGTCAATCAATGTTAAATAGTTAAGAGATCACGAGAAATACAAGAATGCTAATAGTTAAATAGATCATGAGGAATACAGAAATGGTATGGTTAAATAGATCACAAGAAATGAAGGAATGGTAAGAGTTAATAGATCACTAGAAATACAGGAATGGTAAATAATTTTTCCATTCTTCATTTACTTAAACTCTATCTGGCTTATGAGAAGGGTCTATGACTTGGCAACAACTGTTAATTAGCAAGTAAAGCCAGAAAAATAGATTAAGATCTTGTGTGACTTGTCACAGATGATATTCCAAGTCCTGGAATATTTTTTTCACACACGTGTGCCAGAATGTAAAAATGCATGTTAAATTGATGATTAAAAAGAGGGAGAAGATATATATTTATTTTAATAATAATAATACAAATTTGGTATGCATCATTATCCATGGACTAGCATGGGTAGACATGAAGTTCTGTTTGAAACACACCTGTATACCAATCATTTTCATCACGGGCACCGTGGATACCCCCACAACAAAAGTAAAAGAATGGATGAAAACATGTAAATGTAATCGCCCCAAAAAAGAAGAAGTATGTGATATACTCTCCACCAGGCAAAAGGGCTACAAAGAAAAGAAACTATTCTCTGGATATTGAGAACTGGAAAGACCCTCCTCGCAAAAATATAATTAAAAATAAATCATTACAACTCTTGTTTCAATAAAAATAGCAGCGAATGCCCGTGTGATCGCAAAAAAAAAAGGGGGGGATCTACCAAAAATTAATTCCAAAAACAATTAAATTAAATTTTTTGTCATTTTATATTTCTAACTAGCAAAAGTACCCATTCTTGACTGGGTTCAAAAACAGCCTACAGAAAATGGACTCTGATTTATGAAAGTATGATAGGTTATGAAAAGGAAGGGTTGTAAAGAGATAGCTTCAAATTTGGGGGTATCAAAACCAAAGCAAAATATGATGTCAAAAAAACTTGTAAACGTTTTTTTTTAATTTTTAAATTTTTTATTTCCATACTTTGTGGACCAGGCGCGTATGCAGACCCCACAATTTTAATGAATCATCATTATGCCAGATCAAACATATCCATTCCTGTGTCTCAATACATCTTCTATCATTATGTGATCAGTTTTCTATAATAGTCAACCATATAGGAGCCTATTCATGACCAGACACACACACAAACGTTCAGCTTTATATTATAGATGTAATCCTCTGCCCCCATTCTCCCAAAAATGAATTTGTCATATTTTGGGGTTCGTTCTGTTTATAAAATTGTTAGGTGAAAGTACAGAAATGTCTCATAAAAATTAATTAAATTTATCATTATTTTATGCTTCAAATGTAATTGCCGCCCCACCCCACCGCACAAAAAATACAAAAAAAATTGTATTTGTCATATTTTGCTCCCTTACCTCCCCCTCCCCAAACATGCTAAACACGAAAATAACATTTAAAATTACGGCAAATGAGTAGTATCCAATATATGAAGAAATGTTAGTTTCAAAAAAGTGGGGATCACTTTTCTATGATAATTTAACGTAAAATGAGCACCCACTTTGTGATTAATAGGGTGAAAAGAAAGTCCCCCCCCTGGTGGCCACAAAGTGGGTGATCATTTTACGTTAAATTACTATAGAAAAGTGATCCCCCACTTCTTGAAACTAACATTTTTTTTTTAATATCTTGGAAACTACTCATTTGTCGTAATTTTCAGCATTTTCAGCACCCCCGAAAACCTATAAAAGTGGTAATTTTAAAGGAATTTTCGAGGGTGGAGTGATTCTTCATATTTACCTTTTTCTCTAATATATAAAAAAGGTTACTTAAAAATTAAGAATAAGTGAAAAAAAATTTTCTCCGAAATAAAAATAATTCAGCTTAGAAGAATATTTCAAAAGGAAAATAAATCTATTACAAAAAATATTTAATAATGTGCTCCGTTTAAAACAATTTCTCAATTAAACTATCACAGTTATTTCTCCTTTGGTTTGAAAATTAAAGAATTTCAGATAAAATAAATTTAATCAAATATAAATTGAAATTTAAATAAACTAAATAATTTAAAAATTTTTTAATTAGTACAGTTAAAACAAAGCTATTATGTTGAATAAGTAATATCATTAAGCTAATTATTTAAATAGATTTAATTTAATGTGATATGCTAATGATCGAAACTCAGTCAATATAGATGTGGTTTGAAGAATGCTATATATAGAAATTACGTGTGCAATATATCTCCGTTGATAAAAGTATCCTATCATGGGCATTAATATTTCTTGACCAGGAGAGGTGTACACACATATGGCTTTATATTTCTTTGGGAGTTGTATACACAGATACACACACACACAAACAAACAAACTTTATATATATAGAAGTATCAACACCATGGAAAAATGTTAAATGTTTTATCCTGGTTATTTAAATGGACATTTTAATTTTATGTTCTTTTTATTAAAACAACCATCTTTTATTATTTGAATTTTCAAAAAAAAAAAAAAAAGTTTTGTTATTGCATTTATTCTAACCTAGTTGGAAAATTGATAAGTTGTAAAAAAATATATTTTCAAGATGTATAATTATTTGTTGGTGTGTATAAATGCTAAACATATTTTTTTTTCTTTTTAGAAATGAGGAGATTGCTGATCTGATGAAATCTGTCAAGTCTTTGAAGATTGATACAATTCACTGAATATCATCAACAAAAACTTGTCTTTGTCAACCAGAATTTACAGCAACATTTTTCATTTGACTAAATTTGTTCTTTCATAGTTTTCATATGAAATAAAATCAAATTGACCTCAAAAATGTTTGTTTTCATTTATTGACCTGTGTCAGAAATAATTTATTTTACCTTCGAACCTCCCTTCCTCTGCCCACCTTGAGTCTAATGGAATCTCCCATCCTTCTCTGCCAACCTACGATGTACTAAGGAAGGGGTTCTTGTGGGATGCTCCCCATCTCCCTCGGTTTTACCATTATTGTTTTCTTGATGACCACAACATCTTATAAACTGGTTTTGTTGTTGATACTTTTTAGTTTAAGCAAACATGAAAGTGTCATACAAGCAAGATTAACTAGTGAAGTTGCTCAAGTATGACAATGTCCTTCTCAACCAGAAACTGCTGGATATTTAGAGTATTGTGAGCTGGTGCATTATCATGGTGAGGAAGAGGAGGTTGAAACAAAAGTATGTGCCCCCCCCCCAAAAAAAAATGTAATGGATGCTGAAAGCTAAAATTTCACTTATAGACACGATGCAAAAACAAAGAATTTCTAACCGAATAGATTCTGCACTATCTACCCAGTCTCTGTCACATCACCACAGTGTTACATATCTGTGCTTGTTTAAAGTACTTCCATGGAATATACTTCAATAAATTTACTCAATTTGTTTCCCCCATCTGCAAATGAAATAAAAATGCACTCAACTAACAGTAAAATCCTGCCTCTTCATTATAGAAATCTTTTCATTCCAAACGATTTGATATAATAGATGGTTGCCATCCTCAGACTGCTTGCCTTTTGAAATTGCTCTCATGTTTCTCCTATCACACCAACATGCAAAAATTTAAATGTAATGTAAACAAGCATTTTGCTGCCCAACTCCTCATTCAGGTTGCCTTACCTCTAAATTTGGCCTCTATCATCGAAGGCCTTTACATTTTAGGAGCAATGCACTAGAGACAAATAAAAGTAGGAAAAAAAACATCATGTTAGTTAATATGCTGCCTCTTCAACCCATATCCCACACATCACACCCATCCCTGTTACTTTTTATGCTTTCCTTCTATATACACAACCAATTTGAATGCAACTCTGATAAGAATAATTTTCAAATTTACAAAACTTTCACTACAAAAAGTGTTGCATTTCAACACTTAACCACATCTGCAAAAACTGTTTTACTTAATATGTTGTAGAAACACATCCATCAGATTTTTTTAATAGCAAGAGAAAGAAAATAAATCACAGTTATGATTTGCTGAAAGAAGTCAATCAATGTTAAATAGTTAAGAGATCACGAGAAATACAAGAATGCTAATAGTTAAATAGATCATGAGGAATACAGAAATGGTATGGTTAAATAGATCACAAGAAATGAAGGAATGGTAAGAGTTAATAGATCACTAGAAATACAGGAATGGTAAATAATTTTTCCATTCTTCATTTACTTAAACTCTATCTGGCTTATGAGAAGGATCTATGACTTGGCAACAACTGGTAATTAGCAAGTAAAGCTAGAAAAATAGATTAAGATCTTGTGTGACTTGTCACAGATGATATTCCAAGTCCTGGAATATTTTTTTTTACACACTTTTTCCATCCTAAAATAAATAACAAATGGTTCTCTTTGATGTACAGAGATTAATCTATTTACCACTTTAAACGCATATTCTTATGAAACTAATTTTTAATGAATATAAACAACATGACATCGAATATGATCTATTGATAATGTTTAGCCTTTATTTATATTTTATTATCACTTATGCTTGAATTAATGTTTTGAACCACGGTATAAATCAAATGTTTAGGATGTCACACCAACACTATAAGTATTTTGTTAAAGTCATATAAGATCGCTTTATAAGAAAGTCAGAATAGGTCAGTTAGTAGAATGAACGAAATGGTTTTCACCATTGATGACTTAAACCAGTTTTGTCCAAAGGAAGAAGTTTCTATGGAATTCAAACACGAGCCTCAATCACTTGTACCTTCTAGTAAAGTTTTTGCAGTTCCTGAGATAAAGTGATAAAAATGAACCTGAGGGAATGGTAGAGAAATAAGGACCTGGTTAGAAATAGGTTTTGAAGTCCATTTCGTATCGCCATCTAACACATGACAGGATGTAAATTGGATGTTAAAGCAAATCATGACGATGATAACAATGATGGACGATCCAAATTTAGTGCATGCCATTCTCTACATCAGTATCATCACCTTCCATCAATGGTAAAATGTTGAATGTCTCATCTTGATTATTTTTATTTTACGAAGGGAAAATGAATAAATAAAGATCTGACCAGAGATAGGATAGTTTTTGTAAAACTATCTAACATGTGCCAGAATGTAAAAATGCATGCTAAATTGATGATGAAAAAGAGGGAGAAGATATATATTTATTTATTTTAATACAAAGTTAGGTACCCAGCTTTGCCTAGGTTGACATGAAGTTCAGTTTGAAACACACCTGCATACTAATCATTTTCATCATGGCCAACTTGGATACCCCCATAACAAAAGTAAAAGAACGGATGAAAACATATAAATGTAATCGTCCAAAAAAAAAATTATGTGATACCCTCTCCACCAGATATTTCGGCGGAAGGACTACTTTAAAGAAATCTATATAATTATAAAACTCAAATGACCTTGTAACGGGTGTTGTAACCCAACATCCAGTTTACGACTTCCAGTTGTGCATGCGTACATAAACATAAACCCATAACAGCGTAAACAAATAAACACAAATCGCTGGACCAGTTTTGTTTGAACAAACGGACGTTCTTAGAAAAGCGAATATCTTAAATTTCAAGATATGGGAAGCAAACACAAAACGTGATTGCAAATAATACGTATAATCATCGATCTGTTTCATATATACGATATATATTATACTAAATAATCAAAGCGACAATAAAACGTATTGTTTTACTGTGTATGTTTTCAGCATCCCAATTTTTTTTTGTGTTTAAATTATCCAAATAAACAATTTTTAATACTTTTGCTTTTTTTTTTTTTTTTTTACATCGTTCATTTCCGTATTACGTTTAAGTTATTTTAACACAATTTTCTTACAAATGAATCTACTTTAACCCATTGACAACCATAAGAGCATTTTATAATGGTGATTTACCCACTACTTTCCTCTTTATTTAATTTATTCTCCATTTTTTTAATACATCTTTCTTAAAAACATTCATACATTTTCTTCTATACTACCAACATAAATAAATAACCCTGAAAATGTTTTTTTTAAATTTGCATTACAAATAAATAATCAACGTGACAATAAAACATATTGTTTTACTGTGTACGTTTTCAGCGTCCTAATTGGGTTTTTTTTTTTCATGTTTAAATTAAGAGATATATCAAAATTTGAATTTAACTATAAGTATTATGGTATGTTCAGTGCCTATGGCAAACCACTTATAATTCAATGGCTGTAAGTTTTTTTTGTTTTTTTTTAAATAAACAATTATAAACAGAACGATTCATAAAACTCTATCTATATTCTTTTTTCATGTTAATATACTTTCATAGAAATGTTTCTGGTATGTTACAAAAAACTATTTTCTTTATGTCACAAGTGTCATGCGCATACATTAATTCCATAACTAATATAACATACTGACCCAACGGGTCACGGGTTGTCTAGTATTCTTATAAAACTAATTTTTAATTAATATGTGACAAAATACTGAAAAGTATAGCCAGGCATGGACTTGTTTTTTTTTCAGTGTTCTTTCAAAATTCTGTTGGATTATTTTTATTTAAAAATTTTTATAACTTCGTTTTTATGGGAGCTTAAAAAAAATAGAATATTTTAGCTGTATCTGTTGAAGTAAAAATCACTGCAAAGAAATACAGGGATTTTCAATTTAAAAAATAATTAGACGATTTATCTATTCGTTTGTTTAAATTTAGATTAATATGCAAGCTTTAAAAGTAACTGTTTTTTTTTTTTTTGTCCATTGTGAAAAGTATTTAAAACTGCAATGTCAGATACAATCTATGTAGAAGCAGAAATAAAGAACAAAGGAAAATAGTGAATCATTGACTTATCATTTCGTATGGATTTGGTATTATTGATTGGTCATAGTGTTACATCAATAGATTTTATAGGAAACCAGAAAAATACAAACCTTGCATAAAATTATTTACTGACATCAATGAATGGACAGGATATATCTACCATGAAGAGAAAGCGGCCCAAATCTCACTGAAAACCACCCCATGCATACCGAGCATGATGTAATATATAAGCAATTACAAGAATGAAACAATGTGACCAGATTTAATGTTTAACTTCAGTTTCAACATGATGCAAGTCATGCGTTACAAGACAAATGAAACAACTTCCCCGAATTCTGACAAAAATGTTTCAGTTTGAAACATTTTTGTATTACACTAGCAGGTCGCCCAGCATTGCCCAGTCGTAAAATCTGCTTAAATATGATATTTTAATTTATGCAGATTTTGTATTTATTATTATAGAACCAATTCCCTATCGATTATTATATTGTATCCAATATATATATTAATGATTTAAAAAGTTATACAAACAAAATATAACTTTGGTATCATCAGCTGGAATCAAAACCAAAACATTCAATATTCCAGCCATAGTAGTTATTTAGTGCTTCAGCCTTCATTTGAGCTATCGCCGGATGGATAAAAAAGACTAAAAATTAAGTGACGTCAAGCTAAAAATGTTTATGCACACATGCTCAGAAGTTGATTTACTCTTGCCAAGGTCAACTGCTTTTTGATTTTTTAATTTTGACCTCTTAGCTGCTGATTTTACAGACTAAAAACCAAATCAAAAGTCTTCCCGATGTCCAAATACTTTTTTTTTTATTACATTTTCACCCCATTGCCACTTTGGTGTAGGGGGCTACTAACAGGGGCAACAACTACTGGGGTACTATGTAGGGATTTGGGCAGCAAGATGTTGGTTCACGTTGCACTTGAACTTCTGCACGTCAGTACAGTTAGGAAAGCAGGGACCTGGAATGGAATAACTGAGTATATTAAGAAGTCACTTTTAATAATTTCTATATAAAAAAAATGAGGCTTTGAATATCAATGTGAGAGTGAGAAAAACTCAACTCTATTGGTACACAGATAGATTAAAATGATTAATAACTTACAAAACGAGAAAATATACTCTGTCACTTGTTGCTATCAGAACTATACAATTCTTGAGGAAGCTCCCACAGATCAGAAAGATGCAGCAAGCTTAGCTCAGAAAGCCAGGATATATTATGTTATGAATCCATTTTTTATAGTAATTATTTTGTTAGGATACCTCAACTTCACTTAGAAAAACAAGATAAACATTCAACATACGAGATATCTTGAGAAATTCAGAAAATGATTTCTTAATGAAACTGATTGCATCATCCATAACCTTTATTACGATGAACCTTTCTATTCGGAATTTTCAACCATGAACAACAAGAACCGGCTTAATAGCTTAGCTATGAGGTTAAGTAAGATGTGCCTTTAATAAGTTTCCAAACTTTTTTGTATGCACACTTTTATCAATAATACACATATGTAACTCTAGTTCCCTTTGAAGTAATCTCCTCTGGCTGCAATGAACTTTTGTATTATTCCAACAACTTCCGGAAGGCTCAATGGAAGTCCTCTTGTGTGAGTGTGTCAATGACCTTCATCACAGCCTCTTTCATCTCCTCAGTTATCTTATAACGACAGTCTCTAAGGTGTTCTTTGAGCTTAGGAAATAAGCAAAAGTCATAGGGAGGGCAAGGGACTGTCTTGATGCTCATCTTGGTCAAATACTTTGTGACAAAGATGCAGTTGTGCACTGGTGCATTCACACAAATCTTCTGCATCTTCAGTTCCTCACAAATAATTGTGTGTACAGTTTCCACACTGATATCAAACTGTACACACGACACTCCTTATCCATGAAATTCTTTATTTGGCTAATAAACTCCGGTATTCTGACGTCCTTACACCTCCCACACCCCTCATGATCCCTCACAGACTTCTTGCCTTCCTTAAATCTCTTATGCCACTCAAAAACTGATGCTTGATTCATGTAAGATGGTCCAAAAGCAGTCTAAAGCATTCCATACGTTTCTGTAGCATTTCTTTTTCCAAGTTTAAAACTGAATTTTATCACATATCGTTCATATTGCATTTTTGAAATTCACCAGCTGTGACAATCATGCTTTAGTAGGATGCATTCCAATTCCCACTGTAGCTGTTCATTTGAATCTGAAATCATAAAAATTGGTCAATCATCTTATAAGATGTACTGCAATAACATACTAAATTTTCAAGAGTCTGTAACAATTTTAAATGCCTGTACAACAAAGTCTGGAAACTTATTGAAGGTGCCTTGTATTTCTCAGTTTTCTATAAAACTAGCCTGGGTGCCCGGCGTTGCCCAGTTGTTTAGAGGTGTGTGTTGAGAGAGAGAGAGAGAGAGAGAGAGAGAGAAAAAAAAAAAGTGGTAGTAGGCAGGCAGGCTCAAACCCGTACCGCGAAGGAGGAAAAGAAAATGGAAAAAGAAAAACTTGACATCTTTGCCGTTGTGTCCATCACCAAACCGGAAGTGGCGAAGGTTTAAATTAAGGCTAGTCAATCGAAAAGAGGGGATGACTTTCGAAAATATCAGTGAAAAAAAGTAGCCCCTCCTTGTAGTTGAGGGTGAAGGAATTAATGTTTTCAGCCAATTTTTTTATATTTGTTGTCCAAAGGGTCAAGCTTCAAAACAATACTGATCTCGTGAAAATCCGTCGCCTCTGTCGAAAGTTTTAGGTAGACATATAAACGTACATACATAAATACATTTAAACAGACAGGTGAGATTTATATTATAGATGATTTTGAGAAAACTGATGTGCTCAGTATAACAACAGGATTATTTTGGTTTTATTATTTAAATTTGACTGTTTTTCACTGCACCATATGCTAATAGAAAATTAATGACAATAACAGTACATGTTAAACTTTAAAACTCTTATTAGTATTGATGGGACGATTCAATATTTTATTCTGATTCCATATTAAATTTCCGATTCTGATACAATTACCAGTTCCGATTCCAATTCTTTATAAGTTTCTAATTGTTTAATTGTTATTTATTCCTGGTTACCGTAAAAACACATGTTAATAAATATGCAGGTGTTTCTCCAAACATACACTTGTAGATGATTTCTAGATTTTTATTTTACTGGTAATTTAAAATTAATAAATATTTAATTATTACAATAGAAAAATGCGAGCATGAAAAGTAATATGGTTAAACTTAAACATGAAAAAGTAAAGGACTAGTTGTTAAAACTGGAAAAGAAAAGGACAGGATATTCTAGTAAAAAATATAATAAATTTACAACTTAAATATTGCAGTATTAAGAATTGATTACATAATCTTATAAATTGAATTTTAAAAAATCTTAACGCTGCAATATTTTAAGTTATAAATTTATTATATTTTTTACTAGAATATCCTGTCCTTTTCTTTTCCAGTTTTAATAACTAATCCTTTACTTTTCCATGTTTAATCTTAACCATATTACTTTTCATGCTCTCATTTTTCTATTGTAATCCATGATTTTTCCAGGATTCCAATAAATTCACCTGTTCTTTGTTTAATTTCAATTTCATTTTTTTGCTACCATAAACACATATGTAATAACAATGTACGGCACTTGTCTGCTTTCAATAAAATTTCTCCAATTATCTCCCTTTCATGCTTTCATTCTCTCTGTTTCACTTGTTACTTTTCTTTCTGCGACAGCAGTGAATTAGTAGCAACAGTAGTCGCTGAAGCGACATAGTTGCTATGGAAACCAGTCATAAAAAGCGTTACTCACCTCCTTACAAATTTTTTATGATTTTGAACATCAGAAAATTCATCATAACCTTTGTTTCACAGAACAAAAATAGCTGAGATGGTGAACTACTCACCTATTATACTGTAATAATTGTTTGAAATTTGGTCGAAAAATGAGTGAGCGGTGAAGCTTTAAAGCCGTTTTAAATGACTAAAACTGCCACTTAAATTAATATATTCGAACACTACCATGTTTGAATGAATTATCATTACTATCAGCATTTATTGCTTTAAACAAAATCAAATAAAATAGACAAATTAAAGAATCGTTTTTGGCAATGGAAAATTGGCACAAATTTTTCCGATAACTCCAAAGTGCCTTGTATTTCTCAGTTTTCTATAAAACTAGCCTGGGTGCCCAGCGTTGCCCAGTTGTTTAGAGGTGTGTGTTGTGAGAGAGGGAGAGAGAAAAAAAAAGTTTTCTGATTCTGCTTAATCGTCCCAACACTACTTATTAATCATGGAATATGCCAATTCCTCATAGTAACAGGATGAACTAACTTTGGTCATCGATGAACTATCAATGTAAATTGGCATCCATTATATAAAAGAATTTTGATAGAATTGAGATTCAGAGAGGCCAGAGATCACATCACTTTTCATCTTGTATGCAGAAAGAATCTCGGAATGTGTGCACGGTGATAGCAAAGAGTGGGACAGTCTTACATGAATACTAGAATGCTTGCGATATGTCATCTAAGCGAGATCCTAAGACCTTCAAGGGGCTGCAGTCACTTTGCAATTTCCAGTCATAGGGACCTAACTATCAGGTCCATTTTGTTATGATAAGGTGCAGCAAACTAAATATTATGGTATCCGTTAGAAATTAATCCGTTTTAGTCACCATAATACCAAATTACTCTATAAGTATGGCATAAAGTATTTATCATAAGTCTGCAGTTAATTTCAGCTAAAAAGTTATAACAAAAAATATTGAAGTTTAAGTGAAACAAATGATATCTACATAATTTTCAAGTCTCAAATAATAATATATCCAAAAATTACGCAAAAACGATGAGGTAAAAAAATAATTATTACAAACGGTTCGATACAGTTATATGCTTGAGTGAACATATTGGGTCACGTGGTTAAGCAAAAGGGGAAGTAACTAAATTGAAACAATTTGTATCAGAATTTATTCAGAAAACAAAAAGTAAACATAACATATAATTTGTGAATTAAAACAATTTTTTAAACTGTTTTCCAAACTTTTCGAAATTACTTTCTTGAAATTGGCAAAAGATTTCTAAGAAAGTGAAAACTTAATTACCTTCTCTATTAACTCTTCAATTTAAATCGAATTTAAAACCCAATCGCTGGATTTTACAAATCTCATTTTCATAAATAATTTTTTACCACATCGTCTTTTGAAATCTTTGGATATGTTACTATTTGAAATTTGACAATTACGTCATAACCATTTGTTTTGTTTAAAATTCAATATTTTTTCGTTATTATAATATAGAAGCACCTTTTGGCCGGCTAAAATATGCAATAGTTGTAGAACAAGGTGTTATTGTGAAACCTAATCTGTATTATATTCCTAATTGTGCATCGAAACGATACCATAATATTTAGTTCGCTGAACTTATCTTAACAAAAAAAACAACAAAAAAACATTAACACATTCGTCAATTAACAATTTTTCATTATGAGTATGAAAAAGAGAAAAGACAATCACATACACACCTATACTGAATGTACCGCGCCGCCAAAAATAGTGAAGACAATCACATACACACATATACTGAATGTACAGCGCCGCCAAAAAGAGTGAAGACAATCACATACACACATATACTGAATGTACCGCGCCGCCAAAAATAGTGAAGACAATCATATACACACATATACTGAATGTACCGCGCAGCCAAAAATAGTGAAGACAATCACATACACACATATACTGAATGTACCGCGCCGCCAAAAATACTGAAGACAATCACATACACACATATACTGAATGTACCGCGCCGCCAAAAATAGTGAAGACAATCACATACACACATATACTGAATGTACCGCGCCGCCAAAAATAGTGAAGACAATCACATACACACATATACTGAATGTACCGCGCCGCCAAAAATAGTGAAGACAATCACATACACACATATACTGAATGTAGCCCGCAGCCAAAAATAGTGAAGACAATCACATACACACATATACTGAATGTACCGCGCCGCCAAAAATAGTGAAGACAATCACATACACACATATACTGAATTTAGCGCGCCGCCAAAAATAGTGAAGACAATCACATACACACATATACTGAATGTACCGCGCCGCCAAAAATAGTGAAGACAATCACATACACACATATACTGAATGTACCCCGCAGCCAAAAATAGTGAAGACAATCACATACACACATATACTGAATGTACCGCGCCGCCAAAAATAGTGAAGACAAGAACATACACACATATACTGAATGTACCGCGCCGCCAAAAATAGTGAAGACAATCACATACACACATATACTGAATGTACCGCGCCGCCAAAAATAGTGAAGACAATCACATACACACATATACTGAATGTACCGCGCCGCCAAAAATAGTGAAGACAATCACATACACACATATACTGAATGTACCGCGCCGCCAAAAAGAGTGAAGACAATCACATACACACATATACTGAATGTACCGCGCACCAAAAAATAGTGAAGACAATCACATACACACATATACTGAATGTACCGCGCACCCAAAAATAGTGAAGACAATCACATACACACATATACTAAATGTACCGCGCCGCCAAAAATAGTGAAGACAATCACATACACACATATACTGAATGTACCGCGCCGCCAAAAATAGTGAAGACAATCACATACACACATATACTGAATGTAGCGCGCCGCCAAAAATAGTGAAGAAAATCACATACACACATATACTGAATGTACCGCACCGCCAAAAAGAGTGAAGACAATCACATACACACATATACTGAATGTACCGCGCCGCCAAAAAGAGTGAAGACAATCACATACACACATATACTGAATGTAGCGCGCCGCCAAAAATAGTGAAGACAATCACATACACACATATACTGAATGTACCGCGCCGCCAAAAAGAGTGAAGACAATCACATACACACATATACTGAATGTAGCGCGCCGCCACAAACAGTGAAGACAATCACATACACCTATGTACTGAATGTACCGCGCCGCTCAAAATAGTGAAGACAATCACATACACACATATACTGAATGTAGCGCGCCGCCAAAAATAGTGAAGACAATCACATACACACATATACTGAATGTACCGCGCCGCCAAAAATAGTGAAGACAATCACATACACACATATACTGAATCTACCGCGCCGCCAAAAATAGTGAAGACAATCACATACAAACATATACTGAATGTACCGCGCCGCCAAAAATAGTGAAGACAATCACATACACACATATACTGAATGTACCGCGCCGCCAAAAATAGTGAAGACAATCACATACACACATATACTGAATGTACCGTGCCGCCAAAAATAGTGAAGACAATCACATACACACATATACTGAATGTACCGCGCCGCCAAAAATAGTGAAGACAATCATATATACATATATACTTAATGTACCGCGCCGCCAAAAATAGTGAAGACAATCACATACACACATATACTGAATGTACCGCGCCGCCAAAAATAGTGAAGACAATCACATACACACATATACTGACTGTACCGTGCCGCCAAAAAGAGTGAAGACAATCACATACACACATATACTGAATGTACCGCGCCGCCAAAAAGAGTGAAGACAATAACATACACACATATACTGAATGTGACAGCGCCGCCAAAAATAGTGAAGACAATCACATACACACATATACTGAATGTACCGCGCCGCCAAAAAGAGTGAAGACAATCACATACACACATATACTGAATATACCGTGCCGCCAAAAATAGTGAAGACAATCACATACACACATATACTGAATGTACCGTGCCGCCAAAAATAGTGAAGACAATCACATACACACATATACTGAATGTACCGCGCCGCCAAAAATAGTGAAGACAATCACATACACACATATACTGAATGTACCGTGCCGCCAAAAAGAGTGAAGACAATCACATACACACATATACTGAATGTACCGCGCCGCCAAAAATAGTGAAGACAATCACATACACACATATACTGAATATATCGTGCCGCCAAAAATAGTGAAGACAATCACATACACACATATACTGAATGTACCGTGCCGCCAAAAATAGTGAAGACAATCACATACACACATATACTGAATATACCGTGCCGCCAAAAATAGTGAAGACAATCACATACACACATATACTGAATGTACCGTGCCGCCAAAAAGAGTGAAGACAATCACATACACACATATACTGAATGTACCGCGCCGCCAAAAATAGTGAAGACAATCACATACACACATATACTGAATGTACAGCGCCGTCAAAAATAGTGAAAACAATCACATACACACATATACTGAATGTACCGCGCCGCCAAAAATAGTGAAGACAATCACATACACACATATACTGAATGTACCGTGCCGCCAAAAAGAGTGAAGACAATCACATACACACATATACTGAATGTACCGTGCCGCCAAAAATAGTGAAGACAATCACATACACACATATACTGAATGTACCGTTCCGCCAAAAATAGTGAAGACAATCACATACACACATATACTGAATGTACCGCGCCGCCAAAAATAGTGAAGACAATCACATACACACATATACTGAATGTAGCGCGCCGCCAAAAATAGTGAAGACAATCACATACACACATATACTGAATGTAGCGCGCCGCCAAAAATAGTGAAGACAATCACATACACACATATACTGAATGTAGCGCGCCGCCAAAAATAGTGAAGACAATCACATACACACATATACTGAATGTACCGTGCCGCCAAAAATAGTGAAGACAATCACATACACACATATACTGAATGTACCGTGCCGCCAAAAATAGTGAAGACAATCAAATACACACATATACTGAATGTAGCGCGCCGCCAAAAATAGTGAAGACAATCACATACACACATATACTGTATGTACAGCGCCGCCAAAAATAGTGAAGACAATCACATACACACATATACTGAATGTACCGCGCCGCCAAAAATAGTGAAGACAATCACATACACACATATACTGAATGTAGCGCGCCGCCAAAAATAGTGAAGACAATCACATACACACATATACTGAATGTACCGCGCCGCCAAAAATAGTGAAGACAATCACATACACACATATACTGAATGTACCGCGCCGCCAAAAATAGTGAAGACAATCACATACACACATATACTGAATGTAGCGCGCCGCCAAAAATAGTGAAGACAATCACATACACACATATACTGAATGTACCGCGCCGCCAAAAATAGTGAAGACAATCACATACACACATATACTGAATGTAGCGTTCCGCCAAAAATTGTGAAGACAATCACATACGCACATATACTGAATGTACCGCGCCGCCAAAAATAGTGAAGACAATCACATACACACATATACTGAATGTACCGTGCCGCCAAAAAGAGTGAAGACAATCACATACACACATATACTGAATGTACCGTGCCGCCAAAAAGAGTGAAGACAATCACATACACACATATACTGAATGTACCGCGCCGCCAAAAATAGTGAAGACAATCACATACACACATATACTGAATGTAGCGCGCCGCCAAAAATAGTGAAGACAATCACATACACACATATACTGAATGTACCGCGCCGCCAAAAATAGTGAAGACAATCACATACACACATATACTGAATGTAGCGCGCCGCCAAAAATAGTGAAGACAATCATATACACATATATACTGAATGTACCGCGCCGCCAAAAATAGTGAAGACAATCATCTACACACATATACTGAATGTAGCGCGCCGCCAAAAATAGTGAAGACAATCACATACACACATATACTGAATGTACCGTGCCGCCAAAAAGAGTTAAGACAATCACATACACACATATACTGAATGTACCGCGCCGCCAAAAATAGTGAAGACAATCACATACACACATATACTGAATGTACCGTGCCGCCAAAAATAGTGAAGACAATCACATACACACATATACTGAATGTACCGCGCCGCCAAAAATAGTGAAGGCAATCACATACACACATATACTGAATGTACCGCGCCGCCAAAAATAGTGAAGACAATCACATACACACATATACTGAATGTAGCGCGCCGCCAAAAATAGTGAAGACAATCACATACACACATATACTGAATGTACCGCGCCGCCAAAAATAGTGAAGACAATCACATACACACATATACTGAATGTAGCGTTCCGCCAAAAATTGTGAAGACAATCACATACACACATATACTGAATGTACCGCGCCGCCAAAAATAGTGAAGACAATCACATACACACATATACTGAATGTACCGTGCCGCCAAAAAGAGTGAAGACAATCACATACACACATATACTGAATGTACCGTGCCGCCAAAAAGAGTGAAGACAATCACATACACACATATACTGAATGTACCGCGCCGCCAAAAATAGTGAAGACAATCACATACACACATATACTGAATGTAGCGCGCCGCCAAAAATAGTGAAGACAATCACATACACACATATACTGAATGTACCGTGCCGCCAAAAATAGTGAAGACAATCACATACACACATATACTGAATGTACCGCGCCGCCAAAAATAGTGAAGACAATCACATACACACATATACTGAATGTAGCGCGCCGCCAAAAATAGTGAAGACAATCACATACACACATATACTGAATGTACCGCGCCGCCAAAAATAGTGAAGACAATCACATACACACATATACTGAATGTAGCGCGCCGCCAAAAATAGTGAAGACAATCATATACACATATATACTGAATGTACCGCGCCGCCAAAAATAGTGAAGACAATCATCTACACACATATACTGAATGTAGCGCGCCGCCAAAAATAGTGAAGACAATCACATACACACATATACTGAATGTACCGTGCCGCCAAAAAGAGTTAAGACAATCACATACACACATATACTGAATGTACCGCGCCGCCAAAAATAGTGAAGACAATCACATACACACATATACTGAATGTAGCGCGCCGCCAAAAATAGTGAAGACAATCACATACACACATATACTGAATGTACCGTGCCGCCAAAAAGAGTGCAGACAATCACATACACACATATACTGAATGTACCGTGCCGCCAAAAAGAGTGAAGACAATCACATACACACATATACTGAATGTAGCGCGGCGCCAAAAATAGTGAAGACAATCACATACACACATATACTGAATGTACCGTGCCGCCAAAAATAGTGAAGACAATCAAATACACACATATACTGAATTTACCGTGCCGCCAAAAAGAGTGAAGACAATCACATACACACATATACTGAATGCAGCGCGCCGCCAAAAATAGTGAAGACAATCACATACACACATATACTGAATGTACCGTGCCGCCAAAAAGAGTTAAGACAATCACATACATACATATACTGAATGTACCGCGCCGCCAAAAATAGTGAAGACAATCACATATACACATATACTGAATGTAGCGCGCCGCAAAAAATAGTGAAGACAATCACATACACACATATACTGAATGTACCGTGCCGCCAAAAAGAGTGAAGACAATCACATACACACATATACTGAATGTACCGCGCCGCCAAAAATAGTGAAGACAATCACATACACACATATACTGAATGTACCGTGCCGCCAAAAAGAGTTAAGACAATCACATACACACATATACTGAATGTACCGCGCACCCAAAAATAGTGAAGACAATCACATACACACATATACTGAATGTACCGCGCCGCCAAAAATAGTGAAGACAATCACATACACACATATACTGAATGTAGCGCGCCGCCAAAAATAGTGAAGACAATCATATACACATATATACTGAATGTACCGCGCCGCCAAAAATAGTGAAGACAATCACATACACACATATACTGAATGTAGCGCGCCGCCAAAAATAGTGAAGACAATCACATACACACATATACTGAATGTACCGTGCCGCCAAAAAGAGTGAAGACAATCACATACACACATATACTGAATGTACCGCGCCGCCAAAAACGGTGAAGACAATCACATACACACATATACTGAATGTAGCGCGCCGCCAAAAATAGTGAAGACAATCAAATACACACATATACTGAATGTACCGTGCCGCCAAAAATAGTGAAGACAATCACATACACACATATACTGAATGTACCGTGCCGCCAAAAAGAGTGAAGACAATCACATACACACATATACTGAATGTAGCGCGCCGCCAAAAATAGTGAAGACAATCACATACACACATATACTGAATGTACCGTGCCGCCAAAAATAGTGAAGACAATCAAATACACACATATACTGAATTTACCGTGCCGCCAAAAAGAGTGAAGACAATCACATACACACATATACTGAATGTAGCGCGCCGCCAAAAATAGTGAAGACAATCACATACACACATATACTGAATGTACCGTGCCGCCAAAAAGAATGAAGACAATCACATACACACATATACTGAATGTACCGCGCCGCCAAAAATAGTGAAGACAATCACATACACACATATACTGAATGTAGCGCGCCGCCAAAAATAGTGAAGACAATCAAATACACACATATACTGAATGTACCGCGCCGCCAAAAATAGTGAAGACAATCACATACACACATATACTGAATGTAGCGCGCCGCCAAAAATAGTGAAGACAATCACATACACACATATACTGAATGTACCGCGCCGCCAAAAATTGTGAAGACAATCACATACACACATATACTGAATGTACTGCGCCGCCAAAAATAGTGAAGACAATCACATACACACATATACTGAATGTAGCGCGCCGCCAAAAATAGTGAAGACAATCACATACACACATATACTGAATGTACCGCGCCGCCAAAAACAGTGAAGACAATCACATACACACATATACTGAATGTACCGCGCCGCCAAAAATAGTGAAGACAATCACATACACACATATACTGAATGTACCGCGCCGCCCAAAATAGTGAAGACAATCACATACACACATATACTGAATGTAGCGCGCCGGCAAAAATAGTGAAGACAATCACATACACACATATACTGAATGTACCGCGCCGCCAAAAATAGTGAAGACAATCACATACACACATATACTGAATGTAGCGCGCCGCCAAAAATAGTGAAGTCAATCACATACACACATATACTGAATGTACCGCGCCGCCAAAAATAGTGAAGACAATCACATACACACATATACTGAATGTACCGCGCCGCCAAAAATAGTGAAGACAATCACATACACACATATACTGAATGTAGCGCGCCGCCAAAAATAGTGAAGACAATCACATACACACATATACTGAATGTACCGCGCCGCCAAAAATAGTGAAGACAATCACATACACACATATACTGAATGTAGCGCGCCGCCAAAAAAAGTGAAGACAATCACATCCATACATATACTGAATGTACCGCGCCGCCAAAAATAGTGAAGACAATCACATACACACATATACTGAATGTACCGCGCCGCCAAAAATAGTGAAGACAATCACATACACACATATACTGAATGTACCGCGCCGCCAAAAATAGTGAAGACAATCACATACACACATATACTGAATGTAGCGCGCCGCCAAAAAGTGTGAAGACAATCACATACACACATATACTGAATGTACCGCGCCGCCAAAAATAGTGAAGACAATCACATACAAACATATACTGAATGTACCGCGCCGCCAAAAATAGTGAAGACAATCACATACACACATATACTGAATGTACCGTGCCGCCAAAAATAGTGAAGACAATCACATACACACATATACTGAATGTAGCGCGCCGCCAAAAATAGTGAAGACAATCACATACACACATATACTGAATGTACCGCGCCGCCAAAAATAGTGAAGACAATCACATACACACATATACTGAATGTACCGCGCCGCCAAAAAAAGTGAAGACAATCACATACATACATATACTGAATGTACCGCGCCGCCAAAAAGAGTGAAGACAATCACATACACACATATACTGAATGTACCGCGCCGCCAAAAATAGTGAAGACAATCACATACACACATATACTGAATGTAGCGCGCCGCCAAAAAAAGTGAAGACAATCACATACATACATATACTGAATGTACCGCGCCGCCAAAAATAGTGAAGACAATCACATACACACATATACTGAATGTACCGCGCCGCCAAAAATAGTGAAGACAATCACATACACACATATACTGAATGTAGCGCGCCGCCAAAAATAGTGAAGACAATCACATACACACATATACTGAATGTACCGCGCCGCCAAAAAGAGTGAAGACAATCACATACACACATATACTGAATGTACCGCGCCGCCAAAAATAGTGAAGACAATCACATACACACATATACTGAATGTACCGCGCCGCCAAAAATAGTGAAGACAATCACATACACACATATACTGAATGTAGCGCGCCGCCAAAAATAGTGAAGACAATCACATACACACATATACTGAATGTACCGCGCCGCCAAAAATAGTGAAGACAATCACATACACACATATACTGAATGTACCGCGCCGCCAAAAATAGTGAAGACAATCACATACACACATATACTGAATGTAGCGCGCCGCCAAAAATAGTGAAGACAATCACATACACACATATACTGAATGTACCGCGCCGCCAAAAAGAGTGAAGACAATCACATACACACATATACTGAATGTACCGCGCCGCCAAAAATAGTGAAGACAATCACATACACACATATACTGAATGTACCGCGCCGTCAAAAATAGTTAAGACAATCACATACACACATATACTGAATGTAGCGCGCCGCCAAAAATAGTGAAGACAATCACATACACACATATACTGAATGTACCGCGCACCCAAAAATAGTGAAGACAATCACATACACACATATACTGAATGTAGCGCGCCGCCAAAAAAAGTGAAGACAATCACATACATACATATACTGAATGTACCGCGCCGCACAAAAAGAGTGAAGACAATCACATACACACATATACTGAATGTACCGCGCCGCACAAAATAGTGAAGACAATCACATGCATACATATACTGAATGTACCGCGCCGCACAAAAATAGTGAAGACAATCACATACACACATATACTGAATGTACCGCGCCGCCAAAAATAGTGAAGACAATCACATACACACATATACTGAATGTACCGCGCCGCCAAAAATAGTGAAGACAATCACATACACACATATACTGAATGTACCGCGCCGCCAAAAATAGTGAAGACAATCACATACACACATATACTGAATGTACCGCGCCGCCAAAAATAGTGAAGACAATCACATACACACATATACTGAATGTACCGCGCCGCCAAAAATAGTGAAGACAATCACATACACACATATACTGAATGTACCGCGCCGCCAAAAATAGTGAAGACAATCACATACACACATATACTGAATGTAGCGCGCCGCCAAAAAAAGTGAAGACAATCACATACATACATATACTGAATGTACCGCGCCGCCAAAAATAGTGAAGACAATCACATACACACATATACTGAATGTACCGCGCCGCCAAAAAGAGTGAAGACAATCACATACACACATATACTGAATGTACCGCGCCGCCAAAAATAGTGAAGACAATCACATACACACATATACTGAATGTACCGCGCCGCCAAAAATAGTGAAGACAATCACATACACACATATACTGAATGTAGCGCGCCGCCAAAAAAAGTGAAGACAATCACATACATACATATACTGAATGTACCGCGCCGCCAAAAATAGTGAAGACAATCACATACACACATATACTGAATGTACCGCGCCGCCAAAAATAGTGAAGACAATCACATACACACATATACTGAATGTACCGCGCCTCCAAAAATAGTGAAGACAATCACATACACACATATACTGAATGTAGCGCGCCGCCAAAAATAGTGAAGACAATCACATACACACATATACTGAATGTACCGCGCCGCCAAAAAGAGTGAAGACAATCACATACACACATATACTGAATGTACCGCGCCGCCAAAAATAGTGAAGACAATCACATAAACACATATACTGAATGTACCGCGCCGCCAAAAATAGTGAAGACAATCACATACACACATATACTGAATGTACCGCGCCGCCAAAAATAGTGAAGACAATCACATACACACATATACTGAATGTAGCGCGCCGCCAAAAATAGTGAAGACAATCACATACACACATATACTGAATGTACCGCGCCGCCAAAAAGAGTGAAGACAATCACATACACACATATACTGAATGTACCGCGCCGCCAAAAATAGTGAAGACAATCACATACACACATATACTGAATGTACCGCGCCGTCAAAAATAGTAAAGACAATCACATACACACATATACTGAATGTAGCGCGCCGCCAAAAATAGTGAAGACAATCACATACACACATATACTGAATGTACCGCGCACCCAAAAATAGTGAAGACAATCACATACACACATATACTGAATGTAGCGCGCCGCCAAAAAAAGTGAAGACAATCACATACATACATATACTGAATGTACCGCGCCGCACAAAAAGAGTGAAGACAATCACATACACACATATACTGAATGTACCGCGCCGCCAAAAATAGTGAAGACAATCACATACACACATATACTGAATGTACCGCGCCGCCAAAAATAGTGAAGACAATCACATACACACATATACTGAATGTACCGCGCCGCCAAAAATAGTGAAGACAATCACATACACACATATACTGAATGTACCGCGCCGCCAAAAATAGTGAAGACAATCACATACATACATATACTGAATGTACCGCGCCGCACAAAAAAGTGAAGACAATCACATACATACATATACTGAATGTACCGCGCCGCACAAAAATAGTGAAGACAATCACATACACACATATACTGAATGTACCGCGCCGCCAAAAATAGTGAAGACAATCACATACACACATATACTGAATGTACCGCGCCGCCAAAAATAGTGAAGACAATCACATACACACATATACTGAATGTACCGCGCCGCCAAAAATAGTGAAGACAATCACATACACACATATACTGAATGTACCGCGCCGCCAAAAATAGTGAAGACAATCACATACACACATATACTGAATGTACAGCGCCGCCAAAAATAGTGAAGACAATCACATACACACATATACTGAATGTACCGCGCCGCCAAAAATAGTGAAGACAATCACATACACACATATACTGAATGTAGCGCGCCGCCAAAAAAAGTGAAGACAATCACATACATACATATACTGAATGTACCGCGCCGCCAAAAATAGTGAAGACAATCACATACACACATATACTGAATGTACCGCGCCGCCAAAAATAGTGAAGACAATCACATACACACATATACTGAATGTACCGCGCCGCCCAAAATAGTGAAGACAATCACATACACACATATACTGAATGTAGCGCGCCGCCAAAAATAGTGAAGACAATCACATACACACATATACTGAATGTACCGCGCCGCCAAAAATAGTGAAGACAATCACATACACACATATACTGAATGTAGCGCGCCGCCAAAAATAATGAAGACAATCACATACACACATATACTGAATGTACCGCGCCGCCAAAAATAGTGAAGACAATAACATACACACATATACTGAATGTAGCGCGCCGCCAAAAAGAGTGAAGACAATCACATACACACATATACTGAATGTACCGCGCCGCCAAAAATAGTGAAGACAATCACATACACACATATACTGAATGTACCGCGCCGCCAAGAATAGTGAAGACAATCACATACACACATATACTGAATGTACTGCGCCGCAAAAAATAGTGAAGACAATCACATACACACATATACTGAATGTACCGCGCCGCCAAAAATAGTGAAGACAATCACATACACACATATACTGAATGTAGCGCGCCGCCAAAAAAAGTGCAGACAATCACATACATAGATATACTGAATGTACCGCGCCGCAAAAAATAGTGAAGACAATCACATACACACATATACTGAATGTAGCGCGCCGCCAAAAATAGTGAAGACAATCACATACACACATATACTGAATGTACCGCGCACCCAAAAATAGTGAAGACAATCACATACACACATATACTGAATGTACCGCGCCGCCAAAAATAGTGAAGACAATCACATACACACATATACTGAATGTACCGCGCCGCCAAAAATAGTGAAGACAATCACACACACACACATATACTGAATGTGACAGCGCCGCCAAAAAGAGTGAAGACAATCACATACACACATATACTGAATGTGACAGCGCCGCCAAAAGGAGTGAAGACAATCACATACACACATATACTGAATCTGACAGCGCCGCCAAAAATAGTGAAGACAATCACATACACACAGATACTGAATCTGACAGCGCCGCCAAAAAGAGTGAAGACAATCACATACACACATATACTGAATGTACCGTGCCGCCAAAAATAGTGAAGACAATCACATACACACATATACTGAATGTGACAGCACTCCCAAAAATAGTGAAGACAATCACATACATACATATACTGAATGTGACAGCGCCGCCAAAAATAGTGAAGACAATCACATACACACATATACTGAATGTGACAGCACTCCCAAAAATAGTGAAGACAATCACATACACACATATACTGAATGTGACAGCACCGCCAAAAATAGTGAAGACAATCACATACACACATACACCGACTGTACCGCGCCGCTAAAAATAGTGAAGACAATCACATACACACATATACTAAATGTACCGCGCCGCCAAAAATAGTGAAGACAATCACATACACACATATAAAGAATGTACCGCGCCGCTCAAAATAGTGAAGACAATCACATACATACATATACTGAATGTGACAGCGCCGCCAAAAAGAGTGAAGACAATCACATACACACATATACTGAATGTACCGCGCCGCCAAAAATAGTGAAGACAATCACATACACACATATACTGAATGTGACAGCGCCGCCAAAAAGAGTGAAGACAATCACATACACACATATACTGAATGTGACAGCGCCGCCAAAAAGAGTGAAGACAATCACATACACACATATACTGAATGTGACAGCGCCGCCAAAAAGAGTGAAGACAATCACATACACACATATACTGAATGTACCGCGCCGCCAAAAATAGTGAAGACAATCACATACACACATATACTGAATGTAGCGCGCCGCCAAAAATAGTGAAGACAATCACATACACACATATACTGAATGTACCGCGCACCCAAAAATAGTGAAGACAATCACATACACACATATACTGAATGTAGCGCGCCGCCAAAAATAGTGAAGACAATCACATACACACATATACTGAATGTACCGCGCACCCAAAAAGAGTGAAGACAATCACATACACACATATACTGAATGTGACAGCGCCGCCAAAAAGAGTGAAGACAATCACATACACACATATACTGAATGTGACAGCGCCGCCAAAAAGAGTGAAGACAATCACATACACACATATACTGAATGTGAAAGCGCCGCCAAAAAGAGTGAAGACAATCACATACACACATATACTGAATGTACCGCGCCGCCAAAAATAGTGAAGACAATCACATACACACATATACTGAATGTAGCGCGCCGCCAAAAATAGTGAAGACAATCACATACACACATATACTGAATGTACCGCGCACCCAAAAATAGTGAAGACAATCACATACACACATATACTGAATGTACCGCGCCGCCAAAAATAGTGAAGACAATCACATACACACATATACTGAATGTACCGCGCACCCAAAAATAGTGAAGACAATCACATACACACATATACTAAATGTAGCGCGCCGCCAAAAAAAGTGAAGACAATCACATACACACATATACTGAATGTACCGCGCCGAAAAAAATAGTGAAGACAATCACATACACACATATACTGAATGTACCGCGCCGCCAAAAATAGTGAAAACAATCACATACACACATATACTGAATGTACCGCGCACCCAAAAATAGTGAAGACAATCACATACAAACATATACTGAATGTACCGCGCCGCCAAAAAGAGTGAAGACAATCACATACACACATATACTGAATGTACCGCGCCGCCAAAAAGAGTGAAGACAATCACATACACACATATACTGAATGTACCGCGCCGCCAAAAATAGTGAAGACAATCACATACACACATATACTGAATGTACCGCGCCGCCAAAAATAGTGAAGACAATCACATACACACATATACTGAATGTACCGCGCCGCCAAAAATAGTGAAGACAATCACATACACACATATACTGAATGTACCGCGCCGCCAAAAATAGTGAAGACAATCACATACACACATATACTGAATGTACCGCGCCACCAAAAATAGTGAAGACAATAACATACACACATATACTGAATGTACCGCGCCGCCAAGAATAGTGAAGACAATCACATACACACATATACTGAATGTACCACGCCGCCAAAAATAGTGAAGACAATCACATACACACATATACTGAATGTACCGCGCCGCCCAAAATAGTGAAGACAATCACATACACACAAATCCTGAATGTAGCGCGCCGCCAAAAAACGGAAGACAGTCACATACACACATATACTTAATGTACCGCGCCGCAAAAAATAGTGAAGACAATCACATACACACATATACTGAATGTACAGCGCCGCTAAAAATAGTGAAGACAATCACATACACACATATACTGAATGTACAGCGCCGCTAAAAATAGTGAAGACAATCACATACACACATATACTGAATGTACAGCGCCGCTAAAAATAGTGAAGACAATCACATACACACATATACTGAATGTACAGCGCCGCCAAAAAGGGTGAAGACAATCACATACACACATATACTGAATGTACAGCGCCGCTAAAAATAGTGAAGACAATCACATACACACATATACTGAATGTACAGCGCCGTCAAAAATAGTGAAGACAATCACATACACACATATACTGAATGTACAGCGCCGCTAAAAATAGTGAAGACAATCACATACACACATATACTGAATGTACAGCGCCGCTAAAAATAGTGAAGACAATCACATACACACATATACTGAATGTACAGCGCCGTCAAAAATAGTGAAGACAATCACATACACACATATACTGAATGTACAGCGCCGCTAAAAATAGTGAAGACAATCACATACACACATATACTGAATGTACCGCGCATCCAAAAATAGTGAAGACAATCACATACACACATATAATGAATGTACCGCGCATCCAAAAATAGTGAAGACAATCACATACACACATATACTGAATGTACAGCGCCGCTAAAAATAGTGAAGACAATCACATACACACATATACTGAATGTACCGCGCATCCAAAAATAGTGAAGACAATCACATACACACATATGCTGAATGTACTGCGCATCCAAAAATAGTGAAGACAATCACATACACACATATAATGAATGTACCGCGCATCCAAAAATAGTGAAGACAATCACATACACACATATACTGAATGTACCGCGCATCCAAAAATAGTGAAGACAATCACATACACACATGTACTGAATGTACCGCGCCGCCAAAAATAGTGAAGACAATCACATACACACATATACTGAATGTACAGCGCCGCCAAAAATAGTGAAAACAATCACATACACATATATACTGAAGGTAAAAACAACAACAAATTTAAGCTTAATTGAATGTAACTTTTTAGACAACGTTTGCTTCATTTTATTCGCCTTTTATTCCTCTATAATTTTACATTTAACTTTTGATTGAAGTATCCTCGGGTTCACGTAAATTTAGAAAATAAACTTCAAATCAAGACGGCAAAAATAACCTCTGCACAATGGAAAATTATAAATAAAATGTAACTTTAGAACATTTATACAACACCAATACAACAGGAACGCAATGAACTTATTATTTAGTAGTATTTCGACCGACCGCAAATTTTGGGGCATTCTCTTGAATTAATCTGTGGAAATACTCCGGTGAAAAGGCATCCCACTTCTGTTTAATTTTTGTCCAAAGTGCTTCCAGATTTTAAATTTACCATTGCGTAGCTGCTTGATGTCATACCATACATTTTCACTAGGATTGAGGTCTGGAGAGTTTGTAAAGCCAATACAAACACGGAATGTCATGATCTTCAAATAACCTAACATTGCCAGCTGTGTGAATGGGAGAAGTATCCTGTATGAAGATGGGATCCAAATTCCGGCCAAAGTAGGGTAGAAAATACCCAGTCAACATATTAATGTACTTAGTTGATATAATTCGACCTTGCAAACGACCTATAGGCTAGATCATTGGTACTTACAATGCCCTACACCAAAACTGAACCTCCCTCTATGCACCTAGGATTAAATTCTTCGTCCTTTCTTTGACGGACGTACTGCCTATCATCACTGCCTAGCCTATTGAACTTGCTTTCATCGCTAACAATCATTTTGAACAATATGATCTTCATTGCATCTGACGAAGTCCAGGTGGTGCTTTCTGTTCTTTACAGAAATCATTGGCTTGTGTCTTGAAACACAACCTCACAAATTAAATTCCTTCAATCAATCTGTAGAAAGAGACCACTTTTTAACAAGATTACTCTGTTGTTGGACTTTGGGAGCAGTTTTAAATCTGCTTCTAAAGATGTGGATCTTGATAGCATTGTCTTCCCTGTAAGAAGACGACCAGATGTAGAGGTATCATGAACAGTGTCGGTGTTTTGGTGCTTTTGCACAACCATTCGTACTGTTTTCTCATCTCATTTCAATCTGCGGCCGATTTCTTGATGGGATAAACTAGAAAGGTGAAGATTAATGAGCTCCTGACGATCACTAAGAGAGACTCGACGTATATGGACTAAATGTTATGTTGTATAATCTAGGAACAACAACAGTTATGCTTTGTTGCCTAAAAGTTGGATATCTTTAGTTGGTTTTAAGCTTATTTGTTGCTACAGAGTTTCTTTTTGCTTTCTCGATTTGAAGTTCATTTTTTTAATTGAAGTGAACACTAAGATACTTTAATTAAAAGTCAAATATGATCAGGTAAAATTATAGAGGAATAAAAGGTAAAATTATAGAGGAATAAAAGGTAAAATTATAGAGGAATACAAGGTAAAATTATAGAGGAATAAAAGGCAAAATTATAGAGGAATAAAAGGTAAAATTATAGAGGAATACAAGGTAAAATTATAGAGGAATAAAAGGTAAAATTATAGAGGAATAAAAGGTAAAATTATAGAGGAATACAAGGTAAAATTATAGAGGAATAAAAGGTAAAATTATAGAGGAATAAAAGGTAACATTATAGAGGAATACAAGGTAAAATTATAGAGGAATAAAAGGTAAAATTATAGAGGAATAAAAGGTAAAATTATAGAGGAATACAAGGTAAAATTATAGAGGAATAAAAGGCAAAATTATAGAGGAATAAAAGGTAAAATTATAGAGGAATACAAGGTAAAATTATAGAGGAATAAAAGGTAAAATTATAGAGGAATAAAAGGTAAAATTATAGAGGAATAAAAGGTAAAATTATAGAGGAATACAAGGTAAAATTATAGAGGAATAAAAGGTAAAATTATAGAGGAATACAAGGTAAAATTATAGAGGAATAAAAGGTAAAATTATAGAGGAATAAAAGGTAAAATTATAGAGGAATACAAGGTAAAATTATAGAGGAATAAAAGGTAAAATTATAGAGGAATAAAAGGTAAAATTATAGAGGAATAAAAGGTAAAATTATAGAGGAATAAAAGGCAAAATTATAGAGGAATAAAAGGTAAAATTATAGAGGAATACAAGGTAAAATTATAGAGGAATAAAAGGTAAAATTATAGAGGAATAAAAGGTAAAATTATAGAGGAATAAAAGGTAAAATTATAGAGGAATACAAGGTAAAATTATAGAGGAATAAAAGGTAAAATTATAGAGGAATACAAGGTAAAATTATAGAGGAATAAAAGGTAAAATTATAGAGGAATAAAAGGTAAAATTATAGAGGAATACAAGGTAAAATTATAGAGGAATAAAAGGTAAAATTATAGAGGAATACAAGGTAAAATTATAGAGAAATAAAAGGCAAAATTATAGAGGAATAAAAGGTAAAATTATAGAGGAATACAAGGTAAAATTATAGAGGAATAAAAGGTAAAATTATAGAGGAATAAAAGGCAAAATTATAGAGGAATAAAAGGTAAAATTATAGAGGAATACAAGGTAAAATTATAGAGGAATAAAAGGTAAAATTATAGAGGAATAAAAGGTAAAATTATAGAGGAATAAAAGGTAAAATTATAGAGAAATACAAGGTAAAATTATAGAGGAATAAAAGGTAAAATTATAGAGGAATAAAAGGCAAAATTATAGAGGAATAAAAGGTAAAATTATAGAGGAATAAAAGGTAAAATTATAGAGGAATACAAGGTAAAATTATAGAGGAATAAAAGGTAAAATTATAGAGGAATAAAAGGCAAAATTATAGAGGAATAAAAGGTAAAATTATAGAGGAATAAAAGGTAAAATTATAGAGGAATACAAGGTAAAATTATAGAGAAATAAAAGGCAAAATTATAGAGGAATAAAAGGTAAAATTATAGAGGAATACAAGGTAAAATTATAGAGGAATAAAAGGTGAATCAAATGAAGTATAGGTTGTTTATATAGTTACAATCAATTTAGCTTAAATTTGCGGTTTTTTAAAAAATGACAAGCGCAGACTTTCATTTTGGCGGCATTGTATAATTATAAAATTTTAACTGTTTCATCTTGAAACGACTCAGAGAAATCTATCTATATATATTTTGTCATTTTAATACACTTTCACATGAATGTTTCTGTTATGTAACATATATATATATATATGTTACATAACATCCACTTTTATAATTGTTTAAATATTTTTTCTTTCTGTCACTTTTATAATTGTTTAAAATATTTTCTTTCTGTCATGAGTATCACTTTCATACATTAATCATCTATACTAACTATTCCATAGCTAGCTATAACATATACTGACCTAACAGATTATGAGTAGTCTAGTATATATATATAAGTGACTTTGTCTGTCTGCCTCTGTGAACCGGTTTCTACCAAACTACTCAATTTCTAGTCTACAGCATTAAAACTTGAGATTTGAAGATGTGGATCAAATTTGATTTGATTTTCACCTGACAAAAATAGCTGTTATAGGGGTCAAAATTGATAAATTGGAACTTGATAGACATAAATGGGCTAAAAGCGTTTCTCTATGCATCTGCAAATATACATTTATAAAATTAACAACATTATTTGTGTTTATAAATGTTTATATATATATATATATATGGACGTGGTTAAGATGATAAGGAATAATGCTGAAAAGCTATGTGTGTTAGTTTCGATTCTAGCTGATGGCACCCAAGTAATATATTTTATTTTAATGTTGGAATCATTAATATATACTGGGTACAATATAATAATCAATAGATAATTGGTGCTATAACAATGAATACCAAATTTGCATAAATTAAAATATCAGCTTTAAGCGTATTTTATGACCGGGCAATGCTGGGCGATCTGCTTGTAAGTATATATAATGACCTGCTAGTACATATATATATATATATATATATATATATATATATATATATATATATATATATATATATATTGTTTTAATCAATCTAACAAGATTTTATTTTCTGTTTCCTATTTTTTAGTTTCATCTTGAAAGATTTCTCTTTTCAATTATTTTTCTTTTTAATGCACGTTAGAATACTAAGAGCTGATAAAAATCTTAATAACGTTTTAATTTTGTTTCATTCCAGTGAAATCCTCCAAGTGACATTAGATTAATGGGATAAAATCTTCAGAAGTTGATTTGGATTTTTGAAATTGACTACGAGAAAAGCCATTTAAATAATTTCAGTGTTTGCTAATGAAGACTTTCATTATTTACAAATTAACTGAAGATAAACTAAATATTGCTGCCGGGGTAGAAAAGAGAATGTAGAGGAAGGAAGCTTTAAATGTTGGAGTGAACAAAAGTTTCACATTTCTGTTGAGTCAGCAATATTTTGTGCTTGTATAACTAACAACTCTCTGAGATACTTTTTGATTGCTTTTTTCTTTATTAATTTTTTTTTTTATTTAACTATAGAGTTACCGTTTATCATGGTCTGGAGGCCACTCAATGAAAAGGGTTGGAGGGGAATAACGAAGTCTACGGTTGCTAAGACACCAGTAGGTTACTTTCCCTTGGTCAGTGAGATCCAGATAGCAGTGAGATCCAGATAGCATGCTTCCACCACTCTGGGTCAAAACCCACGTGCGGAAATGCAGGGTGACGCTATCCTTGCATCTAACGCTACCTGGTAGAGACAATCCATGAAAGCGAGAAAAGCCATCGCACTTTATAGAGAACACTTATTCCCATACTGAGCACATTCCAGCATTAGTAAAATATCTCTGTCTTATTATGAGTCCATGAACATTTGTATTGTTTTCTCAAAGAATGTTGCACGTCAGTGTAGTTAATAAATGTGTATATTTGTATTTGGGATCAGTTTAGTCAGTCATTGTACATTATTTATGCTTGTTAAGTATTTTCTATTTAAGGTTAATTTAATCAACTAAGAGATGCTAATCATAACAATAAGATTAATGGGTGTCAGGTGATAAAACACGGCGATGATGTTGGAAAGTGGAGTTAATTTATTTTGGAGGATGACTCATCAAGAATTTGTTAATGTTGGGCTTAAAAACAACCATGTTATAGTCAGCTGGGAAGTAGCTTCACGGTATTGTGTTCCACAAATAAGTAGTTTGGGGGGAAAAAGCACTAGTCATGGGATTTTAGTTATGTTTTAAGCACAAACAGAGAATAAAAGCAATTGCTGATAATTAAATTCTATTGACCAGAGTGCTTAATTACGAGGGTATTAACCAATGCATTAAAACAGCAGAATATATAGCTCTATATTATTGTTAATAAAATGGCCCATCAAAAAATAATCTTTTTAGAATCCTACGTCTTTCCTGTCACGGCTGGGTTGCCAGTCAATATATTGCAAGAAAAATATTACCATATTTAATCATGCTGATCGGCTTCATTAAAAGATTTAGTTCCATTCGGGAAAGATATTATATATATTTCAACTCCTTTTGACGGATTTATTGTTGCTATTCTTCTGATGAGTTAAGGGCATAATACATTCACTAATTGATATAATAATTAAGTGATGGATTTTGCACTACGAAACAGATACTGTCAAGAATTGTATAAGTCAACTGATGTAAAGGAATAAATTATAAGATGGTCAACATCATGAACTTTGGAATATAACTTTTTGTCATTTATTCTATATATTGCTCTATAATCACAATGATCTTCTCATATAAGGATTGATATATAATGAGAAAATATATTTCTACATATATATATATATATATATATATATATATATATATATATATATACCACCTATTTTGTCAATTTTATAAGTTAGAAATTTCAGCGACTATTGATCAGAATTTTACAAATGAAGGCTCGTTGGAAAGGTAATGACTTGTATTGTGAAGTGGATTTGTAACATTTGCCCTTAATGTGCGACCTTAAGGGGATCAGCCAGAGACTGTTTTTGCCACATTTTTACAGCCATAAAATGTTTCAATCAGAATCATTTGTTTTCCTAGTTTTGCATAGGAATTACAAAATATCTGATATTTCCCCCGAACCTCTGCTCTTGATGAAGGGGAGACTAAAACTTGTTGCTATGGTTTCAAATCATCTGAAACAAAAGCGAGAGGAGATTCCAAATAATTCTCATATGTTATATCGCCTCTTTATGTATAAAAACCAAAGGGTTTTCATACATAAAGTAAATTTCACAGTGTATAAGGATTATTTGATACTGGAGATATTCATAATCATGCCCTATTTCCAAAATAACTATTTATAACATGTGAGAAATATTTGGAATTAAGTCTCTCCTTGCTGTTATTTCAGATCATTTGAAACCATAGCAGAAATTTGTAGTCTCTCCTCCAGCAAGACTTTAATATATATATATATATATATATATATATATATATATATATATATATATATATATATATATATATGAAATAAGAATTACAATTAAGTTTACCAATATAATCCAAGATAGCAAAATGTAAGGTATGTTATAAATATTAAAGTTAATATTTATAAAATAATCTTTTCTTATTTTGTATATATATATATATATATATATATATATATATATATATATATATATATATATATATATATATATATATATTATTATTATTATTATTATTATTAAAAAAAACATTGTAAACTGAAATGAACAAGTCGACGCATAGCAACTACGAAAATTTTAAACGAACCCTGTACATGTCAAAAAAATGACATCTACACTAACCCTTTCCCTCTCTCTCTCCTTCTCTTTCCCTCTCGCTCTCCCTCCCTTTCCCTCTCGCTTTCCCCCCTCTCTCTCTCTCTCTTTCTCTCATCTTCTTGATATACCTTGCTGAACAAGCAAAAGGCAGTTAAAATTAAAACCTAAAAATTGAAACCCCTCCTCCTCTCCTTACCCTCTCCCTTTTTTCTTTTCTTTACCATCCTCTCTCCACCTCCCCCTCCCTATATCCATATATTTCCACCCACTCCTACTGAAATATTGTCAATACCCGCCTCCCTCCCCCTTATTATCTCCTACCTCAACCCCCCTTTTTTCTCCTTTTTTTCTTTTTTCTTTCGTACTTCTTCTAAAACACTTCTTCCTAATACTAACAACCACTTCTGTAACGTCTGACGAGGCTGTTGGATCATAAATATGGTTCAACATCTGAAACATATGTAACCAAACAGATAAAACGGTAATAAAAAAATAAAACATATATATATATATATATATATATATATATATATATATATATATATATATATATATATATATATATTTCACAGTCGGATTTCGGCACGGTTTGCTTGATCTGTGTTGGTTAATAGAAATTCTTGTGTGCAGGGCGTTTGCTCAGTTGGTAGAGTGCTTGCCTTGCATGCAAGAGGCTCGGGTTTCGAATCCTGAGTTCGGATGTGTCTAACTGATGAGCCCAAATGAGGGCGAAACTCGAGTCTTGGACTTCCAGTTCTTTGACTGTCATGGCTCTTGTGAGCTGCGTTGTTTGGCTGTGGAATTTATTATATATATATATATATATATATATATATATATATATATATAACGAGAGAGAGAAATTTTTGAAAATATACGTTTATTAAACGACACAAAGTATTCTGTTTCATCCTCAGACTAAAATGCATGGAATTCATGTTATCAGATGTTTTTAAATATACATGTGGTGTTTAGTTCAGCTACATTGTTATTCTTGCTGAGAGGTTAATGTTTACATTAGCCAATGGTAGTGCTTCTCTCAAAGGTTTGTGTGACTTGTACTTCCTATTCTTTTGTTTATAGATCACACATCCTATTTTGTGAATGTGTCGAATTCATCGGTTAGCTTACTAGACACAAATATGTTTCAAGTCGGCATTGAAACTTAGCTGTCTAGTTAACAATTAGAGATCAAACTCATTTAACTGTCAGACAGGAATCATAAGTATGCGAAATTTCAATATTTACATAAACACTACTGAGAAGTATTCCATTCATATATATATATATATATATATATATATATATATATATATATATATATATATATAGTGCGTGTGTGTCGTACGACCGAACGTCTATTGATTTTTTAATCGATAAAATATAAAATAAAATTTCTTGTAAAAAATATAAAACAGACTCAGAATCTTTATATATATATATATATATATATATATTAAGTAATGTGATTTATAATTTAAAAGTTTTAAAATTTTTAAAATTTAAAAATCAAAATTTAATTAAATTAAAATCAGTTTCATAAGAAGGAACAACAACAAAGTCAATTATCTGTACGATCGTTTCGGAAATCCGTGCTTTTTATTTGTGGTATACATGAAGTCACGTAGAATAATTATACATAGTTTTTTTTTTTTTTTTTTTTTTTTTTGGTAAGCACGGTCTCCTCATCAGCAAATTTAGGAGGATTTCTATTGAATTGAAAAGACACCAAAAATAAACCTAGCATTAAAAGTAAGGCAGATGAATCTGAAAAATTGAAGTAAAAGGTTTGGATATAAAATTTATAAGAAAATTAATAAGGAAATTGGTATAGGTTAGAGATAGAAATGAGTAGAAAAAATATATATATTTTTGAATTTACATAATAAATTTGATTTAAAAATATATATATAATTACCTTTTGGTTTTCCTTTTTTTGAAATCAGGAACTGTATTTAAAGTAGTCATTTAGATGTTTGCTATAGCTTTTTATTTTATTGAATGATGAATTTTAAAAGGGCGACGCTCGTGCAGTAAATTGTTTCCGTTAGCGTATTTGATTTAGAGACGCTACAGTTAATATCTATAGAGAGAGAGTTTTTTTTTTTTTTTTTTTTTTTTTTGCAAGTTTTTAAGGGGAGATAATTGTCATGGCTTTATTTATTATTTGATTTACGAGTCTAAGGGCGGTAATTGGTTTAACTTAATTTATTAAAAAAAAAAAAAAAAAAAAAAAATCTATTTTTACTAATGAGTAATTTTTAATGATTTAAGGTGGTTTATATTTATTAAATTTAAACCAACGTTTATGATTACACGATAGAAGCTCGTGTCTTGAATTTACTAGTTTGGTTGTGCTTTTTATATCTTCATATTTTAAAATTTTTACGGTTTCTTTTGTACATAATGTACAAAATTTATCTCCTGGTTTATATGAAAAAACTCTCTCTCTATAGATATTAACTGTAGCGTCTCTAAATCAAATACGCTAACGGAAACAATTTACTGCACGAGCGTCGCCCTTTTAAAATTCATCATTCAATAAAATAAAAAGCTATAGCAAACATCTAAATGACTACTTTAAATACAGTTCCTGATTTCAAAAAAAGGAAAACCAAAAGGTAATTATATATATATTTTTAAATCAAATTTATTATGTAAATTCAAAAATATATATATTTTTTCTACTCATTTCTATCTCTAACCTATACCAATTTCCTTATTAATTTTCTTATAAATTTTATATCCAAACCTTTTACTTCAATTTTTCAGATTCATCTGCCTTACTTTTAATGCTAGGTTTATTTTTGGTGTCTTTTCAATTCAATAGAAATCCTCCTAAATTTGCTGATGAGGAGACCGTGCTTACCAAAAAAAAAAAAAAAAAAAAAAAAAAAAAAAAAAAAAACTATGTATAATTATTCTACGTGACTTCATGTATACCACAAATAAAAAGCACGGATTTCCGAAACGATCGTACAGATAATTGACTTTGTTGTTGTTCCTTCTTATGAAACTGATTTTAATTTAATTAAATTTTGATTTTTAAATTTTAAAAATTTTAAAACTTTTAAATTATAAATCACATTACTTAATATTGAATTAGCTCTAGGACATTTAACTATCGAGCTTATTATATATCTAAATTACAACGAGCATTTCCTGTATTTTAATTAAACTAGTAATTTCACTATTACATTAAAATACACTTAGCTCTTTAGACTATTATTCTAATCTCCTTTAAATTATATATATATATATATATATATATATATATATATATATATATATATATATATATATATATATATGCAGTACCCTGTTGCGATCACATATGCATAACTTTCCATAGGCAATTAATTTGTTTTTCTTGAAAGAGGAAATATGAATTGTGACCTCTTAGTCAGGGTTTATTTTAAGGATGAGTGAACTTAACAAATTGATCCCCGGTGTTTTACATAGGAAAACCATTTCAAGATTGTTTTTAATAATCATACTTTTTTCAAGTATTTTATTATCGACAGTAAATGGAGAAATGTTTTGAGAAATCGAAGAGATAGGTTTAGACTAAAATTCTATCCTCACTTCTTTTAAAAATAATAAAATCATTTAGCAAGCACTAATGTCATCCCTTGTTTTAGCAACGTGTCTGATTTCGATTTCTATTGCCATTTCGTTGGGATTTAGCTCCGTTATTTCACAGAAAAATCACGCATAAATTTAATTTTAACTCATATTTACACAAAACTTAATTGTGGATAAATTCAGTCATGATTTTTATATTTTGTTTCATTCACTTGCACCCGTTCTTTTTCTCTTCAACTTAATTGAGGTATACTTTAGTTATTGTTATTAATAGATCAATTTTTCAACCATGAGTCTCGTTATTTTTAAGGAAGAATGTTTTGTAGCCTACCGCTGCTGGTTCAAACTTGGGCGTAACAATCATCTATCTCATATTCTTAGCTTTTATCTTTGGGTGTTATCTGGCCTCAATAAATGGTGACCATTTAGTAAAGTTCGATCTAGTTGTAGATCAATTTTTAACGCAAATCGACTATTTTTAATTAAATTGTAATAAATGGAAAGAGTGAAAGAAGATTCATTTTAAACCCTTTATAAAAAATTTTTTTTTTTACTTATTGGTCACCACTAACCAAGGCCCGAAGGCCACTCGAGGATAAGGGTTTTTAATATGACCTTCTGGCAGTTGTGCACTAGTGCAAAGGTACAACTTTTTTGGTTTTCAGTTCGGACATTTGGAGAGTGCATAGCAGGGGCAGACAAGCAAACATCATAGACAGAAAATTCCATTTTGTATTTAAGTGTCTTATTTTAATTCAATAAATGTGCAACAAAAACTTTCTTAATATCAACAAAAAATACACACATTCGAAAATTTCAGTATTGTGGCCTTGTTACAATTTTTTCATCTCTAATTTATTTTTAAAAAATGTATCTTGTGTTATTATAATTTTTTAAAATAAAAAACACGCATTTATTGTTGTGAGATTTTCGATTTAGTCCGGCAGACAAATGCTATGCACTCTTTAAATGTCCCAACTGAAAACCAAACACTTTGTACATTAACTAGTGCACAAGTGCCGATCTTCTTCTTTCGCCTCTGCCCCCTCCTAGCATTTACAAACCGCAAAATGAATATGGAGTTGTATTTATATAGGTTTAATGTAGCAAATAAATATGTAACTTAAACGTTAAACAGGTTGCGTTTTAAAAATAAGTTTTTATTATCTTGCGTTTAATCGCTAGCATTTCAAAAAGAAATGAAAAAAGAAATCAGTAATAAAACTGTTAATAATTCAGTTAATAAAGATGATGTCACATGATACACTTTTATCTTACATTAAACAAATAGAGTTCGTCAATAAAACATGCTTTACACTTTATTTATTATATGCATTAAACTACAAAGAAATTAAAAACGAAGACTTTTTTAAAAATTAAAACAGGCTTTTAAATTATTTTTTGTCACTGAGTTGTACAGTAAATACTGATTAAACATTTTTAAGACATATTCCAGTTACATATCATCTTTTATATATATATATATATATATATATATATATATATATATATATATATATATATATATATATATGAAGTAAATTGAAAATATCCCCCATTTGACTGGCGGTTATAGCTTCATCAACAAAAGCTACAGAAAAAATGGGTAATTTATAAAAATGGAAGAACACAAGAAAAAATATGTTTATGCATCGAAATGGTTTTATGTTATTTTCGTTAAATAGTATCAATATTTAACGAATAATAATAAATATTATTAAATCCGAAATCAATTTGAGTTAAGATGACATCAGTTCAAATTCGGTGGATATTTTGTTTTGCTTTGGCTTATTTCACATAGAGTTGAAAATTTTCAAGTGTGCTTTTCTCAATTTTAGACGCATAAAACTTATTGGATTTTTAATGAAAATAATTCTTCATTAAGTAATATATAACATAAACAACATAAAATTCATTTTATCTTCTTTATGTATACATGTAAGTACCCAATGTCTTTAAAAAGACTTCTGACTAGAGAAATATCGGGGAAACCAATGATAATGATGATACCGATGAAGATTTTTACACAATTTTACTCTACTAAACTCTTTTAAGAATCCTTTTTACAACTAAACCCTTTTTAGAATCCTTTTTACAACTAAACTCTTTTTAGAATCCTTTTTACAACTAAACTCTTTTTAGAATCATTTTTACAACTAAACTCTTTTTAGAATCCTTTTTACAACTAAACTCTTTTTAGAATCCTTTTTACAACTAAACTCTTTTTAGAATCCTTTTTACAACTAAACTCTTTTTAGAATCCTTTTTACAACTAAACTCTTTATAGAATCCTCTTTACAACTAAACTCTTTTTAGAACCCTTTTTACAACTAAACTCTTTTTAGAATCTTTTTTACAACTAAACTCTTTTTAGAATCCTTTTTACAACTAAACTCTTTTTAGAATCCTTTTACAACTAAACTCTTTTTAGAACCCTTTTTAAAACTAAAGTCTTTTTAGAATCCGTTTTACAACTTAACTCTTTTTAGAACCGTTTTTACAACTAAACTCTTTTTAGAATCATTTTTACAACTAAACTCTTTTTAGAATCCTTTTTACAGTAAACTCTTTTTAGAATCCTTTTTACAACTAAACTCTTTTCAGAATCCTTTTTACAACTAAACTCTTTTTAGAATCATTTTTACAACTAAACTCTTTTTAGAACCGTTTTTACAATTAAACTCTTTTTAGAATCCTTTTTACAACTAAACTCTTTTTAGAATCCTTTTTACAACTAAACTCTTTTTAGAATCCTTTTTAGAATCCTTTTTACAACTAAACTCTTCTTAGAATCCTTTTTAAAACTAAACTCTTTTTAGAATCCTTTTTAGAATCCTTTTTACAACTAAACTCTTTTTAGAATCCTTTTTACAACTAAACCCTTTTTAGAATCCTTTTTAGAATCCTTTTTACAGTAAACTCTTTTTAGAACCCTTTTTACAACTAAACTCTTTTTAGAATCCTTTTTACAACTAGACTGTTTTTAGAATCCTTTTTAGAATCCTTTTTACAACTAAACTCTTTTTAGAACCCTTTTTAAAACTAAACTCTTTTTAGAATCCTTTTTACAACTAAACTCTTTTTAGAATCCTTTTTACAACTAAACTCTTTTTAGAATCCCTTTTACAATTAAACTCTTTTTAGAATCATTTTTACAACTAAACTCTTTTTAGAATCCTTTTTAGAATCCTTTTTACAAGTAAACTCTTTTTTAGAATCCTTTTTACAACTAAACTCTTTTTAGAATCCTTTTTACAGTAAACTCTTTTTAGAACACATTTTACAACTAAACTCTTTTTGAATCCTTTTTACAACTAAACTCTTTTTAGAATCCTTTTTACAACTAAACTCTTTTTAGAATCCTTTTTAGAATCCTTTTTACAACTAAACTCTTTTTAGAATTCTTTTTACAACTAAACTCTTTTTAGAATCTTTTTTACAACTAAACTCTTTTTAGAATCCTTTTTACAACTAAACTCTTTTTAGAACCCTTTTTACAACTAAACTCTTTTTAGAATCCTTTTTACAACTAAACTCTTTTTAGAATCCTTTTTACAACTAAACTCTTTTTAGAATCCTTTTTAGAATCCTTTTTACAAGTAAACTCTTTTTTAGAAACCTTTTTACAACTAAACTCTTTTTAGAATCCTTTTTAGAATCCTTTTTACAGTAAACTCTTTTTAGAACACATTTTACAACTAAACTCTTTTTAGAATCCTTTTTACAACTAAACTCTTTTTAGAACCCTTTTTACAACTAAACTCTTTTTAGAATCCTTTTTACAACTAAACTCTTTTTAGAACCCTTTTTACAACTGTACTCTTTTTAGAATCCTTTTTAGAATCCTTTTTACAACTAAACTCTTTTTAGAATCCTTTTTTACCATAAACTCTTTTTAGAATCATTTTTACAACTAAACTCTTTTTAGAATCCTTTTTAGAATCCTTTTTACAACTAAACTCTTTTTAGAATCATTTTTACAACTAAACTCTTTTTAGAATCCTTTTTAGAATCCTTTTTACAACTAAACTCTTTTTAGAATCCTTTTTAGAATTCTTTTTACAACTAAACTCTTTTTAGAATCCTGTTTTACAAATAAACTCTTTTTTTGAATCCTTTTTACAACTAAACTCTTTTTAGAATCATTTTTACAACTAAACTCTTTTTAGAATCCTTTTTAGAATCCTTTTTACAACTAAACTCTTTTTAGAATCCTTTTTAGAATCCTTTTTACAACTAAACCCTTTTTAGAATCCTTTTTTACAACTAAACTCTTTTTAGAATCCTGTTTACAACTAAACTCTTTTTAGAATCCTTTTTACAACTAAACTCTTTTTAAAATCCTTTTTAGAATCCTTTTTACAACTAAACTCTGTTTAGAATCCTTCTTACAACTAAACTCTTTTTAGAATCCTTTTTAGAATCCTTTTTACAGTAAACTCTTTTTAGAACCCTTTTTACAACTAAACTCTTTTTAGAATCCTTTTTACAACTAAACTCTTTTTAGAATCCTTTTTAGAATCCTTTTTACAACTAAACTCTTCTTAGAATCCTTTTTACAACTGAACTCTTTTTAGAACCCTTTTTACAACTAAACTCTTTTTAGAATCCTTTTTATAACTAAACTCTTTTTAAAACCCTTTTTACAACTAAACTCTTTTTAGAATCCTTTTTACAACTAAACTCTTTTTAGAACCCTTTTTACAACTAAACTTTTTTTAGAATCCTTTTTACAACTAAACTCTTTTTATAACCGTTTTTACAACTAAACTCTTTTTAGAATCCTTTTTACAACTAAACTCTTTTTAGAATCCTTTTTACAACTGAACTCTTTTTAGAACCCTTTTTACAACTAAACTCTTTTTAGAATCCTTTTTATAACTAAACTCTTTTTAAAACCCTTTTTACAACTAAACTCTTTTTAGAATTCTTTTTACAACTAAACTCTTTTTAGAATCCTTTCTACAACTAAACTCTTTTTAGAACCCTTTTTACAACTAAACTTTTTTTAGAATCCTTTTTACAACTAAACTCTTTTTATAACCGTTTTTACAACTAAACTCTTTTTAGAATCGTTTTTACAACTAAACTCTTTTTAGAATCCTTTTTACAACTAAACTCTTTTTAGAATCCTTTTTACAACTAAACTCTTTTTAGAATCCTTTTTAGAATCCTTTTTACAACTAAACTCTTTTTAGAATCCTTTTTACAACTAAACCCTTTTTAGAATCCTTTTTAGAATCCTTTTTACAGTAAACTCTTTTTAGAACCCTTTTTACAACTAAACTCTTTTTAGAATCCTTTTTACAACTAAACTCTTTTTAGAATCCTTTTTACAACTAAACTGTTTTTAGAACCCTTTTTACAACTATACTCTTTTTAGAATCCTTTTTAGAATCCTTTTTACAACTAAACTCTTTTTAGAATCCTTTTTACAACTAAACTCTTTTTAGAATCCTTTTTACAACTAAACTCTTTTTAGAATCCTTTTTACAACTAAACTCTTTTTAGAATCCTTTTTAGAATACTTTTTACAACTAAACTCTTTTTAGAATCCTTTTTAGAATTCTTTTTACAACTAAACTCTTTTTAGAATCCTTTTTTACAAATAAACTCTTTTTTTGAATCCTTTTTACAACTAAACTCTTTTTAGAATCATTTTTACAACTAAACTCTTTTTAGAATCCTTTTTAGAATCCTTTTTACAAGTAAACTCTTTTTAGAATCCTTTTTAGAATCCTTTTTACAACTTAACTCTTTTTAGAATCCTTTTTACAACTAAACTCTTTTTAGAATCCTTTTTACAACTAAACTCTTTTTAGAATCCTTTTTACAACTAAACTCTTTTTAGAATCCTTTTTACAACTAAACTCTTTTTAAAATCCTTTTTAGAATCCTTTTTACAGTAAACTCTTTTTAGAACCCTTTTTACAACTAAACTCTTTTTAGAATCCTTTTTACAACTAAACTCTTTTTAGAATCCTTTTTACAACTAAACTCTTTTTAGAACCCTTTTTACAACTAAACTCTTTTTAGAATCCTTTTTACAACTAAACTCTTTTTAGAATCCTTTTTACAACTAAACTCCTTTTAGAATCCTTTCTACAACTAAACTCTTTTTAGAACCCTTTTTACAACTAAACTCTTTTTAGAATCCTTTTTACAACTAAACTCTTTTTAGAATCCTTTTTACAACTAAACTCTTTTTAGAACCCTTTTTACAACTAAACTCTTTTTAGAATCCTTTTTACAACTAAACTCCTTTTAGAATCCTTTCTACAACTAAACTCTTTTTAGAATCCTTTCTACAACTAAACTCTTTTTAGAATCCTTTTTACAACTAAACTCTTTTTAGAATCCTTTCTACAACTAAACTCTTTTTAGAACCCTTTTTACAACTAAACTCTTTTTAGAATCCTTTCTACAACTAAACTCTTTTTAGAACCCTTTTTACAACTAAACTCTTTTTAGAACCCTTTTTACAACTAAACTCTTTTTAGAATCCTTTCTACAACTAAACTCTTTTTAGAATCCTTTTTACAACTAAACTCTTTTTAGAATCCTTTTTACAACTAAACTCTTTTTAGAATCCTTTTACAACTAAACTCTTTTTAGAATCCTTTTTACAACTAAACTCCTTTTAGAATCCTTTTTACAACTAAACTCTTTTTAGAACCCTTTTTACAACTAAACTCTTTTTAGAATCCTTTCTACAACTAAACTCTTTTTAGAATCCTTTTTACAACTAAACTCTTTTTAGAATCCTTTTACAACTAAACTCTTTTTAGAATCCTTTTTACAACTAAACTCTTTTTAGAATCCTTTCTACAACTAAACTCTTTTTAGAATCCTTTTACAACTAAACTCTTTTTAGAATCCTTTTTACAACTAAACTCTTTTTAGAATCCTTTCTACAACTAAACTCTTTTTAGAATCCTTTTACAACTAAACTCTTTTTAGAATCCGTTTTACAACTAAACTCTTTTTAGAATCCTTTCTACAACTAAACTCTTTTTAGAATCCTTGTTCCTGCATCCAACCTTTTCAAGCAGAGAAAAATTGGTAAGAATCATCATGTTCATTCATTTTCGAATATTTTATCTAATTGGTATAACGGGAGTCTCTATCCTGGTCGCGGGACCAGATATAACGGAATTTATCCTCGTCGAATTGCACCTGATATGACAGGTGCGTTTTTTGATCGTACGTTGTCCCGTCACCATATCGAATTCCATGGTGAGGCGTTTCACCTCTCAATCCGATCGTCTCTTGTCCTGTGTAGTCTCCAGGTTCATTAATCTCTTTGCTGGTACGGTTAGCTTGCTGCAAATGAAGCGTCCTCACCACAAACAAACAGAGCTTTATAAACAATAACAATATTTATTTTCATTAGTTTACAACCGATATTTAAGGTGACTAACTACAATTAGTGAACGACGCCTGACCAGCCAAATAAAGTCACCGATCCCTCAGGAGCCCCCAGGTCGGGAGTGCTTGACCAGCCCAGCCGATTAGTTTGCTGGTTACAACTAAACTCTTTTTAGAATCCTTTTTTCTTGTATCAAACCTTTTCATCGCTTCTCCCTCAGAGAGTAGTTAAAAACATCCTCCCACTGTTACGCTCGGAGTCTCTCTTTGTCTCAATCATTCAACACCTCTCCGTCTCTTTCCTGGGAGAGGGATAGTTGCTGTGACAATTTTTCTGGATTTTGTCACTCAACGCTTATCAATAATTATCAATAATGCTTTTCCTAAATCAAAACATCTCTGATAAGAAGATAATTTTAATTGTGTCTCCATTTTTGAGATTATATGCCATCTGGTTCGTGTGTAAGAAACCAAGAATGACAGCTATATCTTTGCATTTCTCTGCACCCCCTCACTCAGTCTTGCCTGGTCCTTACTGCAGTGTGCACCTCGCTGCATGCACTCCTGACACTATCGTGTCACATCCCTCCCATCCTTATAGGGAGAAATGCAGCCATCGCAGCATTTCCACTCAAAAGATAAAGAAACAAAAATACAAAAATAAAATTGAAAAAAAAAAAACGAAGGAACAAAATACCCCAGTATTGAGTAAAAAGTTCAATTGCAAACTTCAACAATTCATGAGTCAATATTCATTTTCACATACATTATTATTTTTAACTTTGACCCCTATTATGACTAAACTAGCATGGGTGCCCGGCGTTACCCGGGTGTTAGGAGGTGTATGTTGAGCAAAAAAAAAAACAAAAAAATGTATGTACACACACACACACACACGCACACACACACACACACACACACACACACACACACACACACACACACACACACACACAGAGGTACGTTTACTTTTATAGATATATAGACTATCATTTCAGCCCGGCGTTGACCGGGTGTTTGGAGGTGTATGTTGAGCAAAAAAAAAAAAAGAAAGCGGTCAATTTTTTTAAATTTGACCCCTATGATGACCTCTTAACATTCATTGTTTGGGGCTCAAATAAAGTTATTAAGTTATCTCCATGTCCAAAGAACCTATATCTAAAATTTCAAGTGTTTAGACACAAAATTGGCGGAGGAGTTTGGTAGAGTTCTAAAAGGTCAAATCGTTGAACTTTGACCCCTTAACAGACAAATTTCTGGCCGAAAACAGATTAGAAAGATTTTCCCAAATCTCAGTACCCTGTATCTCAAATTTCGAGTTTGTAGACTTAAAATTGAGAAAGTTATTGCGTAGGGAAATGTACACACACAGACACGTTCACTTTTATAGATAGACTAGCATGCCCGGGTGGTTGGAGGTGTATGTTGAGCAAAAAAAAAAAAAAAAAAAGCGGTCAATTTTTTTAACTTATGCCCCCTTAACATTTATTGTTAATTATTATTAATTAGATTCATGTCCAAGGAACCTATATCTAAAATGTCAACTGTTTAGACCCAAAATTGTCAGAGGAGTTTGGTAGAGTTCTCAAAGGTCAAATCGTTAAACTTTGAACCCTTAATCGCCAAATTTCTGACCGAAAACTGATCACATCGATTTTCCCAAATCTCGGTACCCTGTATATCAAATTTCGAGTCTGTAAACTTAAAAGTAACAGAGTTATTGCGTAGGGAAATGTACATACACAGAGGCACAGACAGACAGATACACAGACAGATACACAGACACTTCACTTTTATGGATATCTATCGATAGATAGACTAATAGATTAAACCAAAATATATACGTATACATAAATATATATGGAAACAATTTTGTGTTTACTGTAAACTTTTTACGCAAATATTAATTATGCAAGTATAAATCATGTAGAATATCTGCACGAATATAATTACACGTAATAGTTAACTTAAGATGATCCTCCCATAAAATAACTGAAAAACCTTATAGGGAATTAATTAAAATGGATGTTTAAAAGAGTAGGCAAATTAGCTAGATCTTTTGCTAGTGAATGCAATTCCACAACCCATATATAAGAAAATTGTATTTTCTTTTTAAATAAATAGAAAAGAAGATTTTTAATATGAATAACAATACACACAAAAGAAAAACGAATTTATAGGAGTATAGAAGATAGATAGATTGGTTCAGCTCCAATTTAGTTTGGTAACTGTGGAGGCTCAGTCCATCTCCAATCGCCTCCTGTCCCAAAATTATGAGTCACTTGAGAACTTAATTGGTTTTCAACATATTTCTTCTCTCACTCAAGTCTTTATATGAAGGGCAAGAACTCACGTCCTCAGCCAATGCACACTTCTTGGCATTGGGGCACATCTCCCAATGGCATTTTATACTTCCACAATTTCAGAACCTTCTCAACGGACTGCATATCTCCTGCCAACCTGCAGAACACCCCTGCTTCTCTTGAACAACCATCATTTGCTAACCCACAGAACATCTGTTTGACGATTGATTAGAATTGGAATCGGGTATCAGAAAAATCAGAATTTTGGAGGTATTGGATTCAGTATCGGAATCAAAAAAATTGTGCTTATGTTTCGATGCTAAAGACGATTCTTTTAATTGTCTTTTTTTATAGGATTTTCTTTAAAACAATTTGTAGTAATAATAAAATAATAAATACTTCCTGTTTTTAAACTACCAGTAAAACTAAAATCCATAGATCATCTCCCACAAGTCTATTTTTACGCTTGAGAAAATACATGCACATGCACATCTCTAGAGTCAAATATTTAGAGATTTATGAAGAATCGAAATTGGAAGCAGGGATTGGAACCAGGAATCAGGAATTTAGTATGGAATCGGTAATTGTATTGGAATCAGAAAAAAATATTGGACTCGTCCATCATTAATTTTATCGCAATTCATTTCTAGCATGCATCTAAACATTTTCTCTAAGACATAACTAAGACATAACTAAAGTCAACATCTTAACAAGCTCCACACTGCTACAAAATTTACATACTGGCTCGGCATCTAAATATTGAACAATTTTATTCTATAATCTCAAAATATGGTGCTTAATCAATAATATTCCAAAGAATAATAAAAATAAATAGACAAAAAAATCAATCTTAACAAAACATCTCCACTACAACAGTTTAAAACGAAAAAGAACTTTTCTGAAAAGTAAAAACATTTTAAAAGGAAAAGTGTTTCAATGTAAAAAGTTTGCTTATAGAGTATCTGTTTCAAGTCAACTTGATTGTTGCGTGTGAGCGAATAAAGGAGCAATAAAATGTCATTGTAGAAATAATGTGTTGGAATTACAGGAATTGAAAGTTGTTTTTTTTAGGCGCGTCTTTTTTTTATACAAACGAAAATAATATTTAATTTCGAATGAAACAAATGATACTTACGTTACTGTCATGTCGCAAATAGTAACATATCCAAAAATTACGGAAAACGATAAAGTAGAAAAATGATTATTAATGAAAAACCGTTTTCGATAAAGTTTATACGAGAAATAAATTTTTCCTGAAAATTTCAATTATATTCGTCTCGTGACGTAAGCACCCCTGTTAACTCATCTCGTAAGTTAAGTAATCGTAATTTCGGTTCCTTTCACAACTTCTTTTTTCATTAATAATCATTTTTTACCTTATCGATTTTCGTAATTTTTGGATATACTACTACTGACAATTACATAGGTACCATTTGTTTCACTTGAAATTTAATGTTTTCGTCCGTATAATATAGAAGCAATATAAACAAGTTCTTGTTCAGTTGTTCCCTTAAATAATCAAATTCTACTCAATTTACACCATTAACAATTACTACACATTACATTACATTCATTAACCTTTATCCTCGAGTGACCTTCGGGCCTTGATAAGTATTGACTCACTTGTAAAAAAAACAAAAAAAACAAAAAAAAACTAAGAACCATAATAAAATCAGAGCCAGCTTAATAAGATGCCTTCTAACTTTTTCTACAAGTAGACCATCCACTGTTTTCCATTTTTTTTTTCAGAACTGAAAACTTGTAGGTAAATCTCTAAGTGGGAGTAGGAGGAAAATAAATAGGGATACCACACTTTGATCCTAGTCTAAAGAACCGGGAAGTTGTTTTCTATGCCTGTTTTGGACTTGAGTTGTTAATTAGTTTCGTCAGTTAATCTTGAACACCATGAGTATTTTACACTTGCAATATAAAGACAACATTACCTAGAATAATGTCTTTGTTTTTTGTCGCTGTTCTTTTCAAAAAATAGATTTCCCATATTTCAGTCCTATAGAATCATGTGGTGTTAAAATAAAATGAACAATAAAAATTTTTAAAATAACTGGCACTCAAGATTAAGGCATCAAGGAACATTTCAATACTAGAACTTAAATGGAACACGTACATCAAATCTGTTGCCAAGGCCGCTGGAAAGATGGTGGGATCTTTCTATCGATCCGGTAAATATCTCACTGCTGATGCTATTCTCTATCTCTATAAGAGCCAGGTACGTCCAAGGATGGAATATTGTTGCCACATCTGGGCAGGAGCTGCTAGAAAGGACTTGGCCTGCCTTGATAGAGTTCAAAATAGACTTTGTAGCCTCGTAGGAGATGTCCTTTTCTCTTCCTTGCAACCTCTATCTCACAGAAGAGATGTTGCGAGTTTGTCTCTGATGTATCGTTATTTTCATGGAAGGTGTTCAACTGAGCTTCAATCTATGGTCCACCCTCGCCAAACTTTCACAAGAAACACTCATCTAGCTGTACACACTATCAATAATTCCCCCCACTCTTTATCTGTGCCTAAACCTAAACGTAGATTCCATGAACAAAGCTTCTTTCTTAGAACTGCACGCCTGTGGAATTGTCTTCCATTTTCCTGCTTTCTGGCTGGTTACAATATGGTTGTGTTCAAGTCTAACGTAAATAAGTTCTTGATGAGCCGTTCTATATAAGTTATCAAATTTACCAAATTTTCATTACTAATGATTACTATATTGTCCAATGTCTACTGTACACTCTTTAACCCTTATCCTTGAGTGGCCTCTTGGCCTTGCTAAGTGGTGATGCCTATGTAAAAAAAAAAAAAAAAAAAATAAGAAGTCGAATGGCAAATTTGCAAAACCTTTTACGTTTTATTAAGTACCGGTTCATGGCCGCCAAGAATGCGGCACTTCGTAGACGTTTAGAATATTTCTCATGGCATAACTTTTTAAATGCTTGAACACGAGGTTTTCTGTCGATCTTTGATATTATTACGCAAAACCATGCTAAGTTTTTGTAACTAGTATTTGTTTTGTATGAAAACGTTGTATCATTGCTCAGTACTATTTTGGAATGATGTTATTGGTTGACATGAATCTCTAGAATATTGACGTCATAGAAGGTTTGGAGATAATGTAAGATGGGTTTTGCTATTGATATCCATATGATTACGGTAAGCCACTAATAATTGATTTAGGTTAACTTTGGCACCAAAGTTAATAGTTGTTTTAGTTCGTAAAAAAACAGCTAAAACAGCTAGGGAGATGTATGTGTTGAGAATAGGTACATACAAGTATTTTTTTTGGTTCCTGAATGTATACTCATCAGAGTATATTCTTGGTTAGCAGCATACAAGCTTTAATTATAATTAGCACCTCTCATTCTTGAGGAGATATAAACAAAAGCTAAGGAAACACTCTGCATTTGTGCATCTCATACACATGCACATAAGACATGGTCTATATTTAGGTTGATGATGGATCTAATGCCTTGGTTTTGTGGATTCTAGAGATCGAATAAATATTTTCTTCCTTCTTCAAAGCTACATATTTTTGATGAGCGATAGTAGGGTCTTTAAGGTTTCTGGTTTTAGATAGGTGAGAATTCTCGACCCAAGCTGAATCCAATAACATTGACTAACAAGTTAGTCTTAGACATGTTAAGACTATAAGGTTTTCGAAGATTGATGTGAGCTCTCCCTTTTCATAGGGGTCTCATGCTATTTCTATTATCTAATGATCCTTAATAAAATGTATAAGATATTGGTATAGGTCTTCATAAATTTCGCTCGCCTCCATTTTATTTTGCAAAAAACTAGCTAATGATGACGAATAAATTGTGCATGAGGGGAGCTTGCCAAATTCTCATTATCGATAGAGTGTTTGTTTTTCTTTCGTTCCTCTGGATACGATATGAGAGAAATTTGCAATTCGTTTAAATCATACAGGTCAAACATAGGAACCACGGGCTGCATTGTGTCACTTTGCAAGCACACATGAAAGATAATGCATGTCGTGATTGAACAGATAAAATTGCAGTTTTTATATTTTAAAGTTGGATAAACATGTGTCGTTCACTGAAAAATGGTGTGTATCTTTTAATTTATTCTAGGTCAATAGTAATTTTGTGTGAACAGTAGCCTGAGATGTTGGAAAATTTCTGTTTCTATGTCACTAATAAGATGCTGGAGGTAAACATTTTAACTGGGCAGACGTTATCCACCTGATAGTCAGGGACACGAACATTGAATTATCTACTATCAACAGGTGCAAAGAACTGGGGCTGCTGCATTGCCATTTTGGTGAATGGATTCTGGACCATGGAGTAGCTTCCGGTGGGGTTTCTTGATGCCATATTAGTGGGTAATTGTTACGGCTTTACCTAATCATGGGCTACAAAAGAAATATTTCTTTGTTTCTTTTTCTCCTTTACTTTCCATCTCTGCTCTGCTCTAACCAAGTCTGTTGACCTGTTCCACAAATCTCAAAACTCCATCATGAAAGTCTCCAGAAAAAATACATAATTAAACCAAGAACTCCAACTTCCAACATAGACCCCTACACTACCATGTCTCCTTCTCCAACATCACAGGGGTCTACGTTCCAACCTTCCAGAGGTTGAAATCCAATTACATAAGATAAAACCAGACCTATTATTCCTAAGCGAAACTGGCATTGGACCAACTATTTCTTTGGATGAGTTCGTAATTAAAGGATACTTTAACTTAACATTAAAATCTAACCCTCAAGATCGCCATGGGCATGGAATATGTGCCTACATTAGAGATGTCTTTCCATGTGGTAGATCCATCTCCCTCCCGCCCTGTATTGCCTCGACATGCGACATACAAATATCTGTGTGTGATGTTACCAAGCTAATCAAAAACCTTGATTCCAGTAAAACAACTGGCCCTGACGGCATTTCAATTATAATGCTGAAAAAGCTTCAATCAGAACTAACTCCCATACTTACAAAGCTGTTTAAGCGTTGTCTTAAGGAGAATTGCAACACCTTGGAAAACCTCATCAGTATGCTTCGTATTTAAGAATTCAGGTGATCGTTCATCTCTCTCTCTCAGTACAGACCAATAAGTCTCCTGCGTGTCATGCATCTGCGTTAAATAGAGAAGTAGTCAACCACTTTAGCAAAAATAACCTCTTTAGTGACACACAATATGGTTTCTGTTTTGCTAGATCTACAGCAGATGTGCTAACGGTTATATCTCATAGGATTAGTGAATCTCTCAATGAAGGCTTCCTTTCTGACATATCAAAGGCCTTTGATAGGGTATGGCATAAAGACCTACTTCACAAGATTTCCAGCTACAGTATAACTGGAAATGTTTTCTCAATTATTAAATCATTTCTCTCTGATAAGTTCAGAGTAGTGGTTGATGGGTAGAAATCAGGAACTCATAGTATTAATGTTGGAGTCCCTCAGAGGGCCATTCTAGGCCCCACTCTCTTCCTGATCTACATCAATGATTTCCCAAATCACATCCTAAGATCATTCATAGACATTTATGTTGACACCACTACCATCTTATAGCAACACTTCAAAGGCCGTAAATGACCAAGATCTCTCTGATCCTCTTGTCTCTGATCTTGATCTCATAGTATAATGGATAAAGAAGCTCCATATTTTGACAAGCTTCTGGGACTGACCTTTCCTCTTGATCTTAAATGGAATGCGTACATTAAAAATCCATTGTGAAGGTTGCTGGAAAAACAGTGGAATCTTTTACCGCTCCAGTAAATATCTCACTGCTGATGCAATTCTATACCTGCTGTATAAGAGCGAAATATATCCAAGGAAGGGGTACATTTGGGCAGGAGCTGCTAGAAAGACCTTATGCTGCCTTAACAGAGTTTAAAATAGACTTTGTAGCCTAGTAGATGATGCCCTTTTTTCTTTCCTGCAACCTCTTTCTCACAGAAGAGACGTAGCGAGCCTGTCTCTGCTTTATTTTTATTTTCATAGCAAGCGCTTGTCTGAGCTCCAATCTATGCTCCCCTCATCAAACACTCGTTTAGCTGAAATCGCTATCAATAATTTCCTCCACTCTTTATCTGTGCCTAAATCTAAACCTAGATTCCATGAACAAAGCTTCTTTCTTAAAACTGCACGCTTTCCTGCTTTCCAGCTGACTATAATATGGTCGTCTTCAAGTCCAACATTAACAAGTTCTTGATGAGCCATTCCCTTAAGTAATCCGATTTACCAAATTTCCACTACCAACGATTACTACAATACTGTTCTGTTGACTACTGTCAACAGGACAGTATTGTTATTAACCCTTATCCTCGAGTGGCCCCGAGCCTTGATAAGTGGTCACTCCTTTGTAAAAAATAAAAATTATTCAAAATGTTTCTTTACATTTAAAAACGACATCGTACATTTTGTCAATTTCAAACTTTATTGCAGAAAGAATATATATATATATATATATATATATATATATATATATATATATATATATATATATATATATATATATAGAGAGAGAGAGAGAGAGAGAGAGAGAGAGTGAGAGACAAATAAAAAGGAACAAACCGTATTATGTGTTCATCAACGTTTCAGCTTTATTTCGAGACTTCCTCTGGATGAATGAAGTTAAGAAGCAAAAAATACCAGTACAAAATATTTGAAAATGTTTCACGTGCAAAGTGTGACGCTGTTGTTCTATTTCAGAAAAACGGAAAAAGACGTTGGAAATTTAAAAAGGAGGGGGGGAGCTTGCGCTGTTAAAGAGAGGGAAATTTTAGTGACGTCATATAGTCGTCAATGTAATTTTAACAAATATGAACGTAGATAATATTCTTACTGGATTCTGTTGAAATTCAAATATAGGTTTGTAACAGAAATGAAATGAGTGTTATGTAATTTATTGATTGAGATTATATGTATTAATTATTATAGGGGGTGTTTGAATGGTGTGAGAGGGTTAACCTGTGTCTACAGTTAAATTATGTTCTTTTAATAAAAGTGTACTTATTAATGGCGCTATGTTATAAAAACCTGCACGTTGTTTAATTGTGCTTGAATTTGCGATAAGCGCAGATTCAAGAAGTCTCTGGCGCGGTTTATTTGAAATAAATTTAACTACTTTTGCTTGTTTAAAGTCAAAGGTGTGATTATGCTGCAATAAATGAGAGAATAATGCACTTGGAGAATTGCTATTTTTATATCTCTTTTTATTTCTCTATTTTGTCGGAATACTATTTCCATATTTCTCATCACACACACACACACACACACACACACACACACACACACACACACACACACACACACACACACACATATATATATATATATTAGTGGTGGGACAATTAATCAGAATCGGAAATCGGAAAAATCGGAACTTTTTTGGGTATCGGAATTGATATTGGAATTGGAAAATTTATAGCCTAATTTCCGATTCCAAGCTGATTCTTTTCTTTCTTGTTTTTTTTTTTTTTGACAATAAAAAATGAAACAAGCACAAATTGTTTTTATTAGAAGTTGTTCATTTACAACATAAGACTGAGAAAAGCCACAGAATGAGTTATAAATCTCATTTACAGATTTAACATTGATTCACAGAGTTTAATTTATTTATATTTATTAGTCATTTATCGAGAGATAACTTGCTTATTCCTTTTGTCAACTTTTCACACTTATTCGCTAAATGTCTAAATACCCCCACTGAGTGAGTTCACTTGATTATTAAAAGGTTAAATGCTCTGGAAGGGGTTTAAACTTCGTTGGCACCAGCTGTATATTGACAGTGTCTGTCATCGGCTTCTTCCTAAATAAATAAAGTTTTATGATGCTCAGCTTTGGAAGCAAGTGAAAAATATAGATGAAAGCTCCAATGAGTTTATCAAAATCTTGAATGATACATAAAGAGACTCGTTCACGGAAAACTCGTCCATGAAAAACTCGTCCATGGAAAACTTGTCCATTTTTTCTATGTAGGAAAACTGGTCCCTTATTTAATAAATATCGATTAAAAACACATTTTATGAAGAATATATTGTTTTTAAAAGAGACTGTAGTCACCATAATATTTTAAAAATATTTTTATCTTTGTACTGTTCTTTTAAAAAAGATAAAATCGATTTACTAAGCGCTCGCTTTCTACCTAGCTGGCTAAGTTTTTAGTGGGTTAACTTATTTAAAGCGTTTATTCAGTTCAAACAAAGTATAATATTTATACATAAATTTATACAAATTTATAATATTTAATGTTGTTTTAAAAAGAGTAAAATCGATTTTTCTACCTAGTTGGCTAAAATTTTTGTGGTTTAACTTATTTTAAAGCGTTTATTCAGTAAAAGAAACAAACAAGTAACGTCGAGTGTTACGTGAGAACAAAAAATAATGTTCGACATGAGGGTCCACATCTTAGGAGTCTTGATAATCGCTCAAAAATAGAAAATTAAAGAAAATACTGAGGAAGATTTAGTTTAATTTTCGATAAGTTGAACTATTTAAATTTAATACGGTCATTAAGTAAAACTTTGTTTCATCTGAACGCAAATTTATACATTATTATTATCTATATATTAATACGATAACGTGCGTGTTGTTTTTTGCATCACACTTACATCCGAATCGTTTAATTGTTATGTACTTCCATTTCTTGTAATAAATAATTTTACCAAGAATTCTTCATAGGTTTTGGTTTCGGTTTCGATTATAGCTGAAGTAACTAAAGTTTATATATATATGTGTGTGTGTGTGTGTGTGTGTGTGTGTGTGTGTGTGTGTGTGTGTGTGTGTGTGTGTGTGTGTGTGAGCCCTTTTAAGAACTTGGGATTCGGTTTTGATTCAAGCTGACGAACCCAAGTCATATAGTTATATTTGTTTATTTTTGAAATCGCAACTTTATAATACATAGAAATCGACAGAACATTAACTCTTTAATAATAAATACAAAATCTTCAAAAATTAAAATATTATATTTAAGTATATTTTACGACCTGGCTGCGGATAAATACTTTTGCAGATTTAGCAAAATAGCTACAATAATATCAGAGCATCTCCAGTTACGCTGGATATCTAGAATGCCAACATCAATATATTACATATGAATCAGACCCCTGTGGAATTTCCACAAGTCCCGCTAGTTATTATTATCATCATTATTATTATTATTAATATTATTATTATTATTATTATTATTATTATTATTATTATTATTATTATTATTAATATTATTATTATTATTATTATTATTATTATTATTATTAATATTATTATTATTATTAATATTATTATTATTATTATTATTATTATTATTATTATTATTATTAATATTATTATTATTATTATTATTATTATTATTATTATTATTATTATTATTATTATTATTATTATTTGCATCTCATTTTTGTTTTTAGTTTACAGCAAAGCAAATCAATTTAATAACCCACCAATTTTTCATAACTAAAATAAATTTTTTTACTTCATTCATAGAGAGAATGCACAGAATAGTAAACAAAGCACACGCCCTCCTCATGTTAAAAATGGTTTTCTAAATAGTAACGTTATTTAGAAATTCGTTCGTAACAATGGGAGGGGCGTTGTTAAATTTTTTTTTTTTTTTTTTTACATCGTTTTCTCAATAATTTTGCCTCCCAATCGTCGACTATTTTCAACTGTTTATGAAAACTTTCAAGTGGCATGTTGTAACGGATCAACGGATCTTTATATCACCGAAGAGGACGACCATCTCATATGTCCTTCGAAATCACGGTATGGGACAACCAAATATTTTGGATATATCGGATTACTCGATCACCTTTGATTTTCCCCTTGAATCACTACTCGTATGACCTTGCAGTAATATTCTGGAAACTATTGAACCCATTCTGATATTGGACTGCCCAGGTTGTATGATATCCTTTCTCTATGACTTTTAAGCACTATTTAAATAACTTTTAAATAACATTTTCAATATATGTGCTGAAAAGCAAAATATTTTTTTATTCACAGCTGAACATTTTGCTAATTGCATTTCATTTCCTCTGTCGTCAACAATACACCAATGTTAAAAACGTTAAAAAAAATCAATGTTAAAAACATTAAAAAATCAATGTTAAAACATTGAAAAAACATGTTGCAAACAACAGAAGCTCAAGTGGAACTTTTGATAGCGCAAAGGACTGCATATTCTGTGAATGTACAATTGACTTGGACAAGGGACGCTTTAGCTGGGTATGCACAGACAAATTTATGGAAACAATTTTGGATGGCTGTGAATCTCATTCAGATGACTGGGGACTGACTGTAAATGGCTGCATTTACATGAAGCAGATGGCCTTTATCAGCATTCCTGTAGATTTCAGCATTTGAGTTTTAGCATGTCCCTGATGCCAAGTGTAGAAAGCCAGAACCTTATGACAATTACAGTTTGAAAAAGCATCTAAACAGCGCTTTAAGGACTCAATCATATTTCCTGAAGGAGAAGGCTTGAACGATATTATTAACTATGAAAGAACATATATTGCAGATTCTGAGATCATATTACAAAGGAAAGTGTCAGGAAGATAATGAAGAATCCCAAAACGTGTTATTATTGAAACTGCCGCCAGAAGTGATATCAAGTCTGAGGTTTCCAAGTAGTGAGGATTTAAAGCTTGATTCAGTCTGTGAATAGCACTGGAAACAGTGTTCGCTAGGAAAGATGCAAGATGCTGCATTTAATCATGTCATAATAATGTAAGCAGTTCACCCACAAGTCATTGCATCACTACAAGTAAGACTTGCTGTGCAAGTCCATCATCTATATCGTTCCAAATTCATTGTGGATACTATTTATGAGATGGTATTTTGCTGCTCATATACAGAAGTGATGAGATTTGAAAAAAAATGCAGCAGAACCTGATGTTCTATGTGGAGACGTAGATTTGCTGGAAATGTCTGTCGCTGATAATGTGGATCACAATCTTATCACTCTGGATAGCAAAGGGACATTTCATGTGCTGATAAAGGCCATTTTCACCAAGAAAGTGGTAACTGCTGAAGCAATTGTCACTCCTGAAAGGCTTCTCTCAATATCATCAGCAACGTTTCCATAGCCAACATGTGTACTTCAAAATTATGCTATATATGGGAAAGGCAATGAAATGAACCCAATTGAATGGGGGGATGAAAACTCAAGAATGATCAGTTAGTTCCAGTTATGACCTAAAACAATGCTGCACCTGACAAACTCTTGAAAATTATCCATTGCAACTGTTCAGAGGGATAGAATTATCTCGATGCAACTGCAGACGTTATGGACTCCCTTATACTGGTGTATGTGACCCTTGCCAGACTAAAAACTGTAATAATTTAAAACAACATTCGAGAGGTTGATAGTGAGGAGGAGGATGACAGTCAAAATTGAAACTTATGTGCCTCTTTTAAAACTTGGGAAACTATAAGGAATCTGAACCTTTTATTTAAGGATAGCTCGCTCTGGTTCCATCAGCAATGTAGACGTTTTTATTAATTAATATCTATCTTATTTTTAGTTAGTATCACGTGTAGTGAGGATTCAACTTTCAGCCTCCAGAAGACTGTCACGGTTCAAACCTCTTTACAAGTGATACAAAGAACCTAATAAAATAATTAACACCTTTATTCAGTTATGGCTGATGGAATGAATTAAAAAAATTCCTTGTGAATTAAAAAATAGGGCTCAGTTTGAAATTCTATAAATTCCAGAGTTCAACATAAAGATGAACCTAAATATAGTCGAAGGTTGCATCGGCCAAAACGTTGAGGAATAAGACCCAAGATGAGTACAGTAGACTGAATAATCCGAATTATCAACCCCCATCTAAAAAGTTCGTTTTTAATCTTTGAAAAGTTCACTGAACTCTTTATTAACTGAAAATTTTCAAAAAAACGTTCAATCAATTAATGCAATCCGGCCAGAATTTGGTCCCAATTTCCAATAGCCACAGGTTATTTTCCATCTGATCAGAATACCACCTCTCTCGCATCCTTATTTTTTGCATCCTGTCGCAAGCAATTTCTGCGAGTCAACACCTTTTTTGACCCACAGAAAAGATAAACTCCCAATATGTTTTATTTTATCTTCATTTTTCTTTAGGCATTTTTGTCGACTCAGCTGCTTCTGAATGGGACTGATAAAACACATTGATTTAATTCTATTAAGTGAGGAAATTTACACACAAAAAAAATTTTAATTCATTTTCTTCAAACTGAGTAACCTTGAAAGCCTTCAGGCTTATCATTTCTTTCCACGGACAGACAAATATCATATCATATAATATATATATATATATATATATATATATTATATATATATATATATATATATATATATATATATATATATATATATATATATATATATATAAGGAAATTTGCTGAAGTGAGTTTGTTCCCTATGAACTCGAAAGCGGCAGGAACGAGTTTTATGAAATTTCACACAAAGGTACTTTATATGACTGGCAGTATTTTTAGATAGGCTTTGTATCGGAATTTTTCAATAAGTATTGATAATCGATAATAAAAATTCGCTGAAATAAGGAACAGACGATTTTGACCAAAGTTAACACCTTATGCAACCTAACATCACAAATGCATTTGAGAATTTTTTTTTATTACCACACAAGCCGAAAGACCCGACATATAAAATCAACAGTAGGTTCTTTAATATGGCAGGGGTGCGTTCGAAATGAATGTTTCTGTTTAAAGCATAATTGCACTATGATACTTGACTTTTTCATTTTAAACTTAAATTCAAGCCATTATCACGACAGAAGCAGTAAGGTCAGCCATATAAAATCAACAGTAGGTTCTTTGATATGACAGGGGCGCGTTTGAAATGAATGTTTCTGTTTAGAGTGTAACTGAAGCATGATACTTGACTTTTGCATTTTAAACTTCAAGACATTATATATATTTCGATAACAATAAAAATATGGCAATGAAATATTCGTTGATCATCATTCAATCCTGAACAACGTTGGGTCTCTTGCCAGTATGTATATATATATATATATATATATATATATATATATATATATATATATATATATATATATATATATATAATGGTCAGATTTTCAAAATTTAAGCTCAATAGATGTAATTGTTTTAACTATAGGGCATGTAGAAATAAATAATAGGAAATTAGATTCCAGTAATTATGTCTTTATTCATTTTAAAAAAAAAAACAGTTCTTAACGAAAATAAGATTATTTCGATTATCGATTATCGATACTTATCAAAAACAAAACGATCTAAAAATACTGCCTGATACATAAAGTACCTTTGTGTGAAATTTCATAAAAATCGCCCTAGCTATTTCCGAGTCCATAGGGAACAATCTCTTTTACACACACAGACAAAGTTCTTTTTATATAATAGTAAAGATAGATATAGAGGTTATCCTCTTATGGATCAGCAGCTAATAAGAACTCGCCCATAATGGAACATCTAATCTTTCTCACGAATCAACTTACTGTATTTCTGTTTTAGTTTATATAGTTATGCTCAGGTGGTCATCAGACAGCTGAGCACTAACTACGAAATTCAGCAGATTGGAATATTCCACTTCTATTTCAAGGGGACAGCTTTTTTATAATACTGTCTCTTCGATAACCGTCTTCAGTTTCAGTATAAAAACTTAAAACGAAATTTGTGTCTTTCATATCAATTTAATGAACATAATAGTTTTGCAGATAAACATTGAACCAGATGCTATTTTTTTCTGTATAATAAATTGCAAGTCTTATTTTTCATTATCCATCTTTTATAGAAACAGCATGCACTAGCCACGGTGAATTACTGAGTTTGAAGAGTCCCTATTTTATAAATGTCCGATCATTTAAAGAATATTAACTGAAATTAAAATATCATAATCTTAAAGTTGAGTTTTTTCTCACTTTGATATTGAAAAAGCCTACTTTTTCGATTTTAAAATTATTAAAACGAACTTCATAATATACTCAGTCATGGATATCCAAGCAATTAACTAATTTGTATAATTGAAAAATGAGCGTTAATTACATTCATTTTTTTTGTATAAGCCGAAAATGAGATATTTTAAATAAATATTTAAAATAAAAAATATTGCGCTTGTCTGATCTTTTAACAGTCACGTTTTGAATTCCATGTTCAGCGTTCTTTTATTATTTGTATTATTTCAATTATTCAGACTATTATTCTCATTTTAAATGTTATTTTGACAATGTTTCTGTCGATGTAAACCACGACCTTCTTAAGGGGCAGCTTTTCAAACTCGGGAATAAATGAAGGATTCCATTCAGATTCCATGTATATTTCCATAATTTGGCATAAAGATTTCTGAGTTTTATAAGATGCACCTGAAGATGGTCGAACGTTATAAAGATAGAACTCAAGATGAGAATAGCAGCCTATAATCCAAATATTACATGTTTTAAGGTCTTCAAAAATTGGTTTCGTTCTCAATTACAGTTTTTTTTCGGCAAATGGCACGCAGCACACATTTGTCCTAAATAATAATATTTAGATGTGAATAAAGATAGAGTTAGTATTGTACAGTAGAAAAGATACCCGCACTTTGCACAAAACATGATCGGTCCAGTGGTATGGGCCGTAAGAGAGTATCCATATACATAGGCTATGACCTCGACCTTGACCTTGGAAAATGGTGTACACTATCCCTAGGTGGATCGTTTTTGTTTGAATCTTGTTATATCTATTTTAATAAAGCCGTATTCCTGTCTATTCATAATTTGATTAATATGTACACTATTTCACAAATTAATTTTTTATACTGAACACGTACGCTTACATTATTTCTATATATACTATTTATTCCAAGAGAAATCTACATTTAAGGATTAATTTCATTTGCATATTATATTTAAAAAATCTATTTTAATAATTAGCTCAATGTTATTTGGCTGTATTTAATTGTTTTAATTGTTCTACTTAGAAAGATTATATAAAATTGATTGATTTAATTCATTTTTGATTCATATTTAATTTATTTTCAATTATTATAGCCTACACCAGTTGCATTTAAAGGGAAAGTAAGTTTATTTAAGTTTTTTCGCTTTTAAGCTATTTCAGGTTAATTTTCACAGATGAAAATTAACCCGAAATAGCTGGATGGAAACTTCTGCTGACACATCACCACTACAACTACAGAAGTCAGCAGAATTAATCAACACTCCAGACTATATTACACCACGTCTTTTATTTACAAAATCTGAGAAAACAAAATACATGTGGTAGTTTAGTGGGTAGATAATGAAAGAAGATTCATTTGTTTCTTTAAAAGACATAATGTTGCTAGCCTCAGTCTTTTTTTATAACTAGTATTTTGGTATGTGTTTATCCACTTTTTTTTTGTTTTGATTGTTAATCAAGTAGTTTCCATCAATTAACTGCTTTGACACCTCATTGTAATATAGCTTCCTATCCAAGTAGCTTCTTTGCAAAACTGCAAGTTTGTGGAATTCACTTTCTACTGACTGTTTTCCTCCTACTTATAACCTTGGTGTTTTCAAGACAATAGGCACTCTCCAATCTTTCCAATAATCATCTTGCATTGTTATAAACTCCTTACATCAAGTGGCTCTGTAACCAAGTTATGGGGTTGATATGCCATTATAGAGAAAGAGCCAAAAGAACGAAAAAATAGGACGATCAAATGACTCTTTGGTTAGAACAGACAAAGGAAAAAGTATGTCAAGAGATACTTATTGTTGTAACGGTCAGAGTTTGGAGTGAGCTGGCTGTTTATTTTGAAACACAGAATTCGAGATGAAATGACAGGCGGTTGTTTATTTTAGAAAACAAGGTTTGAAAGCTGATGGCAAGTTTTCTTGTTGTAAACAAATACAAACTCGTGATGTTTAAAGAGCATTGATGGATATGTATATATTCCTCGAACACAGAGAAAAGAACAGAAGGAGAAGAGAGGAGGGAGAGAAGAGAAGGAGAAGAGAGGAGGGGGAGAAGAGAAGAGAAGGAGAAGAGAGAATTCGATTTTGGCGAATTCAGATGGTGTTAAAGTCGGGCAGAGAGGGCTTTTGACTTAAAACACGTATCTCCAATGGCCGAAAAACTTATCTGAACTTGAGTCACAAGCTACCGTTTTAAAATAGCTACAGCCAACTTCCTTCAAACTCTGAAATATTATTAGACCATTATTATTGTGAATAAATCCAGATTAATTGTTTATTCGTATGTGGAATCGTTTTTATTTCCTTTTTCACCACACTAAAATCCACGGCTCTCTTATCGGCGATGTTCGCCGGTAAGCGGGTACACAACGTCAGGTCCGGAGTATAAATTTAGACGACCAACTGATAATTCTGTCACTACCAATACCAGCAACATTAAAACGGCTAAGAATTATCACCGGCAGTGGTCACTGGAAGGACGAAAATAGTGAGCTGCAAACTACCAGAATCGGGTCGTTTTCAGGCTGCCGTGATTGGAGTGGAAGAGTTCTGAGGTCGACGATCGTCTCAACCGACCGGCTGAAGGGGGTGACAGCTCTATGGGTTGTCTGGAGTGATTTCATAAAAAAATGTCATCATTTCAATCGTGCATAGAATTTAGGATGAAAATATTCTAGCACACAAACCTGTTTTTATATATATCTATCTACATATAAAGGTGAGTTCTTTATCGCTCTGACGTTGATAATGACTAACGCTGGAGTGCTGAATATTTTAGTTTCGATTCCAGCTGATGGCACTGAAGTCATTTTTTTTTTTTTTTTTACTTTTGAATTCATTACTATGTATTTATATTGGGTACAATATAATAATCAATAGAGAATTTGCTCTATAATAAGAAATATGAAATTTGCGTGAATACATATCAGTTGAGTGGAAATGGAGGGCAAATTTCTGGATTAAGTGCTCAGTGGAAATACATAAACGGGGACATGGAGTATAAAAGTACATTTCCGTTGAGTGGAGGTACAAAAACTGAAAGGCATGAAACATAAACAATTTCAACAAACAAAGCAACAAATCTTAACTTCCTGTTCACTCTTTTATGCTACATGTTTCGGCTTCGATTCTAGCTGATGGCACACAAATCATGTTTTTTTTTTTTTTTACTTTTGAATTCACTACTATATTGATTAGGTATAATATGTGTAATAATCGGGTGAGAATTGAATACGAAATCTGCATTAAAATATAATATTCAAGCATATTTTATAACCGGTCAACGCTAGGCGGCCTGCTAGTATAAAAGTGACCTTGTCTGTGTACGTGCAAAACTTCTTTACCCAACTCCTCTCTGAATATTTGGTCTGCAGACTTGAAACTTGATATGTAAGGTATTTGGACCTCGGCAATACTTTCAATTTAAAGCACTATGATACTTGACTTTTTCATTTTAAACTTAAATTCAATTCATGATAGCTGAAGTTTCCATCTTCCTCTCTTTGTCATTGGAAACGTCTTTTTTTTGTTAACATTCTCATACATTATCAAAAAAAAAAGAGCAAACTCAATTGGGTCTGAATAATTTTGGGGGAGTTTTACCTTTAGAAATAGCCGCTAAAGGTTGAAAAAAAATTTGATCTCAGCAGGAGTAAATTGACTAATTTCAGAAATGTGTACATATACATTTTTAGCTTGACATTCATAGATCCTTATGCTTGAGTGGCCTCCGGGCCTAGAAAAGCAATGACTCTATACTTTAGTATTAAAAAAATTAAAAAAATCAAAGTAAAATATTATAGAAATACATATCGGTTGATTGGGTAAATTCCTAGGACAGATCGTACAAAAATGTGCAGAGGGACTATTTTTCTGGGTCAATTGCAATCGAAATATGCATCAGTTGAACTGGTAGCAGTATTTGAGACTTAAGTCATATCGAAATATACACCAAATAAGTAAGCGGAGTACTATAAATTTTGGGGTATAGTAGACACCTCGGGGTGCACGTCTAGATTAGTTTACTATGGAGATTCAGCAAGTCAGTGGCACTTACCTTAGGCTGATTGAACGGGCTTCCTCTGAAGGAGGAAATCTCAAGGGAATATCAAATTCACATGTGATCCCCAGTTGCATGTATATCCCCATCAGGGGAGATGACAACATTAGATTTTTTGCAGTTATTGCAGAGAGGTGTCAAAATCTGCCTACATACAGCATCTGCTACTCCCAAATGGTCACCCATCTGGTACTGACCAGTCCCAACGTTGCTTAACTGGTGATCTAATGAGAACCGGTGTGTCAACTTGATTATGCCATGTATTTACTATAAAAACACCTAGCAAGAAGGAAAATAGGTTTTCTGGGTTAAAAAGTACAGAAATGACAGTGTGGAGTCAGAATTTAGTTCTGTCAGACAGGTCAGAAATAGAATTTGGAGCAGATCCATTGGTTAGACAAAAAATACACATAGGGTAAATGGGAATAACAGAATTGATTTATCTGGGTCAGATCGTATAGAAATATACTCATATGCATACGTCAGCAACACAGGGAGGTATACGGGTCAAATCAGATCAGCATAAACTAGCCAAGCATGAAAAGAGCAACACATCATTAGAAGAATTGACAGTAAAGAGTTCTGAAATTCTACGAAATATGGCAGACATAGGAATGGCAACAAAATATTCTTTGGAGTATGTTAATTATTAAGTTAATACACATGAGGTTGATGTAAGAAGAGATTGAATGTGCTGTGTGAGCTATGGACCAAAGAGGTAGAAACACATGTTGTTACCATGTATTGGAATTAATTTTACCTTGGGAAAAACTTTTTTGGAAATGTTTTCTCAATCATTAAATCATTTCTCTCCGATAGGCTCATAAGAGTAGTGGTCGATGGATAAAAATCGGAGGCCTGCAGTATTAATGCTGGAGTCCCTCAAGGGTAAATCCTGAGCCCAACTCTCTTCCTGATCTACATCAATGATCTCCCTAAACACATACTTAAATCATTCGTTGACATCTATGCTGATGACACGACCATCTACGGTAACACATCAAAGGCTGTAAATGACAAAGTTCTCTCTGATTCTCTCTCCTCTGATCTCGAGCGCATGGTTCAGTGGGGGAAGACGTGGCTGGTTACCATTAATGCATCTAAAACCAAACTCCTATCCTTACATCATCAACGCTTTGATCCCCATCTGGCATCAATTGGGATGGATTGCTCTTGTCTGAGAGAGGCCCTGTGTTTTGACAAGCTTCTGGGTTTGACCTTTACTCCTGATCTGAAATGGAACACGTACATCAAGTCTGTTGCCAATCCTACAGAATCATGTGGTGTTAAAATAAAATAAACAATAAAAATTTTTTAAAATAACTGGCACTCAAGATTAAGGCATCAAGGAACATTTCAATACTAGAACTTAAATGGAACACGTACATCAAATCTGTTGCCAAGGCCGCTGGAAAGATGGTGGGATCTTTCTATCGATCCGGTAAATATCTCACTGCTGATGCTATTCTCTATCTCTATAAGAGCCAGGTACGTCCAAGGATGGAATATTGTTGCCACATCTGGGCAGGAGCTGCTAGAAAGGACTTGGCCTGCCTTGATAGAGTTCAAAATAGACTTCGTAGCCTCGTAGGAGATGCCCTTTTCTCTACCCTGCAACCTCTCTCCCACAGAAGAGACGTTGCGAGCCTATCCTTGTTTTATCGTTATTTCCATGGCAGGTGCTCGTCTGAACTCCAATCTCTGCCCCCCCTCGCCAATCTTTCGCGAAAAACACCCGTCTAGCCGAATCCACTGTGAAAAATTTCCCCCACTCTTTATCTGTGCCTAAATCAAAACGTGGATTCCATGAACAAAGCTTCTTTCTACCTGCTTCTCACCTGACTACAACTTGGATGTGTTCAAGTCCAACGTTAACAAATTCCTAATGAACCGCCCCCTTAAGTAAACACTTCATCAAATCTCCACACTAACGTAATGTACGTACTTGCAATAACCCTTATCCCTGAGTGGCTTCCGGGCCTTGATAAGTCGTGATCACTGTGTAAAAAACAAAACAAAAAAAAACTTCAATTCTCACACGTAAGAATGTGGTAACAAATCGATGATAAGCTCTGAACAGAATAAGGTGATGGTTGGTTTGTGAGGAAGAACACGGCGTGTGTACAATATTTAAAACAATTTTACTGGGTGAACAAATGGATGATACAAGAAAAAATTGTACAGAAAAGAAGAGTTGCGAAAAACGTGCTCCGAATAACAGGTGGTCCCTCAATTCTGGTTCCTTTCATGTCGGACTTTGTGCAATCCAGCACTTGTACATCCTGTCTCATGTTTGTCACAAAAAATCTTCAGTTCAGTCAGTAATGGTAGAAAGGGGACTGGCTTTCTGTGTTTTTGGCATGCATCACCGAGCCTCAGGACCCCCCCCCCCCCCAAAAAAAAAAATGGTGAAAAAAAAGCAGGGCATACTCATGCGAGGGTTTTTATAAACCACCTCATGTGACCCCTAAATCAGCAGAGACCAGAAATTCTGTCAACCAAAAGGATCAGGAAAATAACTCATCAATAAGGAAAACGTTGGGGGAGGCATGAATTAACATGAATTATCTAACATGACATCTGGGGAGTATTTATATATCTGATATGATATGATATCTGGGGAGTATATATATATATATATATATATATATATATATATATATATATATATATATGAAATAGAATACTTATATAAAATATGTTTTGAAGCCATCCAATGCAAAAAATAATAAATGTTATAATAATGTTTATCGATACATTCCAGCGAAGAAACTCGCCCTTGTCAAGATTCGTTTTTTTCCTTCTTTTTATGCCTTATGATTGTACTTTTAGGCAGGACATACACACACACGCACACGCACACACACACACACACACACACACACACACACACACACACACACACACATATATATATATATATATATAACCTCGTTAAAACTTCCTTGGTTGCTTCACCTCTGGAAAATATTAACCTGAAATCATATATATATATATATATATATATATATATATATATATATATATTAAGTAATGTGATTGATAATTTAAAATTTAAAAATCAAATTATAATTAAATTAAAAATCAGTTTCACAAGAAGGAACAACAACAAAATCAATTATCTGTACGATCGTTTCGGAAAACCATGTTTTTATTGTGGTAGACATCAAGTTACGGACAATAATTATTACATATAGTTTTTAAAAAAAAAAAATCTCCTCGTCAGCAAATTTTAAAGGGTTTTTATTAAATCTAAAAGACACCATAAATAAACCTAGCATTAAAAGTAATGCAGATGTATCTGAAAAAAATTGAAATAAAAGGTCTGGATTTAAAATTGATAAGAAAATTAATATGGGTTAGAGATAGAAAAGAAATAGAGTAAAATATAAATTTGAATTTAAATCATAAATTTGCTTTAAGTACAACATTACAAATATATACATGCATATATATGAAAAAATAGACACATACATACATATACATAGATATACAGGTATATACATAAAAATATAGGTACAAAAATTTACCTTTTAGTTTTTCGCCTTTTGAAATCAGGAACTATGGTTAAAATACTCATATGTGATGTTTGCTATAGCTTTTCACCTTATTGAATGATGAATTTTAAAAGGGGGACGCCCGTGCAATAAATTATTTCCGTTAGCGTACTTTTGATTTAAAGACGCCACGGTTTATATTTCGAATGTTGTTTGTATAATTGCATAATGCAAGGGGGGATAATTAGTCATATTTTCTTTAATAAAAGGGCGCAATGGGGGATAATTAGTCTAACTTAATTTATTAAAAAAAAAAAAATTGTAATCTATTTTTACTAATAAGTAATTTTTAATGATTTAAGGTGGTTTATATTTATTAAATTTAAACCAACGTTCATGACTACATGTGAATATTAGTTCCTGTCTATTTTCTCCTTTATATATATATATATATATATATATATATATATATATATATATATATATATATATATATATATATATATATATATAAAAGCATGAAAGACACCCTTATTATAATTAGTAATGAAGATCGCTGTGAGAGGGTCCTGATGGGCCTAAGAAAGGTAATATTGTTTATTTTCCCTTGCCGATAACTTGGACAGTCACTAAGTTAACAGTGGAATGTAAAATCCGGAGGTTTGCGGCGATTTGACACTGATTAAAGTGTTTGCTTTTAGATTAACTTTTAATTTGTCTCTGTGATTTTTTTTGTTTATGGAAATCGCTTCGGACAAGACATGAAGCTAAAACATAATACTACTTCAAGGTCAAAACCAGCCAGCGATAAATGCTATATGAATAATTTCCAACTCAGAAAGCAGCAATTCTTCCCGATGAGAGCATTGATGATGTAAAGATAGAAGCTTGGTTTTAGATGCATTAAAATTTACCAGCCACCTCTTTCCCCATTGTACTATGTGCTCACAATCCGAGAAGAGAGAATCAGAGAGAACTTGGTCATTTATAGCCTTTGAAGTGTTGCCATAGATGGTAGTGTCATCAGCATAAATGTCTACGAATGATCTTAGGATGTGAATCAGGAATAGAGTTGGACCCAGGATGGAACCTTGAGGAACTCCACTATTAATACTGTGAATTTCTGATTTCTGCCCATCAACCACTACTTTTATGAACCTAAGTCTTGTTTTTCAAATCCAGAAATGGTAAATGAATGCAGGTAAGTAGTAAAATATTGTAATAAATGCATTAATCGTTCCGGTAGGTCACTATCTTACAGCCGGAAAATATAATTTTAGTTATGTCTAGCAAAAAATCACCCCACAATGCAATCGTGTACATGTGAACAAGTTAGTATTTATTTATACAATCATATTTTTACATATAAAATGATAGTAATATCGCATATTGATTCACAGAAAACCTGAGTCCGGCGTTTGACTTTTGAAATGAAGCAATTTGTTTATTAAATGCAACTAATCTTTGGAAATTTATTGAGTTAAAATTTTTAACACAGAACGTTAAAGTTTAATCTAGTGAAAAATTATCCCTGTGTTTGGCGCTTATGTAATTAAATGCCTGGTTGTCGCTCGTAAACAAATAATGATGATAGTTAAAAGTCGATGCAAACCTCTGATTTTGCACAGCATTTAGGGCCCGGTCACGGGCAAAAAAGAATAATAAAATAAAAATGGCTACTGAGTCTATTTATACATTGATAGGTCTCGTGATGTAACAAGATTCATTGTTACTTTATATGCAAATTATACAAATGAGATGCTGATGGCGTGAATAAAAAGCCCGTTTTTTAGCGTGACGAATTTAACCACAAAAATTGTTAGTTGAAAGTAACAAAGAAGTAATTAACAATCTGTTTTTGAAAGTACAGAATAATTTATTATTTATAATTTATTATTGGACCATAGCCTAACGTTTTTCCGAGTTTTATTATTATTGCTGTTGTTGTTGTTGTTGACGACGATGACGACGACGACGACGACGACGACGACGACTTAAATAAATTTAGATTATCTAAAAAATAATTTTACAAGCATCGTTCGAAAAGTAAGGCCTCCTATTTTTTTAACTCAAAAACTAAAACGTTGACGAACTTTGAAGACGGGAGTGACACCATTAAAACGAGCCACCTTTGTGCTTCAAAATTTATTTTTCTACATAGTCACCACTATTCTTAAGTTTTTATGGGAGGCCAGTTTGCTATTTGAATATAACGTAGATTGTTGTTTGGTCTATTTAAAATGACATTTTGATCCGTTTTGAGAATATCCGTTCTTGTTTATGTGAACCAGTGTAATTCTAAATTTGTCTTCGCAAAATCATCCAGGTCAGTTGTGCTGAATGTAGGCTATTCACTTTATTGACTTTGCCATTTAGATAATATTTATTCCCGGTGAGCGACTCACAAAATATTTACATCATAAAAACATTATCTTTTTATTGCAACAGAGATTCTGTAAATAGAATATATGGCTCAATCATTATGTTTCTCCTTCTTTTTTTTTCTTTTTTTTTTGAGAAAAAAAATCAAGATAAAATTTGAATATTTATTTGTGCTGTGCAGACCCCAAAATTAAACGCAAATATCAAACACTATAGATTATTGTTGTCTGAAGTTTTGACAATCAACCATTATCAGTTCCCCATAATTTATTCGGACTATTTTTTTTTTCATGTCTTATCTTCTTGACGTTTTTATACAAAACCTTGACTTTGGTGTAAAATTTTTCATTTCACACATATTTAGCATCACTTTTGATCTTCATGAAATTCTAGCCTGACATTCTGGTTTTCAATAATAATGCATTCTCCTATCCCGAACAAATGTTGGCAGAAAGTTTGTTAAATTTATTAAAAGTTTTAAAAATTACAAAACAGACAAACTGAAAAAAAAAAGTAAAGTGGTTAATCATAGTCAAAGACGACACAAAGATTTCCTTCTCGTTAGTTATTGCATCACGAGAGGGCTCCACACCTTTTCCAGAATTACTCCACTCATCCTTGATCCACAACTAATACAAGCTAAACCAAATTGATCTTTATCAAATTTTAGTCATACATTTTGCTTTTCAATAATGGTAATTTCTCATATCCCGAACAATGCTAGTGGAAAATCTGCTAACTTTATCAAAAGTGTCAAAACTATCACTTGTAAAAATATATTTTTAGACATAATTTTAGGCAATAATTGGTCAATTTTTGGAATTAGTTGAGGTGAGTTCAAATTCAATCATGTGGATTTCTGATTTACATTTGATAGTTTTTAAATCTTGCTTCTCTCTGGTTTTGTCTTTTATTCACATTCCATGAGCAACGTTTGTGACGAAAGTGGAAGAATTGCTCTTTTCTGAGTCGGTAATTGTTTTGAGTGGGTATGATATAAAGATTTTCAACCCTTTCATAGTATTTATCATTCATTCGTTTAACCGTTTAACTCTTATCCTCTAGTGTTTTATTTTATTTATTTAAATTTTTTTGATGGGGTGTGGTAAATTATTAATAAAAAAAATGGCTAGGCTCAATGTAGTTTAATTTTACCACCATTATGAATTCCACTATTCTGGACTGACTTTTTAATTTCAAGCATTTATTAATAACAAGATTATTTAGTTATCATCTATCTGTTAAAATGTAAGTTGGGGCTGACGTATGAGTGTTAGTGTTAGTCTTATAAGCTTGTTGGACAAAATGACAATACAGCAAGGTGCAGTGAAGAATGGCAATTATAGGAACTTTATTGAATATAATAATAACTATTTTATTTTAATACAAATAAGTACAACTTTGAATGGTTAGAACCTGTTGTCGGCATGGAAGGAATATTATACTTGTTGATTATATATGAAAGCATATTAATTATTTATATATACCTGTTAACTCGCATACTTTGACACCATCATAAAGCCCATTGTGACATCAAAACTTTTTCATGTTATGTTTTCTTATTTTATTGGTAAAAGTGATTGATTATTAGTTAGAAAAAAATTATAATATTCACTTAAATGAGTGATGTTTCTGACAAAGGGTGAAGAAAAAGCTGCTTCCCAGGTCGGTAGTACTTCATGAGCAGTAGTCTGAGATGTCGGAAATTTTCTGTCTCTATGTCTATCCTTACGGCCATGTCACTAGTAAGGGTGCTGGAGGTAAACGTTTTCATCTGGGCTGACGTTAGCCGCCTGATAGTCAGGGACCCGAACCTTGGAATAACCACTAAGGAGGCTGTCCTATAAGCAGGTGCAAAGTACTGGGGCTGCTGTATTGCCATTTGGTGAATGGATTCTTGACCATGCAGTAGTCTCTGGTGAGGCCTCTTGATGCCATACTAGTGGGTAATTGTTATGGCTTTCCCTTATTATGTGCTACAAAAAAAAAAAATTTTCCTGTCTTTCCTCTCTTACTTTTCCTCTCTGTTCTGCTCTAACCAAGTATGCTGACCTGTTCCACAAACCCCAAAATCCTCAACATGAAATATCTCAAAAAAAAAATACGAATAAACCTAGAACCCCATCCTCCTATGTAGACCCCTACTACCATGTCTCCTTCTCCAACATCAGGGGTCTATGTTCTAACCTTCCAGAGGTTGAAACCTAATTACAGGAGACAAAACCTGACATATTCTTTCTAAGCAAAACTGGAATAGGGCCGACCACCTCCTTAGATGAGTTCATAATTAAAGGATACTCTAACCTAACATCTAAATCTGACTCCCAAGATGGCCACGGGCATGGAATATGTGCCTACATTAAAGATGGCCTTCCCATATGGCAGGGATATTTCCAGAGAAGACCCTAATCTACGTTATATGTGCTTCCGGGTTGCACTTGCTTACACCACCGCATTTATATTTGCCCTCTATCGCCCCCACAACAGTGGAGTTACTGTCTTTAAGAGTATATCAGAAAAAATTGACCACATCTTGTCTGCTCATCCCTCGGCTAACATTCACATTTGCGGTGACTTCAATGTCCATAATGTGGAATGGCTGACCCACTCAAATAAGACAGATGATGAGGGGAAGTTCTGTCATGATTTTGCCATTGCCTATGACTTAGATTGTCCGCGAGCCCACCCGTGTGCCTGATAGTACCGGTCAGTTCGCAAGCCTCCTTGACCTTTTTCTATCCACTTCCCCTAAGCTATGTTCATGTTCCGTTCTATCTCCTCTGGGATCCTCCGACCACTGCGTCGTATCAGTTAAGATAAAAATGAAATATAATAAATCTACAGACGTACCTCTCCACCGTACTGTATACCAATACTCTATGGCGGACTGGGATAGCTTCCGTACATTCATATCTGATCGCCCTCTCTATTCCATGTTTAAAAAGGATGTCTCCTCTATAGTATCAGACCTGACCGAATGGTTACTCGTAGGCATAGACCAATTCATACCATCCAAAAAATTCCAACAAAAACCTAATAGCCAGCCATGGTTCTCCCTCGAATGTGCTGCTGCCATCGCACATAGAAATCACTTTTTCCATAGCTACCAACGTAATAGATGCACTGAGACTAAAGCTGCTTTCAGAACCGCCAGCAACCACTGTAAAAGAGTAATAAAAAATGCAAGAGAACTATATGCGCAATCCGTTAAGTCCAAAGTAGCTGAGCAGCGGCTTGGTTCCCACCAGTTCTGGCAAATAGCAAATAGGATCCTGAACAGAAACGTGCGTTCTATCCCAACCATTATCAATGGACCAGAGGTTATCTCGACAGCATCCGACAAGGCCAAATTATTTGCCAAAAACTTTGCGGCAAATTCTACCCCATGTGACGAAGGCCATCAACTCCCCATATTCCCTCCTATAACAGACAACACGCTATGCAACATACAAATATCTGTGCGTGAGGTTGACAAGCTAATCAAGAACCTTGACTCCAGTAAAGCAACTGGTCCCGACGGTATTCCAATTATAGTGTTAAAAAAATTACAACCAGAACTTGCCCCCATACTTTCCAAACTGTTTAAGTATTGCCTTAAGAAGTGCTTCCCAACACCCTGGAAAACCTCATCAGTATGCCCTGTATTTAAAAATTTAGGTGATAACTCATCCCCCTCTCAGTACAGACCAATAAGTCTCCTCTGTGTCATGAGTAAGTTGCTGGAGTCCACAATAAATAGAGAAATAGTAAACCACCTCAGCAGAAATAACCTTCTTAGCGACATGCAATATGGTTTCCGCTCTGCTAGATCTACAGCAGATGTGCTAACGGTTATATCTCATAGGATTAGCGAATCTTTCGACAAAGGCTTCATTTCTAGGGCAATTGCTCTCGACATATCAAAGGCCTTCGATAAGGTTTGGCATAAAGGCCTACTACACAAGATTTCCAGCTACGGTATAGCTGGAAATGTTTTCTCTATCATTAAGTCATTTCTCTCAGATAGGCTCATAAGAGTAGTTATTGATGGGCAGAAATCAGAGGCCCACAGTATTAATGCTGGAGTCCATCAGGGGTCCATACTGGGCCCAACTCTCTTCCTGATCTACATCAATGATCTCCCAAAACACATACTAAAATCTTTCGTTGACATCTATGCTGATGACACGACTATCTATGGCAACACATCAAAGGCCGTAAATGATTATGTTCTCTCTGATTCTCTCTCCTCTGATCTTGAGCGCGTGGTACAGTGGGGAAAGAGGTGGCTGGTTACCTTTAATGCATCTAAGATCAAGCTCCTATCTCCACATCATAAACGCTCTGATCCCCATCTGAAATGGATGGCTCTCGTCTATGGGAGGCCCCATGTTTTGATAAGCTTCTGGGTTTGACCTTTACTCCTGATCTTACATGGAACACATACATCAAGTCTGTGGCCAAGGTCGCTGGGAAAATGGTGGGATCCTTCTACCGCTCCAGAAGATATCTCACTAATGATGCAATTCTCTATCTATATAAGAGCCAAGTACGTCCAAAGATAGAGTACTGCTGCCACATCTGGACGAGGGCTGCTAAAAACAGACTATCCTGCCTTGACAGAGTACAAAATAGACTTTGTGGTTTAGTGGGGAATGCCCTTTTCTTTACCCTGCAACCTCTTTCCCACAGAAGAGACGTAGCGAGCTTGTCATTGTTCTATCATTATTTCCATGGCAGGTGCTCGTCTGAGCTCCATTCTCTGATCCCCCCTCGCCAATCTTTCTCAAAAAACACCCGACTAGCTGAAACCACCGTCAATAATTTTCCCCACTCCCTATCTGTGCCTAAATCAAAATGTAGATACCATGAACAAAGCTTCTTTCTTAGAAGTGCACGCCTGTTTCCCTCCCGACTTCAACCTGGATGTCTTCAAGTCCAACACAAACAAATTTCTGATGAACCCCCTAAGTAATGACACCTTACCAATTCTCCAATACTATTGCTACACTATCCCTTTGATTACTGTACACACAATAACCCTTATCCCTGAGTGGCCATTGGGCCTTGATAAGTGGTGAAATCCATGTAAAAAAAAAAAAAAAAGAAATTGTGGAAGATACGCACGAATTAACAACTCAGGTTTAATAAATTGCATACATTTAATCATTTCCAATAGAAATTGTGTTCTGCCATTGACTCACCAAACAAAAGTTTGATCTCCTGCAAAACAAAAAATCGAGGTCATTTGTATCACAGCGTATCGACCTTATTTAATACTGAAACACGATACCTGTATGTAGGTGCTTTCTTGAAGATAAGATGTTATTTTGCCCATAGCTAAAGAGTCGGTTTCATAACTTTCTAAATAGTATTAAAGTGGAAATATAATCACTATTGATTTCTGCAATGTTTAATTAATTTTATGTGTTCACATTCATAATAAAAAAATAATTTTACTTAGCTGTACACTTTATTGCAAGTTCTTTGTTTTCCAGTTCCTCGGAGGTGCTGTTTATTCAGTAAAAAATGAGATAAAATAAGTCTTAAGAACTAATGCTATTTTTCACTGTTAATATTACTCACTAGGAGTTCTCACACATGATCAGTGATTACTCACTGATAATAACCTGTGGTGTTCCCCCGGAGTCTGGGTAGCAACAAGTTTTATCAGATTTTCAGTACTTTCTACCTCTGTCAAAAACCACTGCAAATGACTTTGCACTATCGCAACTGTTTACAATTGATTTCTCACTGGCAATGACAATGCTGCGATTTATTTGTTTATTTATCTTACTCAAGTAACCAGTACTCTCCACATTGTTCAGGTGGATGTCTGGTTAGTTCTCCCCTGTCTTGATTTTCCATACTTCCTCACAATTATTTCGTTGTTGTTGGTGGTGTATAATCTTTTTAGCCATTTCAGTTCCTTTGGTTTTATGTGGTGTTCATTCCCAGATTTAGTCTTGTTGGAAAAAAAGGACACAAGACAATAATCATTTATATAGCAATGCCGGCTGATGTGAATGTGGAGGAAAAGGAAAAGGAGATAAAAAAGATTGTGGAAGTTGAAAAAGGAGCCTTTGGGAGTGTAACAAAAGGATTTGACAAGTGGATTAAGAAAATTTGGATTCATTGCAATGTTAGAGTACTTCAAAAGACTACCTTGTTGGGAACCATCAGAATCTTGCAGAAAGTGCTGGAAGACTGAGAAAAGAAGCCTATGTTCATTTGTTATGAGCCGCCTATGTATAAAATCGACAATACCAACAGCCAGACACAAAATGTGAATAATAATAATAATAATAATAATAATAATAATAATAATAATAATAATAATAATAATAACAATAACAATAATAACAATAACAATAATAATAATAATACAGAAATGAAAGAAAGAATTGGAAAGGAATACCTCAGGAGAACAAGAAAACTTCTGAAAACTAAATTATATAGAAGAAATCTAATAAAAGGTATAAATACATGAATAGTATCACTTATAAGATACTCTGTACCGTTCATAGGGTGAAATGAAGAAGAACTGAGACAGCTCGATCAGAAGACCAGGAAACTCATGACCATGCTCAACTCACTACACCCCAAAGGACAATGTTGACCGACTCTATGTGAAAAGGAAATACAGCGGGATTGGGACTGGTGTGTACAGAAGACTGTGTGTATGACACAAAAATAAAAAGAACTAGAAAAATATGTGATGCAGAACACTGAAAGAATAATCAAGGCAGCGAGAGACACTGAAATAAAAAAAACAATAGAACAGAAAACAGAGAGAAAAAGGTAAAACAAGAAAAGAAAAATGGGAAGAGAAACAACTACACGGAAGATTCATAAGGATGGGAAAAGATGAAATTAACAAAAACACTTGGATATGGATGTGAAAAAAACATGTAAACCGAGAAAGTGAATCCCTAATAACCGCATAAGAACTGACCACATCAAAACAAAAATCGACAAAACACAAGAAAACCGCAAATGCAGACTCTATGGACAAAGAGACGAAACGATAAACCATATAGTAAGTGAATGTAGCAAACTAGCCAAAAAGGAATACAAGAACAGGCATGATCAAATGGGAAGGGTAAGTACATTGGGAATTGTGCAAACAACTGCATCTCAAATGCACAGACAAATGGCACAAGCATAAGCCAGCAGCAGTAATTGAAAACAAGAATCACAAAATCCTATGGGACATGGACATAAAAACGGATAAAGCCATCCAAGCAAGAAGACCAGATGTCGTAATAACAAGAAGTGAAAGAAACTGCCAAATTGTAGATTTTGCCATCTCAGCAGACCACAGGGAAAAGATCAAAGAAACAGAAAAACAAAAAAAATATGTGGAACTTTTCAGAGAACTTAAAGAAATATGGAACAAGAAGAAAATCAATATAATGCCAATAATTGTAGGAGCACTTGGAAGAGTCATAAAAAACTTGGAAAAAAGGATAAGAGAACTCAAAATCGACGGGAAGACTGAGAATATGAAATGAACAGTAGTGCTGGAAACTGCTGAAATCTTAAGGAAATCTCTTGAACGCAGAAACTAGTCCAGTGAGTGAAAAATTCTAACCGGGCATGTATAAACTGTAACAAAAAGGTGCAACCAAAAGTGAAAAGTGCCTATTCCCCTTCCACTCCCCTTTTTACCTCCCCTTCCTCCCTTTCCTTCTCCCTCCTTCCTTTCCCTCTCTATCCTCCCGTTTTTCCCTCTGTTTCCCTTTTCCTTCTATTTCTCCCTTTTCTTTCCCACTCCCTTACCCCACTCTCTTTTCCCTTTTTTCCCTTTTCCTTTTCCCCTTACACCCCTAAAAAAACTGGCATCAGCACGACTGGCACCACACCAAATAGTCGAAAGGTTAAGTAGGATAGAAAAAACCGACGAGAGAAAGCCTCCACATGAGTGTTTGGGAGGCTTACTGTCACTCAAATTCCAGTGAAGACCAATGGTCGCTACCAACAAGAAATTAATGGTAACATTGACATAAGGAGTATTGAGATTCGGGAAAATCTTTTTAATCGGTTTTCGGCCAAAAATTTGACTGTCAACGATTTGACCTTTGAAAACTCTATGTAACTCCTCCGCCAAGTTTAGGTCTAAACACTTGAAATTTTAAATGTAGGTTACGTGGACATGGATCAAACTTTTAATTTGATTTGAGCCCCAAAACATAAATATTAAGGGGTTAAAATTGGCGTCAATGTTTAAAAAATTTTGACCTTTGCAGTTTCTACCAAATTACTCAGCCAATTTCTGGTCTAAACATTTGAAATTTTACATAAAGGGTATTCAGAGATAGGGCAAGCTTTTTAATCAGTTTGGGTAAAAAAGTTGAGCTGCCGAGAGGTCAAAGTTCAAAAGATTTTACCTTTGCGGTGTCTAGCAAACTACTCAGCCAATTTTGGGTCTAAACATTTGAAATTTATACATTAACGGGTATTCAGACATGCGGCAAGCATTTTAATCAGTTTTTGGGCGAAAATTTGGCTGCCAAAAGGTCAAAGTTGAAAGCATTGACCTTTGTAGGTTCTACCAAATTTCTTTGACAATTTTGGGTCTAAAGATTTGAAATTTTAGATATAGGGAACTTGGACATAGGTAAAACTTATTATTTTGATTTGAGATCAAAATAATAAATGTTAAGAAAAAATATTAATTGGGGTCAAAGTTAAAAAAAAATTACCTCTGCGGTCTCTACAAAATTACTCAGACAAATTTTGGTCTAAGCATTTAAAATGTTACATAAAGTGTATTCATATGTAGGGCAAGTTATAAACTGTACATAGGGCTCGAGCAAAGTCGGGCTGAACTGCTAGTTTTTTTTATAAACTTAAGATCCTTCACCTTTTCACTTCTAGGAAAGAACCTCATGTTGTCCTACAGTGACGTCTACGAATTGTCAGCATCATTTTACTCTTTTGGGGGACATTATTAAATGAAACTTACAAGTCGTTAATCTCAAGGGATAACTGTAGCAAAGGTAAACACAGAAAGAAGAAGAAAAGAAGAAAAGGCAGTTCAAGTGAAGAGAAAGTAATTGAATGACTGTATTATGCTTTGAATATGGTTGTTATTGAATTCTTAAAAGCTTTTGATGTTTAAAATCAAACTGAGCTTCGCCGATAGAGAAACAGTTTCGCTTTATGTGTGTTTTATTAAGTGTTGTTTATGAAAAGGCGCTATACACAACAATGGCATCTTTATAGTCCTCATTATTAAAGGAAGTGGCCTTCCACTCTAATAGGAGAGTTACTCAAATAATTAACGCTACTACACTGATTGACTAATACAGAGTATAGAATCTGCATGTGTAAAAAAATATGTCTGTATTTTTTACTGTTTTCCTTTTTAGTTATAACTAGCGGGGGTACCCGGCGTTGCCCGGGTGTTTGGAGGTGTGTGTTGGTGGGGGGGTGTAGATTAAAACACCCTGTTAAAAAAAAAAAACGTTGGCCGGTTGTTTGGAGGTGTAAAAGAAAAAAAATAGTTTAAGTATAAAGACAGGCTGTGGGGGAAAAACAAAAAAACAAAAAACAAAACAAAAACAAAACAACATGCAACCTAACCATCTCAACCACAGGAACAGAGAAATTGATAAGTGTGTTAAGTTGATGTTTATAAACCGAAATTAGCAGGTGCGACAACGTCAAGTTGCGAAAGCCAGTTTCTGTTTTCCCCGCTACGCGGCGATCAAACAATTTAAAAAAAACACAAAAAAACTAACGTTGAAAACAGAAAAACGAACACGTGAAAAATGGCTGAAATAAGCCTGTTTCGATGTTAAAATTTAAAAAATCGGTGGGTACCCGGATGTTTTTGAGTGCCGTTAAGAATAAGTGAAGGAAAAAAAAAAAAAAAAAAGCAGGAAAACGAACGTTACGTAAAAAATGGCTTAAATAACACTGGTTCAATTTAAAAAATCGAAAAAAACAAACCATCTCACACCACGATTCGAACCCAAAACGTTTAGATAATGAACCAAGGCCTTAAACAACTGACCTAATGCGACGTACATGTAACTTGTTCGGTTTTTCAACTATTTAAAGTAAATCAGGTCACGACGTCATCTGACGCATGCGTAGAATCGGTCATTGTCACGAGAGGACCGTTTTTGTTGACCCCCCCATGTCGAAAATTGTCGATTTCGGGGTGAAAAAGTTAACGTTTTTGGCCAATTTTTCGATATTTTCGAGCAAAGGATGGAGCTTCGATGTGATACCAAGTTTGTGAATTTTCGTCGCGTCTATCGAAAGTTTTTAGCAGACATCCAAACATACATACATACATACATACATATATGCATGTATACATACATACATACATACATTTTTGCTTTTATATATATAGAGACTAGCCTGGGTGCCCGCCGTTGTCCAGGTGGTTGTAGGTGTGTGTTGAGCAAAATAAAAAAAGTTATAGTAGGCGGAAAAGAAAGTGGAGATGTGTGTAAGAGTGTTGGTTGAGCAAAAAAAAACAAAAAAACAAGAATAGTAAGTAAGCTGGAACCCGTACCGCGAAGGAGGAAAAGAAAGTGAAAAAAAAAGAACGTGACATGTTTACTGTTGCGCCCATCGCCAAACTGGAAGTGATGTAGGTTTAAATTAAGGCTAGACAATCGAAAAGAGGCGATGGCTTTGAAAATATCGGCGAAAAAAAGTGATCCGTCCCTGTAGAAAAGTGCCTAGTTTAGGATGAAGGAGTTTATGTTTTTGGCCAATTTTTCGATATTTGTCGTCTGAAGGACCGAGCTTTAAAGTGATAATGATCTTATGAAAATCCGTCGCCTCTGTCGAAAGTTTTAGGCGAACATACAAACATGCATAATACATATATTCAAACAGGCAGTATTATAGAAGATGCCCAACAAACACATTTGCGCATGAGTCCAATTCGTAGCCATTTAATTTATTGCAATTTATTGAACACAAGTTGTTAATTCACGCATATCTTCCACAATTTTATTACAATTTAAGTGAATAGTATATTTTTTAATTTATTTTTTCTAACTAATAAAATTAATAAAATAAGAAAACATAACATGAAAAAGTTTTGATGTCACAATGGGTTTTATGATGGTGTCAAAGTATGCGAGTTAACAGGTATATATAAATAATTAATATGCTTTCATATATAATCAAAAAGTATAATATTCCTTCCATGCCGACAACAGGTTCTAACCATTCAAAGTTGTACTTATTTGTATTAAAATAAAATAGTTATTATCATATTCAGTAAAGTTCCTTTAATTGCCATTCTTCACTGCACCTTGCTGTATTGTCATTTTGTCCAACAAGCTTATAAGACTAACACTAACACTCATACGTCAGCCCCAGCTTACATTTTAACAGATAGATGATAACTAAATAATCTTGTTATTAATAAATGCTTGAAATTAAAAAGTCAGTCCAGAATAGTGGAATTCATAATGGTGGTAAAATTAAGCGACATTTTTGGGAATACTAAGTGCTGTACATATTCATGTATATTGCACAATCACTCTTGGGAAAGCTGTAGCATCTGTTAACCACCTTTTGATATTCTGGAGGGTTACCATACAGGGAGTATATGGAGTTTCTTAGCCATGCCGAAAACAATAATCTAGGAAAATCGCCTCTGTGTTTGTGTGTGTGTGTGTGGGGGGGGGGTCCTATGAAAAAACATACCTTATATAGGGAGCTCACTGGCTCTGTAGAGCAATCTTCTAGTGATGGTGTCATGTATAAAAAGAAAACACCTACTTTCAATTTATCATGAGCCAGCATGAAAGTAGTAAGGTCCAGAAAACTGTCATGAGAATGCTCATGTCGATACGCGATCTGGTTTAGTTATAGCAAAACATGAAAAACATATGAATGCATTTTTCATGCAAAAATCAGCAGCAATTTTGATCATTTTTTATTAATGTAAATGATATGTATATATTTTCATTTTGAAATATATTTTCACCTTAATCATCAATTCATATAACATTATGTTGCAACGCCAGTATACAGAAGTTATATAATTATCATCTTTTGTGCGAAATGATTGATACGTTGCTTGGTAATAACAGTTAACTTCTGCCCACATCTTTTCCCACTCTTTTTCCCACAGTCAGAAAAAAATAAAAAATAAAAAAATAAAAACTCAACGTGCCAGGAGTCATATTATTTGCTTACTCGCTCTTAGCCACGACCAGGTTAGGCGAGATGATAAAATCAGTGTCTACTGACTCAACATATTTTGGTTATGTAACTCTTTCCCAACCATGTCTGTTGTCTTGATGAAACCGTATAAATAAAATTGATTTATAATTTGACTTATAACCAAACTATGGTAACCTTTCTTCATACCCTGCAAGGCCAGAAAGAAGGATATCTATGCAGCAATATCTTCCTTCATACGACATTTCTTCATCCCTACAAAGAGAATTCTTGATAAAATCTGCTTTTCTTTTACTTTCCTGACACAAGCACTCATAAAATGAACACCAACTACGCAGGGCATTCCAAAATTAATATCTCCTATTTTTTAATTCCGCCCAAATAGATCAGAGGGGATTACAAATTGCATTATTATGATGATTGAACTTATGCATTCATGATCTGAATGTTTCATCTCTCTATCGCAAATATTGACAGTGTGAGGCTCTAAAAAGCAACCCCTGTAGTGGACGTGCATGGGAAGTAGAGATACGTCATTGCAAAAAAGAAAGAAAAAAGTGAACTCATTAACGGCACCTGTTTACTAAACCAACATAATTGATGTCAACAACAGTTAGGAGATGGGTTCGTCGATTTTAGAGTAGTGACAGAGATATGAGTGACAGAGCATGCATAGCCATCACTCCATTGCTGGCAAACGTGCACTGAGAATTTTAGTGACTATGTAGAAAAATGAATTCTGGAACACAAAAGGTTGTTCGTTTTAATGGTTCCACTCCTGTCTTCAACTTTATTTTAGTTAAAAAATAGGATGCATTGCTTTGGAAACGTCTTTCATAAATTATGTGATATGTAGGTGAATGGAACAGCTTCAGGTGAATTTAAGCCACAATATATTGGTTGTTTTGGGGGAATCTGGCAGTCGGCAAGCAAGTAAACTTTTCTTGGCATTGGTATCAAAATGATAGAAATTTTTTTTTTAAATTGAAGGATAAACATATTTTATTTTGCAACATTTCCAAAATTTATGTTATGACTTTTATTATTTATATTTTGAAGTAAAGGAGTTATCAGGTGTTACCCAGGATCCTAATTTCCATAAATTATGTAGATTACAGGAAAAAATAAAAATGAAATTAAACAATCTGTTTAATATGAAATGTTCAAATTCATTTGAGGACAAAATCAGATTATGCCTGGGTGAGGTTTGAACTCATAACCCCCCACTCTCTCTCTCTCTCTCTCTCTCTCTCTCTCTCTCTCTCTCTCTCTATCTCTATCTATCTATCTATCTGTCTGTCTCTCTCTCTTCCTCACTTTCTCTCTCTTTGAGGCGTATGTTGCTTAAACGCGCGTATGGTAGCGATATGCCAATGACGTCACGGCAAGTAAAAAGGAAAAAGATTATAAAAAGGTGTTCGCAGACCGATGATCACGTGAGTGACGTCACAGCCGATAAGAGAAATCATGCGTGGTGTGGTCGGAGAAAGATGAATAAAGACCTTTTAATGAATTTCTTCTTCCTTATGTTCCTTGCAATGCAGTTTACAATGTGTTGAATCACGAGTATCTACACGTTAACAGTGTGTAACGTTACATCTCTCTCTCTCTCTTTCTTTCTTTTTTTTTCTCTCTCTTCCTCTCTTTCTTTTTATCTCTCTCTCCTTCTCTCTCCCAGTCGAATGTTGCTTAAATTCAAAGCAAGTATCATTCTCTCTCTCTCTCTCTCTCTCTCTCTCTCTCTCTCTCTCTCTCTCTCTCTCTCTCTCTCTCTCTGTCAGCTAAAGGCAACGAAAGAAGTATAAATCAATACTTGTACTTGTAAAAGCAGAACAGAGAGCATGGTTTTTGCTTTTAAGCAAAAAGGATAAAAAAAAAAAAAAAAGTAAAAGAAGCTAAGAAAATTAAATTAGTGATTAGTGATTTGGGTGGCAGTATTAGAATTTTCGACTGTGGAGGTAAGAATTCCCCCACCTTCCTTTATTTATGACTTATTAAAGATAAAATATTAATAGGGATTCAAAATAAAAATCGCTGAAATCAGTTGGAAATTAAATGTTTTATGTTTTTCATGAAGTTATATTTTAGTATTTGACATGGGGAAAAAAGATCATTATTAATAATGTTTGTTTTTTTTTGACAAGACTTTTTACTGTGAGGAAAGCTACTGGAATAGGAAGGTGTATTACGATGAGGTATCAAAACACTAGATCAACGAGTCAAACAAGCTTGAACAAAGGTAGCAGGGAATAGATCAGACATTTCAGAAGAACACCTGCCATAATAGTATTTATAAAAAAAAGACTGAGACTAGCAACATCACGTCTGTGTGAAAGAAGCTGCAGTTAAGAAGAAAGAGTGAATCCAATCAAACTACAGATACATAATAGGTACAGAGATTCACCAGCTCGAATATGACAACAGTACATTATTCCAGTACAGTTTCATTATAAAGACCAAATAGAAATCACAGTACGTATGCAACTGGTATTCCAATACATATAACATTATGTTGCAATGTGTGTCTCTGTGTTTTTATCGGCATTTCCAGAAACACAAAGTGATCTGTCTGCATAAATATTCTGTTTCATTATATCCATATTTTTAGATGAAAAGTTTTAAAAATCATAAACAATGGCAAAACCAAAATAGGTTTGCTTGGTTTTGCCATTATTACAATTGTTCTTATCTATTGCCTTCCATCACTCCCAGCTTTTAACTGGAGTTTTATTTTTAAATCTTTCATTATTTCTATATATGTTTTGGTTCTACCTAGTTAACTTTTCTCCCATCTCCATCGGCCATTGGATCTCTATCTTTGTGACTTATCAACGAGAAGTGTGTGGCTGACAGAAAGTATTCTGCTCAGACTGAAAATAGAACAGGATGCTGGAAAAAGAAGACCTAGTCACATTGCTCAGATATTAGAATTTTTTTTTTTCAACTATAAATGACTATTAAATTACACCTTGTATTTTTGTTGGTACTTTTTGAAATTTCTTGACGGGAACAATTTGGTTTCGGTTAATTTGGATTTTCGTATTTTCTTTGACTTAAATAATTACAGCTTCTTATTTTGTAGATTTGTAGATTAAGACCCTTTGCTGACCCCCACTACATGAGATTCCACTTTCCATGTTCAGACGTTTAGTTTAAACCGTTACTCTGATTTGTTTGATTTTGTGACTTCATTCACACAACTACAAGAGAATCTAAACCCACGAACAAAACATGAATTGAGATTTACACATTTTTCAGTTTCATTATCTATATATCTATAAAAGTGAACGTGTGTGTCTCTGTGTGTGTCTGTGTGTCTGTCTACGCAATAACTCTGTCAATTTTAAGTCTACAGACTCGAAATTTGATATACAGGGTACTGAGATTTGAGGAAAATCTTTGTAATCCGTTTTTGGCCAAAAATTTTGCTGTTAAGGGGTCAAAGTTCAACAATTTGACCTTTGAGAACTCTACCAAACTCCTCCGCCAATTTTTGATCTAAACACTTAAAATTTTAGATATAGGTTTCTTGGGCATGGATCTAACTTAATAACTTGATTTGAGCCCAAAACAATAAATGTTAAGGGGTCATAATAGGAGTCAAATTTTAAAAAAATTGACCGCTTCTTTTTTTTTTTTTTTTTTTGCTCAACATACACTTCCAAACACCCGGGCAACGCCGGGCTGAAATGCTAGTCTTATAAAGATTTATATCATTATATTTCGTTTGCTGTTTTTGACGTAATCACCCCCCACACACACACACAACATAAAAATTATTCTTGTTTTTTTTAACACTAGTGTTTCATGCGTACGTAATCATCAGTGTAGAATGACAAACCTAGCCACGAAGTCACTTTTGACTTCATTTACTCAGCCTCCACCTCCACCTCCGGACTACCAAACAATTTTCACAAGAATGAAGGGAATTAACCCTAACCCTAACCCTAACCCTGTTGTCAACTGAGATTTTAAAAACCCACTAGATGAGGGAAAATATATATTAAAAAAAAAAAATCACTAGATTTTTTTACTTTTGCTGTCTGAAAAAAAAAACAAAAAAAAAAAAAAACGCTAATTTGAAACAAAAAAATCTCTAAGAAAGAAAAATGCTATATTTTAACTTCCTACCCTACATAAAAATATAATGAATCTACAAAATATTCCGTGTTTTCTCACTATATATCTTCGGAATTATATTGAAGCGATTAGCTCCCCAGAAGGTATCCAAATTAGCTAGTTTTAGCTGTTTTTAGGAGAGGGTATATTCTGGTTTGCAAGAAACAAATCATAAAATTAAACAGTATTTATAATAAAAGTTGAATTGAAATATATTACGAATTAAACATTACAATAATGGCGTGTCTAAATATAGAATATTGCTGTATAAATTCTCCGCAAGTATTTGCAAAATAAAAATTGAAAGGAACTCACCAAATTTATACTTGAATTAAAACCATTCTCAAGGGGAGATTGGGGAAGATAGGTAAAAATGGCGCGTGTATAAATGTGAAAAATAGCAGAAGATGAAAGTGTTTAAAAATATATAAAGGGAAAACATTAACAAGTTTGTCGATGTAAAAACTAAATTAGATCTATATTTCAAAGCAGATGAAGGTCCTTAGCTATTTCCCTCCATAAAATAAGATTCTGCTTTTTCAGGCGATTACGTGTAAATATTTCGAAAAAATATTTTAGAATTTAAAGTGTGGGATTATTTTTTCCTATAATTATTTTTATTTAAATGATTTCTCATTTCCAGGACATTCTTACTTTTGGGGACAGGTAACTAATCTTTAATGTCTGTCTAGTCCTAAGTCTGACTCGCAATGTCGTAAAACCACACGAAATCATCTTAAAAAAATGTAAAACATGCTGTATATATGTTCAATAGCAAAAAAAAAAAAAAAAAAAAGAAAGAAAGAGGCATCTTATTTGATCGCTTTTAAACCGTTAAAAACACTTGGAAATAAGGAAAATGTTACTTGACATTAAATTGGGCAGCACTTTTCATGCCAACCACCATTCACAACCTTGTATATTTTTGTCTGCTGTGAATATATTAAAAATGAAAATTTTTTTTTAAATATTTGCCAATTTTACAATATCTTTTTATTTTCGTTTTATTTGTTTTATTTTTTACTTTTCCAAACAAAACTAGCGTTAAAGTGTAGTATCCACAGAAGAGACGTTGCGAGCCTATCCTTGTTTTATCGTTATTTCCATGGCAGGTGCTCGTCTGAACTCCAATCTCTGCCCCCCCCTCGCTAATCTTTCACGAAAAACACCTGTCTAGCTGAATCCACTGTGAAAAATTTCCCCCACTCTTTATCTGTGCCTAAATCAAAACGTGGATTCCATGAACAAAGCTTCTTTCTTAGAACTGCACGCCTGTGGAACTCTGTTCCGTCTGCCTGCTTCTCACCTGACTACAACTTGGATGTCTTCAAGTCCAACGTTAACAAATTCCTAATGAACCGCCCCCTTAAGTAAACACTTCATCAAATCTCCACACTAACGTAATGTACTAGCAATAACCCTTTCCCTGAGTGGCTTCCGGGCCTTGATAAGTAGTGACCACTGTGTAAAAAAAAAAAAAATCTGTTCTGATAGTACACTTTACCTTTTCTATCCTTGGTCAATGAAGGAGAAGATTGAGGATTTAAAAAAAAAGTTGCCCCAGTCTCGAGTACCTCTTTTTTTTTGGGGGGGGGGGGGTAGCAAGGTCTTCACCACATTAAAAACTGACTTTGTGCCTAATTTTGCCACCGTAGGAAGGCAAATAAATTTTTTTTTTTTCACATGTGGAAAACTTTCTTTCTCTTTTTAATGTTTGCTAAAAAATAAACACTAAACTTCTCGGAGGTGTTAACATATATTGCGTCTTAGAAAAGGTGGTTCATGCTAATAAGGGTAATAATATATATTTTTACTCATTTGTACTAATTTTTTCAACGTTTATTATTACAACAACAACAACAACAACAACAATAATAATAATAATAATAATAATAATAATAATAATAATAATAATAATAATAATAACTTATTATTACCATTGTATTATTATATTTCAATAAACGTTAAAAAAATTGGTACTTATACAGTTTAGTGACGACATTAAAAAATGGAAATATTGAAAAAAAAAATTTTATTGTACGTAACTGTTATAGACTGAAGTTCTCCGAAAAAAAATTTCACTTCATTTGATCAAGTAGTTTGTTTTTTTTACAGCGAAAAACAATTATTTATCACGACGACGTCAACGTGGCCATTTTGGAAATGTTATTGCAGGCCCAGGAAATCCCCAAGGGCAGATAACTGCCGTACATAGCAGAATACCTCCATTTTAGGCCAATGTAGCCCTTTTTTTCCCCACCAGAATGAGATTATTATTTTTTTTGCGAAGACAGATGCCATTTTTGGGGTGTTTTTTTTTTTTTTTTTAATTTGTAACAGAAGTAAATAAACGAAGTTTCGAAGTTATCCATGCGTGTCCAACTGCGCATGTTTCGAAAATAATCTCGTATAAAAATTCTTCAATTCTTTGCATTCTTCAATTTCTTTGCATATTCAATAGTATTCTTATTTAAAAAAAAAAAAAAATTGCAGATTTAAAAAAAAAAGAAAAAAAACGTAAAAAAATTGCAGATGTGTTGTGCTTGTGCGTTGTGCGCATCTCAATATGGCGAGAAAAAAAGGCTAGATTGCGAAATTTGGCCTAAAATGGAGGTATTCTGCTAGGTACATTTCCAAAATGGCCACGTTGACGTCGTCGTGATAAATAATTGTTTTTCGCTGTAAAAAAAAAAAAACTACTTGATCAAATGAAGTGAAATTTTTTTTCGGAGAACTTCAGTCTATAACAGTTACGTACAATAAATTTTTTTTTCAATATTTCCATTTTTTAATGTCGTCACTAAACTGTATAAGTACCAAAAAATTAGTAAAAATAAGTAAAATCATGAATGTTGTCTCTTTGGGGAGGCGAGTAAGAATGAACAACACAGTCACTCGTTAAAGTGTAGAACAGTCGAGAAATTGTAAAGTAATAACAAAAATCAACAAATACCTTATACCAAACGCATTAAAATTCAGTATCTGTAATACGTGCTTGTGTTTACGTTCTTTTTATTTCATTTCTTTTAGCTGTCTTTACAACAAATAACTGGTTGCTTGCAGCTTAACCGTTGGGGACTTCATTCTTGAAAAGTTGTATAAAAAATCTGTGACTACCACTAACTGTAAATTTTAGGAGTGCAACTGCAAGAGTACAACAGTACAACACAAACTTAAGGTTAGTGGTAGAATAAGTCAGTTGTTTACAACTTTTCACGAATTAAAGCTCCCCATTTGATAAGCAATAAGTGACTGCTTTTATTCAGTGTGTGAAAACAAATTTGACTAACATATTTTGAAATTAAAAAAAATTAGCATGTTAAAAGTATACAGGCCGGTACGTAAGTTCTACTACGTTTGGTATAGTTTTTTTTTTTTTTTTTTTTTTGCTATTATTGCTTAGATCGTATTTTAAACTATGGAGGTTGGAACGCCCCCCCCCCCCAATGTAATTGAGAAAATCGATTTATAGTGAGTTTTAAGAATGGTTAGCATAAAAAAAAATGGTTAAAAAAACAGAGAGTCAATAACTAATTAGAATTAAAGGCAATAAACGCTATATTTATACCAAACTGAAATGAGTTTAGTTTATGTTTTTAAAGTATTTTTCAAGCAAAACGCTTTATTTTTTAATCTAAAATTGCGGGTGTGTAAGTGTCAAATATCTCCAGATTTCCAAGAAAAAACTCGCTAGCCGCTAGATCAAAATTTTACCCGCTAGATTGCAAACGAAATCTCCAGATCTAGCGGGGAAACCGCTAAACTGCCAACAATGCTCGATTCAGGTCGTGAATATTAGACAATCCAAAGTGTTTGAACGCGAGAAAGTCATGAACCTTGCATAAACGCTAGCCTTTTAGTTTATACTTCTCAATATATATATATATATATATATATAATATATATATATATATATATATATATATATATATATATATATATATGTATATATATACTATGTCAGCCCCTTTAAGAAACTTTAAGAAAAGAAAGAGAAATGCTTATTTGACCGCTTTTAAACCGTTAAAAACACTTGGAAATAAGGAAAATGTTACTTAACATTAAATTGGGCAGCACTTTTCATGCCAACCACCATTCGCAATCTTGTATATTTTTGTCTGCTCTGAATATTTATCGTTGAGCACTGTCAGTTGAATTAAGTCGGTCAATTTAGCTCTTATGCATAGATCATCGTATAACGATTAGATCACTCTGACTGAAGTAAAAAACATTTAAAAATAAAATGTTTAAATTCAACGTTATGTCACGCGGTTAATGGTAGTCGATTGGATGCGGTCTTTGCTAATCGAGCCAGAGATGGCTTGTGTTGCCGGGTTCGAATCTACTGAAGATTCCCGAAAGGATGAAACCCTAGTGTCTGTAGGTAGCGGACCACCTGGCGTTTTTCGGCTACAAAATACGCTAAAATATAATATTTTAATTTACACGCCAATTCTCTGTTGATTATTATATTGTATTGTATTGTATAGTATTGTATTTGTATAGTATTGTATAGTATTGTATCATATTGTATAGTATTGTATCGTATTGTATAGTATAGTATTGTATAGTATTGTAGTGTATAGTAGCGATTTCAAAAGTTAAAAAAATATATGACTTGAGTGCAGTCAGCTAGAATCGAAACCAAAACATATAGCTCTCCAGCATTATTCATTACCATCTGAGCTAAGTCCATATGCATAAAAAATCATTAAAAATGACGTTGTTAAATGCATAAAATTATATTTGTGCATACATATTACGTCAAATTATGCTTACATATTATGTCAAATTATAACTATATATATTATAGTTCTATTTTTTTCATTTTGACACCTTAGCGTCTATTTTTCCAGCTAAAAATCAAATTGATTTTGTTATACAGGTCCGAACACCCTATACATTAAGTTTCAAGTATGTAGATAAAAAATTGACAAAGTAGTTTGGTAGAAACAGTTCCGAGATAGATATAGAAATTTACTCTATATGCAACTCCGAATGCAACTCTAATTCTGTAAAATGTAGAAAATATTCAGAAATAAAATTCTGCTTAATACGGAAATGAAAGAAGAAAACAGAAAAAAGAAATAGTGAATTAATAAAAATTCTTTTTTTTAAAGGAATATGCAAATTAGTACAAACACAAAGCTGTATGAAAGATGATAACTTACGATTAGAAATTTATGTGATAAGTGATAATGTATATTCAAAAAAATAAATGTATGTGAAAGGTGTTAACGTACGTACAATCATATATATATGTAAAAGTTCTTCCCTTCAAGAAGAAAAAATCCCTTGTTTTGTGAGGAGTAAAAAAAAAAAAAAAGCTTTCGGGATACTACCTGCTTTATCCAGGATATTAGGCACTTTGGATTTTAGCTCAAGGATATTAAGCACTTCCATGACTAAGGAGAACTCCAGAGCACAACTAAAACCAATTTTCTAATCCCCTCTAGAAGAGAAATTATTTAAGTGATCTGTGAAAAAACAAAAAAACAAAACAAAAACCAGAAGCTTGCAGAGCGCTACTAAAAGCACTAAACATAATTAAGGATTCCATCATTAAACTAAGTGCATCCCCTCCTGCAGTTAAAAACGTAAAAATAAATTCACACACATTATTTTCACACTTCATTTCAACATCAAAAGTTTTCTAGAAATGACGTCATGACGTGAAAATTTGAGACGGAGACATTATGACAAGCAAATTCGAAATTTTAGCATAAATAATAATAATAATAACTAGCGGAACCTGTGGAAATTCCACAGCAGCATTTTTCCTATGTAATATATTGTTGCTGGTCATGCTGTGAGCGTTCTATTCAGCATGAATGGAGGCACAATCATATTCTATTTTTTTTATTAAAACTGTACTGCCACCTTACTAAAATAATAACTTTGATATATTTCATGGGCTGATTATTTCATTACAAACATACCGGTCAATCAACTCATATTTTATAATTTTTCATAATTATTGAATATGTTACTATGTTCAACAATAATTTTGCATAATTTCAACCCACATTATCGCCTCTCCCTTTACTAAAATAGTAAATTTGATATATTGTATCGGCTGATTATTTTATAAAAAACACAACTATTAATTGACTCACATTTCATCATTTTTATTTTTAATAATTCTTGGATATAGTACTAATTTTGACAATAATTTTTCATCATTTAAACTCACCATATCACACACCTTACTAAAATAATAATTTTGATATATTTTCTAGGCTGATTATTTCATAAAAAAACACATACATCAATCAATTTACATTCCACCATTTGTCGTAATTCTTGGATATGTTACTAATTTCGACAATATTTTTTTTATAATTTAAACCAACGTTGTCGCCCAACCTTACTAAAATAATAACTTTGATACATTTGCTGGGCTGATTATTTCACTACACACACACTAATCAATTAACCTCCATTTCATCATTTTTCATAATTCTTGGGTATGTTACTAATTTCGACAATCATTTTTCATAATTTATACCCACATTATCGCCCTCTCTTAATAAAATAATAACTTTGAAATATTGTCTGGGCTTAATATTTTATTACAAACACACTAATGCATGAAATCACATTTAATCATTTTTCATAATTCTTGGATATGTTACTTATTTCGACAATCATTTTTCATAATTTTAACCCACATTTTCGCCCTTCCCTCTTTACTAAATAATAACTTTTTCTAGGCTGATTATTTCCTTACAAATACACCAATCAATTAACTAATATTTCATTATTTTTTCGTAATTCTTGGATATGTTAATAATTTCGACAATATATGTTTTCATAATTTAAGCCCTCCTTATCTTCTTCCCCTTTACTTATATAATAACTTTGATATATTGTCTAGGCTGATTATTTTATTATAAAAACATCAATCAATTAAATCACATTTTGTCATTTTTTTGTAATTATTGGATCGCTTACAAATTTTGCCAATAATTTTTTTATAATTTAAACCATCCTCGTTGCCCTATCTTACTAAAAAATTACTTTGCTATATTTTCTGGGCTGATTATTTCATGAAAAAACACAACTATCAATTAACTCACAATTCATCATTTTTCTTAATTATTTGATATGTTACACATTTCAACAATTATTTTTAATATTTTTAACCCAGATTATCAACCACCCACTAAAAACATAATAACTTTTATATATTATATGGGATGATTATTTCATTTCAAACACACCAAACAATTAACTCACATTTCGTCATTTCTCATAATTCTTGGATATGTTACTTATGTCGACAATCATTTTTCATCATTTTAACCCACATCATCGTCCCACTTACTAAAATAATAACTTTGATATATTGTCTGGTCTGATTATTTCATTGCAAACACACTAATGCATTAAATAACATATTATCATTTTTCATAATTCTTGGATATGTTACTAATTTTAACAATTATTTTTCATAATTTAAACCATCCTTATCGCCATCTCTTACATAATTACTTTGATATATTTCCTGGGCTGATTATTTTATTATAAACACACACTCGATTAACTCACATTTAATCTTTGTTCATAATTCTGGATATGTTACTAATTTCGACAATAATTTTTATAATTAAAAACCCACATTATGCCTCTCTCTCCTACTTATATAATATATTTGATATATTGTCTGGGCTTATTATATCATTACAAACACACCAATCAAGTAACTCACATTTCATCATTTTTTATAATTCTTGGATATGTTACTAATTTCGACAATAATTTTCATAACTTTAACCCACTATGTCACTCACCCTTACTTAAATAATAACTTCAATATATTGCCTGGGCTGATTATTTCATTACAAACAAATAAATAAATTCTGGGTATTATCATAGTATATATGTTTCACCTATCTTATCCAATCCCGGGTGACACCACATATTCTGCTAATATATATCATTTACCTATCTCATTCGATCCCGGGTGACGCTGGGTATTTTGCTATTATATGTTTTCCTCATCTCATTCAATACTGAGCGATGCTTTCTGTTAGTATATATTTGCACACCTCATTCAATCCCTGGACTGACTTCATGTCCGCCACCCCACTGTTGAAAATATACATTAAATAAAGTAATGTTTTAATCGTAAATTGTTTCAGCCATTTCCGGGACTGACTTTATATCCCAAACCCACTGCTAAAAATATACATGAAATAATGTAATGTCTAAATAGTAAACTGTTTCAGCCATTTCCGGGACCAACTTAATATCCCAAACCCACTGCTAAAAATATACATGAAATTATCTAATGTCTAAGTAGTAAACTGTTTCAGCCATTTCCGGGACCAACTTTATATCCCAAACCACTGTTAAAAATATACATGAAATAATGTAATGTCTAAATAGTAAACTGTTTCAGCCATTTCCGGGACCGACTTTATATCCCCAACCCCCTGCTAAAAATATACATGAAATAATGTAATGTCTAAATGGTAAACTGTTTTAGCCATTTCCGGGACCGACATTATATTCCCAACCCACTGTTAAAAATATACATGAAATAATGTAATGTCTAAATAGTAAACTGTTTCAGCCATTTCCGGGACCGAATTTATATTCCCAACCCACTGCTAAAAATATACATGAAATAATGTAATGTCTAAATAGTAAACTGTTTCAGCCATTTCCGGGACCGACTTTATATCCCCAACCCCCTGCTAAAAATATACATGAAATAATGTAATGTCTTAATAGTAAACTGTTTTAGCCATTTCCGGGACCGGCTTTATATTCCCAACCCCCTGCTAAAAATATACATGAAATAATGTAATGTCTAAATAGTAAACTGTTTCAGCCATTTCTGGAGCTGACTTATAATCCCCACCCCCACTGTTGAAAATATACATGAAATAAAGTAATGTATAAATCGTAAATTTTTTCAGCCATTTCCGGGACCGACTTCTTATCTCCCATCCTACTGTTAAAAATATACATTAAATCATCATCATCATCGGCGGTCACTCGTGTCCGAGTAAGACTGTCCTCCGTTGTGGCTTCTGTGGGTCCTCAGGTGAGCATAGAGCCCAATCCTAGACCCAATTTGTCTTGTGCAATTTGGGCAGATAAAGGTAGTGATGGTGGGGTGGGGTTGGGTGTGTCTGGTTAATAATCTGTCCTTTCTGTGCTTGCGTTTATCCTCAGCAGCTTGATTTAGGTGACTACTATAAAGCACAGCACCTTTGTGGACAGCGCTCCTCCATGCCAACCTGCTCCCAGCCACGTCCTCCCATGTCTCAAGGTCCATGTGAAACCGCTTTAGATTTGCTTTGATGTTGTCCTTATACCTCATCTTTTGGCCACCCTGGGCACGCTTTCCCTCAACAAGCTGAAAGTAGAAAATCTGTTTTGGGAGGCGGAGATCCGGCATTCGGACAACATGACCAGTCCATCTGAGCTGGCATTGAGCAACAGTAGCGGTGATAGTGGGAATGTCAGCCTCACTCAGGACGCTGGTGTTGGTGCGTCGGTCCTTCCAACTAATTCTGAGGATTTTTCGGAGGCATCTTTGGTGGTACGTCTCCAGGGTTTTTACATGCCTCCTGTATGTGGTCCAGGTCTCCGATCCATAGAGAAAAGTGGGCAGCAAGACAGCTTTATATACCATGATTTTGGTCTTTGCCAGAAGGTCACGGTTCTCAAATACTCTCTTCCTTAGCCTTGAGAAAGCCCCACTGGCACAGCTGAGATGGTGTTGTATTTCATCATCTATGTTGGCTTTTGATGATAGGATGCTGCCTAGGTATGGGAAGTGGTCCACATTTTCCAGTCTAGTGTTGTCGATGGAGATGTTTGGGGGTGAGACTGGAGTACTGTTTGGTGGTGATTGATGGAGGATTTGGGTTTTTTTTATATTAATTGTTAGTCCTAGCTGTTTGTACGCCCTCGTGAAGGCAACCAGTGTACACTGTAGGTCCTCTTCTGAGAGGGCTACAAGGGCGTTATCGTCTACATACTGTAGCTCCATAATGGATATGGTGTTCGTTCGACCTTTGGCCCTAAATCTGTTGATGTTAAAAAGTCGCCCGTCAGTTCTGTACATAATCCGAACTCCATGGGGAAGATGTTTGTCCATGAGATGGAGGATAGCAGTAATGAAGATGGAGAACAGGGTTGGGGCAATGACACATCCCTGTTTCACTCCCGTGTCAACCCTGAAGGGCTCTGTTTCATCTCCACTACTACTGAGGACTGTAGCTGACATATTGTCATGCAGCAGTTTCAGTACCCGAATGTACCTCTCTGGGCATCCAAACCTTGCAAGAACCAGCCAAAGGGCTTGACGGTTCACAGAGTCAAAGGCTTTAGTAAGGTCTATAAAAGCCATGTATAATGGTAAATTTTGCTCCCTGCACTTTTCTTGGAGTTGACGAGCAGTGAAGATCATGTCCATCGTGCCTCTATTTGGTCGAAAACCACTTTGGGACTCGGGAAGGATGGTTTCTGCAAGGGGTGTAAGCCTGTTGGCCAAAACCCGAGCTAGGGCTTTCCCTGTGGTAGAGAGGAGAGAAATGCCCCGGTAGTTCCCACAGTTTGCCTTGTCTCCCTTCTTAAAGATGGAGACAACTAGGGCATCTCTAAGTTGTGCAGGGATTTTCTCTTGTTCCCATATTTTGAGCAGCAGGGCATGGATGTGTCTGAGAAGATCAGGCCCGCCTTTCTTCAGGATTTCTGCTGGGATGCCATCAGAACCAGCCGCCTTATTGTTTTTCATCTTCCTAATTGCATCCCGCACCTCTTCCAGACTGGGTGGTTCTCCCATGCTCTCAATTATGGGCTGTTGGGGGAGTTTTTCAAGGGCCTCCATCTCTGGAGTGGTGTCCCTGTTCAGAAGATCCTCGTAATGCTCTTTCCATCTATTTGTTATTTCTCCCTTTCCTTTCAGCAGCGTGAGCCCATCCTTAGACCGAAGGGGGGTCAGAGAACGGTAGGTGGGGCCGTATACCACTTTTGTGGCTTCAAAGAATCGTCTGGTGTCCCCAGAGTCAGCAAACTGTTAGATCTCCTGAGCCTTCTTCATCCACCAGAGGTTCTTCAGCTTCCTGACTGTCGATTGGACATCCGCTTTAGCCTTGGCATGGGCAGCTCTTTTAACCTTGCAATTGATGTTATTCTGCCAGGTGATAAAAGTTTGCCTCTTGGTGTCTATAAGCTGTTGGATTTCGGTATCGTTTTCATCGTACCAATCCTGATGTTTCCGCTTTTTCTGCCCTAGGATGCTTATACTGGAGTCCATGATGGCAGAGGACAGCTTGTCCCAGTGCTCTTCAGCGTCATGCGGATACTGCTTGGGCAGGTCTGCGCTAAGAGCCGCCTGGAGGTGTTGTTGGTAGGTGATATCGCCCAGCTGCTTGATGTTGAGCTTTGGTCGGCTCTGTCTTTTTTGCATCCTTTGCTTCCACATTAAATGGATAGACATGATGGAGCGAATAAGACGGTGGTCAGTCCAACAATTGTCTGTACTGGTCATTGCCCTGGTGTTCAGCACATCACAGCGGTCTTTGGCACGGACAATGACATAGTCAATGAGGTGCCTGATTTTACTTCGAGGGTGCATCCATGATGTTTTGAATGCGTTTTTTTGTCGGAAAAGTGTGTTCGTGATGATCAGGTTATGTTCTGAGCACTTTGTCAGTAGGAGTGTACCATTTGAGTTAATGTTCCCAACTCCTTCTCTTCCAAGCGTTCCTCTCCAGTGCTGATGGTCTCGTCCCGTTAACATTGGGGTGGGAAATATGAAGTCTGTTCCGGAAATGGCTGCAACCATTTACGTCTTGGACATTACTTTATTTAATGTATCATGGGACGAGATACATTAAATAAAGTAACGGGACGAGATACATTAAATAAAGTAATGTCCAAGACGTAAATGGTTGCAGCCATTTCCGGAACAGACTTCATATTTCCCACCCCAATGTTAAAAATATACATAAAATAAAGTAATTTTTAAATTGTAAACGGTTTGAGTAATTTGCGGGACTGACTTCATATCCCGTAACCTACTGCTTAAAATATACTTGAAATAAAGTAATATTTAAATCATAAACTGTGTCAGCAGCTTTTCGAAAGTAATAAATAAAAACATTAACACGGTTAGGGATTAGGTAACCATTGCTTCAACATAAATGTCTGAGTGTACTATCAGTTTCAGCATTCCAGTGACTTAAATTCCCCCATTTTTTGGTCTTGGTTAATGGAGGAGAAATCCTTCATTACTGATGCAATTCTTATCTTTTGGGGAGCTGGTTTCCCCCTAAATTTATAACCGACCTCATGTCCAATTTCGCCCTTGTGGGGAGGCAAGTAAACAAAGAAAAAAATAATCAGAACGGACATTTTCCAGGGCATCTTATAATTAATCAGGAGTAACACTTCCAGGGCATTTTGTAATTAAATCAGAAATAACTTTTTCCAGTTACTTTTTTAATATTCGTTACATTAAACATTAAATATAGTACCCATTCAAAATGCCTCCCAACGGGACAGATTTAGACACCAGGGTCGTTTTTTTAACATAAAGGATTTCTCTTCCACTGAGAGAGAAGAAATTGAAATGTAGCACCTGAAGAACAGATACTACACTTTGATCTTAGCCAAAAGGCCAAGCAAGACAAATCATTTGCCTCAACAGCGACACCAATTTTTTAATATTTCATAGGGTGGGTGACAAGGTTTATTTGGAATATTCCACTTCTTGGAATATTCCACTTTCCTTTTTTAGGGATGCACAGCATGATAACGGACGGAGCGATAAGCGTATTATTATTATTATTATTATTATTATAAATAAATAAATAAATACTACTACTACTGCTACTACTACTACTACTACTACTACTACTAATAATAATAATAATAATAATAATTATTATTATTATTATTATTACTATTCTTCTTCTTCTTCTTCTTCTTCTGATTTCGTTTATCAAGGTCTCTCTGGATGGGATTCATTTCTAAAGGATTTCCCTTAATCCCGGCTTCAAACCAGGAACTTCAAAGATCAAGGATTTTCCTAAGGATGTTGGTGGTACCAATAATTGCAGAGGTCTGAAGGCCACCTAAAACATCGGTGATTTGTAGTTTTTTCAATTGTCCTTCCAAACGACTTGATACTACACCTAGTATACCAACTACGATCGGGATTATTTGTGTTTTAACCCCGTGTATACGCCTTATCTCCAAGGCAAATGGAGCATAATTGCTCCACTTCTCATTTTCCTTCTCTCTCACATTCCTGTCCCAGGTTACTGAAAAGTCTACAATCTTGCCAGTTTTTTGAGACCTTGTTAATGACGACCAAATCCGGACGATTATGTTCCAATTGCTTGGTCGTTATGACACTTTTGTCCCACCATACCGCTACCTTGCCATCCTCACTTGTTCTCACTTCATCAGGCACCCCCTCAAACCATTTTCCAGCACACTTCACCCCAATCCTCTTACACAATCCTCTTACACATCTCCCAATATATCCGGAGTCCCATGCGATTGTGTCTTTTGCAGTACTCTCTCTCTGGGCCAGTCCACTACACTCTGCTGCAAAGTGCACAATTGACTCTGAGGTCTTACCACAAATCTGGCATTCTGCAGGATGTTCCTCTCCTAGAACCACTTTTTTGAACAATCGTGTTCCTAATGCCTGCTCTTGTGCTGCACAAACAAAAGCTTCAGTACTTTTAGCCTGATACCCAGCTCTAAGCCATTGACATGATCTTTCATCAGCCACTTCTGCTATATCCTGGAAGAACCTTCCATGCATTTTCTTCCTAGTCAGTTCCTCTGCCCTTTCTCTATCCATACGTTTCACATAATCAGCCTTTGTCTCACATGCCTCCACTTCATTGGCCACAACCTTAAGCATCCACTCCTCACTTCTAACCACATGCTCCTTCAACGACATCTCGGTTCTAACACAATATTTTACACTTTTCAATCCTCTCCCACCGTCTTTCCTCTTTTGATACAGCCTTTCTACGCTACTTTGAATGTGAAATATACCAAACATTGCTAAAACTTTTCTTGTTTTGATATCCATGGCATGCAAATCCTTGTCAGACCATTCTAAAATTCCCGCACTGTATCTCAAAACACTGACTGCCCATGCATTCACTGCTTTCATTAGATTTCCTCCATACAATTTCGACTTTGCAATTAGTTTCACTCTTTTAAGATACTCCTTCCTGACTTTCTCCTTCATTTCTCTGTTCATGATGCCTACACCCACCAACACTCCCAAATACTTATATCCTGTATCTTCTATTTCTTTCATGATTTCTCCATTTGGCAGCACTATTCCATTCGAATGAACTTTTACTCTTCTTTTCATCACCAGCACCACATATTTACTAATCCCAAACTCCATCCCAATGTCTTCTGAATATGTCCCCACAAGTTCTACCAGTCTCTGCATTTCCTTTTCATTTCTACCGAATATTTTCAAATCATCCATAAACAATAGATGGTTGAGGCGTCTTTCACCAGATCCAAAGTTATACCCCAGTTTTTCTCTCTTCAAGAGGATGCTCAGTGGCATCATTATCATTACAAAAAGAAGTAGCTATAACGAATCTCCTTGAAATATTCCACATTTAATGCCAACCTGCCCCATCTCCTCTTTGTTTACTGTCAGCACCATTTTCCATTGAGCCATACTTGTCTCCAAAAGCCCTACTACATTCTCAGCAACCTTCATCATCAATAGTGTTTCACGTATCCATGAATGAGGAACCATGTCATAAGCCTTTCTGTAATCGATCCATGCTATGCTCAGATTCCTCTTCCTATCTGGCACCCCTTTTGTTCGCGAGGAAAAACACCATTACTCTCAAGATGTTCATAAATTTTCTCCGCAAATATTCCAGTCAACAGTTTCCACATCAATAGCAGACATGTAATTAATCTATAATTATTGGCATCTGTTCATTTTGCAGGATCTTTCCTAATCAGTGTTGTTCTTCCCTTCACAAGCCAATCAGGGACATCTCCTGATTCTACAACCCTTTGCAGGGCAGCAGCTATAGGTGGATAAAGGCATGGAAACTGTTTAAACCAATAGCCCATTAGTCCATCTGGACTAGGTGCCTCCCAGTTTGTTATCCTTCGTATGCCAGTCTTAACGTCATCGATGGCTATCTCAACGTTCTTCATCTGCTGCATTTCTGATAGCCTTTCTCGGACCTCTCCCAACCAGCTAGCCTTATTATATCGCCTTTTGCCAAACCAAATCCCACTCCAGAACTTTCTTGCATCTTTTGCATTTGGAGTGTTGTTATTTCCACCAGACCCGACCATGGAAGATCAAATAATAAACATGGATTTATAAGAGCAAAAAATCCAACCTTGATCGCCCTTCGGGGCCTGTGGCGCAGTGAATAGAGACATTGAATCTCTATAGTTCCATGAGAGAAAAAATGCAAATCTAATCCCATATCTGTTAAAAAGATCTGAAGGTAAAGTGGTTATAAACAATCTAGCAAGCAGATTACACATACTAACAACATGTTCGATGCAATCTAACATTTCTCAAAGTTCAAATGTAAAGCGGTCGTAAAATAGTCTAGCAAACAAAATCACAAACTTTAATATCCCCCCCCCCCCCGAAAAAAACAATCCAATCTTCCATGTGTAGTAAAGAAAACATATATGCACTGGCAAAGTTAAAACGTCTCAGAGTGAATATTAAAAACAACACAGAAAGTGGATTTTCTCTTTGGTCGCTGAGTATGAGCTATATAAATACAACTTACTTTGCTAATATCTGGGAAATATTCTCAATACAAATGCTGGGATTAATTGAAAAAGGCCCCCGTTGAGATTGCTAAATGTTTGAGAATCTGCTGTCAGCTGTCTTTTTTTTTTTTTTTTTTTTACACAGTGATCACCACTTATCAAGGCCCGGAAGCCACTCAGGGATAAGGGTTATTGCAAGTACATTACGTTAGTGTGGAGATTTGATGAAGTGTTTACTTAAGGGGGCGGTTCATTAGGAATTTGTTAATGTTGGACTTGAACACATCCAAGTTGTAGTCCGGTGGGAAGCAGGCAGACGGAACAAAGTTCCACAGGCGTGCAGTTCTAAGAAAGAAGCTTTGTTCATGGAATCCGTGTTTTGATTTAGGCACAGATAAAGAGTGGGGGAAACTTTTGACAGTGGATTCAGCTAGACGGGTGTTTTTCGTGAAAGATTGGCGAGGGGGGACCAGAGATTGGAGTTCAGACGAGCACCTGCCATGGAAATAACGATAAAACAAGGATAGGCTCGCAACGTCTCTTCTGTGGGAGAGAGGTTGCAGGGTAGAGAAAAGGGCATCACCCACTAAGCCACGAAGTCTATTTTGTACTCTGTCAAGGCAGGATAGGCTGTTTTTAGCAGCTCCTGCCCAGATATGGCAACAGTATTCCATCCTTGGACGTACTTGGCTTTTATATAGATAGAGAATTGCATCAGTAGTGAGATATCTTCTGGAGCGGTAGAAGGATCCCACCATCTTTCCAGCAACCTTGGCAACAGACTTGATGTACGTGTTCCATTTCAGATCAGGAGTAAAGGTCAAACCCAGAAGCTTGTCAAAACACGGGGCCTCACCCAGACGAGAGCCAACCATCACAGCAAGATGTAATGACACGGCATCAGCGACATGAAGACAATGTCAAAAATACAATACAATATGACTGACTTGTTCTCCAAGTTTCAGTAATGATGTTTAACAGTCTTTGTTTTATTGCTGTTCAATTATATGCTGCAAACGTGCACCTCAGTTGTATGCTGGTGTTCTTGCAATACAGAGATGCACGTTTTAAGCATATCAATAGAACAAAAGACTGTCAAGTTATAAGAATGATGTCGATCTTATGCTGACAATTGGAGACATATCTAGCAAAAGAGTTCTTCAGTAAGCTATCAACTATAGTCAAGGACGACCCAAAAGCTCCTTTTTATTAAAACCGAGGTGTAGGAGAGAGTGCCACATCATTCCTAGGATTACTCCATCATTGATCCTCCCCTTATAATGCTGAATGTTTAGCAAGGAGGGCATCAAGTACCATTTTTTTAGTATTTGCTGAGACTTGACTGAGGATTGAACCCTAGTTTCTGGACCCATTAGCGAACACTCTTACTATTATGCCAAATGGGATATCAGGAAAAGATGATATCAACAGGATAACTTGAACAGCAAATGTAAAATACTGAGTGACACCCCACCCCCACCCGCCATAGAATCATTAATAAAATTCACAACCTTTTCTGTAATTCAACCATATTTTGTACTTCAGTATATGCCTGACTTGTCCACCGACTTTTTGCCACGAATGTCCAACAATCCTTTGTTTTATTGCCATTCAATAAGGCTACCTAGTGATGACCTGAAAATTTGTTAATAACCCTGATGCGGTCCTCTCTTGACACTGCCTTGATTTTTACTGCGGCAGTATCTTGATTTCATTTCAGGAATGCTTTGATAGCCGTTATATTTGAGATAATCTCGGAGGGATTTAAGGTTCAGTTATTATGAAACCCATTTAGAATGACACGTCCTACTAATAAGCAAAGTGTCACTGCTATTGATTAATGATAAAACAAAAACTGTTGCATAACAAGTCAGGCATAGACTGAAGTTTATTTGTAGCAAATATGGGTGAATCGTAGAAAATTGTACCTATTTACTATGCCTCCCCACGGGACAGAGTTAGACACCAGGGTCGTTTTTTAACGTGGAGAAAAGGTACAAAAATAAAAATTGTCTCAGTCGTGAAGGATCTCTCCTCCACCGAAAGAAAACAAGAAATAGAAGTGCAGCATCTGAAGAACAGATACTACACTTTGATCTTGTCCCAAAGGCCAAGAAAGGATTGTGGATTCACGATTTCATGAGTGGTATTTTTGGGGGTTGGGGAGAGTCACCCTATATATATATATATATATATATATATATATATATATATATATATATATATATATATATACATATATATATATATATATATATATATATACATATATATATATATATATATATATATATATATATATATATATATATATATATATATATATTAGAACCCGAACCATAATTGACAAAAATTCCCGAGGATCCAGGTCAAATTCTGAAATTCTAAAAAATATATACAGGTCGACCGATAAAAAGGGTGCTTCTTCATTATTGTAGTGAAATTGGACTGCGAAAAAGCTAATATTTAATGTAAAAAACCATGATAACTACTTACATTTTTTTACCAATTTCAACAATAACCAATGTTATCTGCCTAATTGTTATGTCACAATTATTTCGGTCTTGCATGATTACACATAAAAAAAAAAATGAATTCGGCTATGTTTGTTTTGTCACATGATATGTGACGTTACAAGAGAAATAACTGAAATTTCTAAATTTCTTCGAAAACTATTTTCTTTAATAATTAATTTCTACCTTATTGTTTTTCATAATGGCAATTCTGTATATACTGTTTATTTCACCTGAAAATCAATATTTCAATCTCCGAATTTCGCTACAATAATAGAGAAGCGCCAAAACGTTTGCGAATATTCTCATTAATTATATTTGAAAGCAATAGATTTTCTTTGAATAAAAACATGTTTATCAATCTATTTCCTTTTTTTAAAAAAACTTATCCTACAATATTTTTTACATTTTTTTTCTTCTTTCTTTACTCCTTCTTAATTATCATCGATCTCCCACGTGCTGCTCTGTTAGTTTATTCTTTAAACAGTTTTCTTTCCAATTTTTCTATCGATTTATTTTGGATGAAGCACTATACTTTCATAAAAAAAGAAAAACGGCTCAATTTTTTACCTTTCCAGTGAGTGCTGTAGTATAAAAGAAGTTTAAGTGAAATTAAATCTCCTTGCCCCAAACAAAATAATAAAAAAAGGAATAAAACAAAATGACACCTCTTTTTTAATTTAAAATGCACCGCATTTATTTTTCAACGAAAACAACAAAATGAATAAGAAAAGATCCGATCGGTAAAAGTTCTTGAAAAATCATTATGATTAGAATGTTAGATGAAAGTCCTTCGTTGAATTAATAAGATTAGAAGTCTTGTGTGAAAATAATGTCCTTATTTTAAGGTTGGTGTTTTAACTGGCGAAGTTCGCCTTATTTAAAAGTCCCATGAGGAAATCAATTCGTGAGGAAAGTAATTCGTTGTTATTAATTAGAAAATGTGTGTGCATAAGTGTGATTTTTGAGTGACCTCGTGGCGTGTGTAATTATGGTTTTGACGGCTTCGACAGCGACGATTTTATGAAAACGAGACGTATGTTCTCGTGTGACGTCGAAGCGAGAAGAAGGGAAAAAGAAGGGAAGAAAGAATGCTTGATGCGTTTTTATACGTTTTGGACCGGCTCCAAAACACTACTGTTGCTACTGCTGATATTTTGGTTTTTGGAAAAGCGTTAAAAAGACAATCTTCTAAATTTTCTCATTGGTCGTTTGTGTCATGTAATACTGTCTTCAACTACGTCCGCCATAAATATGTTCATTTTACCGTTGTTGTTGTGAGAAAAAGTGTATGGGCATATTTGAAATTATGTCCTTGCTGGAAGAACTTATTTTTGTGCAAAATGCGCGGGGAAATTGAAATGAATAAACGTTCGTTTATTTGCGCACAAGTGTGTGTGTGTGTGTGTGTGTATGTGTGTGTGTGTGTGTGTGTGTGTGTGTGCACAGTGCTCACATACATGTCTATAGTAAAATCAAAACCTAAAATTAAAGAATCTATATAATTATAAAACTCAGATGACATTGTAACGCGTGTTGTAACCCAACATCCGGTTTACGACTTCCGATTGTGCATGAGTACATAAACATATACCCATAACAGCATAAACAAATAAACATAAATCGCTACTTTTGCAGAATTTGACCTGCGCACTGAAATATTAACGTTATTATTTAGAAATTATTATTTAACATGAGAAGGGTGAGGATGTTTTGCAACTATTCTGTATCACAACTATACTGGCACAATTTTCTTACAAATAAATCAACTTCGACCCATTGACAGTGTATTGTTTTACTGCGTACGTTTTCAACGTCCCGATTTTTTTTTTTTGTTTTGTTTTTCGCGTTTAAATTATCCAAATAAACAATTGTTAATACTTTCTGCATTTTTTTACATCGTTCATTTCCATATTACGTTTAAGTTATTTTAACGCAATTTTCTTACAGATAAATCTACTTTAACCTGTTGACAACCATCAGAACATTTTAAAACGTATTGTTTTACTGTGTACGTTTTCAGCGTCCCAATTGTTTTTTTTCGCGTTCAAATTAAACGATATATCAAAATTTGAATTTAACATTAAGTATTATAGTATCTGTTCAGTGCATATTTACCTATAAGTATGGCAAACCACTTATAATTCAATGACTGTAAGTTTTTTGTTTTGTTTTTTTTTTTCTCAAAAATAAACAATTATAAACAGAACGACTCATAGAAATCTATCTATATTCTTTTTTTCATTTTAATATACTTTCATAGAAATGTTTCGGCTATGTCACAAATACTATTTTCTTTACGTCAGAAGTTTCACGCTCATACATTAATTCCATAGCTAATATAAGATACTGCGCCAACGGGTCACGGGTAGTATATTGTTTATATGTATATATTCTTTTTTCTTTCTTCTTGTTATATATATATATATATATATATTCTTTTTTTACTTGTGTGCCACCTCTTACCAAGGTCTGGGTATAAAGTTTAATAAGTGTTAGGTAGACAGTAAGACAACACCATAATGAGTAGTAATCGTGAAACTTGTGTAGAGTTTAATTATATGAGAGGACAACTCAACAAGAATGCATTTACTTTAGACTTGAAAATGACCATGTTATATTCAGTTGGTAAGCAGCTCGAGAGTATTGCGTTCCACAGATTGACAATTTTAGGAAAAAAACTTTGTTCGTATAGTTTTCGTTTAGGGGCAGAGATAGAAAGTGAGGGAAATTGTTGATAGTTTCATGATAGACACTTATTTGTTATGAAAGTTTTACTGGAGGAGGACTAAAGATTGAAGCTCTGTCGAGCACCTACTATAAAAGTAACAATAGAGCAAAGCTAGACTCGCAACCTCTCTTCTGTGAGAAAGAGGAAGTAGGGAGGTAAAAAGTTCTTCGCCCACTAGATTTTGAAGACGGTTTTAGATAGAACTTTGGTTTTGGATGCATTCAAGGTAACTACCCATTTTTTATTGAACCACACACACTCAAGGTTGGAGGAAAGAGAGTCAGCCAAACTTCTGTGTGTGTGTGTGTGTGTGTGTGTGTGTGTGTGTGTGTGTGTGTGAGAGAGAGAGAGAGAGAGAGAGAGAGAGAGAGAGAGAGAGAGAGAGGAGAGAGTTTGTTCTCTATAGACTCCAAATCCAAAACGGCTGGGCTGATTTTTAAAACGTTTCACACAAATGTAATTGCTGTACCTGGAGTGTTCTTAGATAGGTTTTGTATTGGAATGCGATTCACATCAAAAATCAATAATCGATAAAATCTAATTAAAGAAGGAAGTCCGATTTTGAACAAAGTTAACACCTTATACAACCTAACCTCACAATTGCATTTGTGAAGTTTTATCACTGCACAAGTAGAAAAAGCCAGCTTATAAAATCAACGGGACATTCTTTGATAAGACAGGGGCGCGTTCGAATTGAATGTTTCTATTCGTAGCACAATTGAACAATGATACTTGATTTTTGCATTTTAAAGTTTAAATTAATCATTATATAAAAATAATTTTATCAAATCAACAGTAGTTTCTCAGCTGCAACGGCAGACTACAATGTATTGTAGACCAAGTCAGTGTGTGGGGGGGAGGCGTGTGAAGTTTCCTCCTGGTACATCGTAGTAGGCAATCAATCGTTTGATTAAAAAATGGGCGATTTTAATGACAATAAAGTTTTAATGACAATAAAATTTTAATGACAATAAAGTTTTAATGACAATAAAGTTTTAATGGCAATAAAATTTTAATGACAATAAAGTTTTAATGACAATAAAATTTTAATGACAATAAAATTTTAATGACAATAAAATTTTAATGACAATAAAATTTCAATGACAATAAAGTTTCAATGACAATAAAGTTTCAATGACAATAAAGTTTCAATGACAATAAAAAGTACACTCACTGGAACATTTGTCGGGTCTCCCTGCTAGTGTTATAATAAAACTAGGGGTAAGTTTATCCTACTTCACCCATTAAATTAATTGCAAACTGCGATGCCACCCAAGCGATGACATTTGATCACAAAGAATTGTGATAAATACTTCGTGAGCTCTCGAAAAAAAAAAAAAAAAAGAAACAATAACAAGAACAACAAGAGAAATAGCAACAATAGCAATAGGAAGTTTGTTTGAATTCACAGAAATACTTTCCTTAGGAATGTTGGCAACCTTCACGTGATTCCTCCTGTAAGTACCCAATGTCTTTCTATTCAGAATTCTAACTAGAAAGATTTCTGGGAAACGAATGCCAACAATAATCATCTGATTCATTCGAAATGAATGAATAATGCACAACAACAACAACAACAACAGCAGCAGTGCCAATTTTTGTATAGGTATAGATGTAACAGAGCACGGCTGCACATATGGTAGCTATATGAGGACAGTAGCTAAGTGGTTAACGACACGGACTGACAACCTGGGTGTGCCAAATTCGAATCTAGTTCGTTTCACAGAAACACTTTTACTTAAAGACGTTGACAACCTTCACATGGTTCACTATGCATACCCGATGTCTTTCTAAGAAAGATTTTAACTAGAAAGATATCAAGGAAACGTATGCCAACAATAATCATCTGATTCATTTGAAATGAATGAATGAATGAATGCGCTCAACAGCAGTGAAAATTCAATCCCGGACAACGTTGAATCTCTCTGTTAATGTTAAAATGAATATAGGGGTAAGGTTTATGCCACGATTTCACGCATTAAAATGATTGCGAGCTGCGATGCCACCCAAGCGATGACATTTGATCACAAGGAACTGTTATAAATACTTGTAATCTAGAGAGAAATAAAGGGACCAAAAAAGTAAATCTTTGTGGAATAACAGAAAAATCTTAGAAGCAAAACCAAACAGTGAAGTAATAAATAAAGGATGAACACAAAAGTATTTATAATGAGACACTCGGGGACCCTTCATAAGCAGAACAACACGCAGGAGAACAACAAGGAATGCAACAAAGAAGAGGAAGAAGGAAGAACTCACACTCCATAGAGAGTTAAAATGAGAAAGAGAAACTATCGCAGGCAAAGATGAAGGTAAAAAAAAAAAGGAAAAAGAAACGACACATAGAAGAAGAAAAACAAATTGCACCAGGAAAACTGATATCAAAGGAAAACTGTAAGACATATCATACACCTACAAGCACATATTTATGGGAATCAGTCTTTTATAGTTATGGATGGCCCAAAATAACTTGTTATTGCTCTCCATCTCTCCTCAACACTAACCTAATCTAATAACACTAAGTCAGCAGTGTCAGGGATGTGGTGACGGTGGCTAAACGGTTAAACCTTTCCCAACTTTGTATGTAACCCGTGAGCATTGTTGTTCTTAGTGCCGGGAGTACAAGTGGTGCTTCTGCATTTTACGACCCACGATTTCCATGAAGTTGGCTCGGGTTCACTCGGCAACTGATGGAAATAACTGAAAAAGGTCTGCTGACTGTTCCTTAATTTTTTAGGAGCACACAGTCTGTTTTAAGCTAATACGAATCTATAAAGGCTACATTTTATAAATTGGAAAAAATAAAAAAAATAATTTTAATCGTACAGGTTAGGGTTAGAATTAGGGTTGAATTAGATACGTATTTGCAATTTTATTTATTGTATTTCCATGTTTTTCCTATTATTTATTATAATTTTCTTGTAGCGGTTTAACGTTTCGCAATTGGCAGCTTCCGGTTATTCCCATCAGCAACTGAGCACACCCGAGAAACTTTGTGGAAACTGCAGGTCGGTAACTGCAGAAGTGCCCTAACTGTGTATGCAACCACTGAGCATTGTTGAGATGTACTCTCATCACTATAACAATGCTCAGTAATTGCACAGGTTAATTAAGACTATCCTGAGGCACGATCTTCGTGAGCTCTCAAAAAACAACAACAATAACAAAAGCAACAAGAGAAACAGCAAAAACAGCAACAGTAAGTTTGTTCCAGTTCCAGTTCGTTCCAGAAAAATACTTTCCTTAGGAATGTTGGCAACCTCCACGCGGTCAGAATTCTAACTAGAAAGATATCTGGGAAACGAATGCTAACAATTATTATCTTTCAAAATGAATGAATGAATAATGCACAACAATAGCAGCAACATTGCTAATTAGCATATAGGTATAGATATAACAGAGCAGACCAAGAATCATGTCAGAGAAGTGAGTGGTATTCGAATGGTATTCGAATGGTATTCGAGGATCATGTGAGAGAAGGACAGAGATAGATGTTGTTATGCATGGTGGCCAAGGATGACAGGAAAATCTGGTAAAGAAATATCTGTAAATAAATGTTGGTGGTTTCAGCAAAGTAAAAAAGTAAATCGAGTTATTCCGTTCTTATATTTTTTTGCGATGGAGTTTACCACGTGTTGAGTCCCTACGTATTAACGACTACGTTACACAGAATATAAAGTTTAGATTTAAAAGTGATGTTAATGTGTCTGACAGAAAACTAAAAAAAAAATATTCTATCGGTCAGCTACAAAAGAATGCATCAAATGAAAAATAGTGTAAAAAGGAACAAGTGAACAAGACTAGTAAAGTACGATACCCATTAAATCAGCTTTAAAAAGTGTTTTAAAACCTACTTATTCTTAACATAATGTGAAAGATTCAAGCATGTGTAGTCATGAAACAGTTGACAAACAGAAAAAAACCTGATGATCCTCAAATACCGATTTTTCAATTTTAAACCCTCAGCAACCTTTTTTCTAGATGAAAACAGATTAAAAAGTTTTTCACATGTCCGAATACACTATGTACTAAATTTCAAATTTGTAAATCAAAATTTCATTGAGTATATAGGTTGAGAAGTGTCCTCATAGACACACATTCTCACTTATATATATATATATATATATATATATATATATATATATGTGTGTGTGTGTGTGTGTGTGTGTGTGTATATATATATATATATCCGTGTGTAAGAACGTTTTCATTCTTGAATTCTATGCAATTATGCAGAATGTAGAAACTATGCATAAATAAAATTCAGCGTAATAGTGAAATGAAACCAATAAGAAACTATAAAAAATGAAACAGTAATTAATTAACGCTCGGTTTTTAAAAGGAATATGCAAATTAGTTAGCCTTTGTGTAGTCACTCGCATATCCATGACTGGGTATATTAAGAAGTTTGGTTTAATAATGTTTTAAATAAAAAGTAGGCTTTTAATATAAATGTCAGGGCGAGAAAAAAACTCAACTTTATAGGAAGGTAAAAGAAAAGATAGATAAATACATAAATAGACTTATTTACTTATCTTTCCATGAGAGCTGGATGTAAAATAAGCTTAAGCTTAGTGTGGAGGGGGGGTGCAATTTTTACTAAATACATTTATGATTGGTAACATTATAGGTTATTAGCGCCTTCTGTAATTATTAGGCTGACAAGAAAGTTCTTGCGGAATATTCAATATTGAAAATATCATGATGTATTTTATAAGTTTTCATTATAATAACTTGATTTTATATATCATTTAAAATAACGCTTTCGCTCCATCAAATCGTTTAAATTGCAATCGTTCTAAAACAATTATGTCTTCTTTTCAGAACGTTGAATACAAGATGGAAAAAAAAGCAAATTCGCACAATTTTATTATTTCAATTCAAGCTAGGCCGAAAAGCTGTTGAAACATCTTGTGATATCAACGAAGCATTTGACCCAGGAACCACTACTGAATGTACAGCACAATGGTGGTTTAAGAAATTTTGTGGCGGCAACAAGAATTTTGAAGATGATGAACGTAGTGGTCGGCCATCGGATGTTAACAACAATCAATTAAGAGTCTTAGTCGAAGCCAATCCATTGCACAACTATTCAAGAACCTGCTTCTGAATTAGGCGTAACATATATGACGATTTCCAACCATTTAAGGAGGATAAAAAAACTTGATAAATGGATTCCTTACGAATAGAACGACAACCAAAAGAAACGGTGTTATGAAGTGTCATCTTCTCTTCTTTTATGCAATAAGAATGATCAGTTTCTCAATTGGGTTGTAACTTGCGATGTAAAGTGGGTTCTTTATGACAATCGGCGACGCTCAGCTCAGTGGTTAGATACCAATGAAGCTCCATGACACTTCCCAAAACCAGAGTTTCACCAAAAGGTCATGCTGACTGTTTGGTGATCTGCGACTGGTCTCATCCATTAAAGGTTTTTTTTTAATGCAGGCAAAGCCTTTACGGCAGGAAAGTACTATAAAAAAATGGATGAAATGCATCAGAAACTTTGACAACATCACCCAGTATTGGTCAACAGAAAATCATCCTCATCTTCGACCATGTAACATTGTAAGTCATTTACTTCTTGTTGAAGAAAATACAATTGTAGATTGAAAAACTGAAAAGGAATAATAAAAAAAAAACAGTTTCTTCAGAAACACATGAATATAAAATAAAGACAAGGAGTTTAATAAGATCTGTAAAGAGAGTCATAGACGTGATAAACTTTCAGAATAGAAAATATTTGGGCATAAAACGTGTAGAAATGAAAACGTACTAATGAAAAAAAATGTTTGCATTATTCATTTTTATGATTACAAAGAAAGGCAATAACTTTTACTAGTGATGGCCAAAGAATGTCGAGATATTTAGAGGAATAGAAAATTATGCCATAGGGCATAAGGCAGCTAAAATAGATTGGAGACAATCACTAGAAAAACCTCAGTCAATTTTGAGTCAGAAATCCCTAAGCAAAAAGGGGCCAACAAAGGGAGATAAAGAAGGTTATTCTCAAGTATTTGCTGAAGGCAATCTTCAGGGGTGTGTTTTTGTAGGGTCGCTTCGCGGTCTTCTTACATATAACACCTATTATTCTTAAATGGTCACACATCTAAAGCTGTTTTCAGGACTGCCAGCAACCATTGTAAAAGAGTAATAAAAAATGCAAGAGAGCTATATGCTCAGTCCGTTAAATCCAAAGTAGCTGTACAGCGGCTTGGTTCCCACCAGTTTTGACAAATAGCAACAGGATCCTGAACAGAAGCATGTGTTTTATCCCAACCATCATTAATGGACCTGAGGTCATATCGTCAGCATCGGACAAGGCCAAACTATTTGCCAAGAACTTAGCAACTAATTCTACCCTATGCGATGAAGGTCATCAACTCCCCGTATTTCCTCCTATAACAGATAACACACTATGCGACATACAAATATCTGTGCGTGAGGTTGCCAAGCTAATCAAGAACCTTGATTCCAATAAAGCAACTGGCCCTGACGGCATTCCAATTATAGTGTTAAAAAAGCTTCAACCAGAACTTGCCCCCATACTTACAAAACTGTTTAAGTGTTGACTTAAGGTGAAGTGCTTTCCAACACCCTGGAAAACCTCATCAGTACGCCCTGTATTTAAGAGTTCAGGTGATAAGTCATCTCCCTCTCAGTACAGACCAATAAGTCTCCTGTGTGTCATGAGTAAGATGCTGGAATCAATATTAAATAGAGAAGTAGTCAACCACCTCTGCAGAAATAACCTTCTTAGTGACACATAATATGGTTTCCGTTCTGCTAGATCTACAGCAGGCTTCCGTTCTAGGGCAATTGCTCTTGACATATCAAAGGCCTTTGATAAGATATGGCATAAAGGCCTACTTCTCAAGATCTCCAGCTATGGTATAACTGGAAATGTTTTCTTAATTATTAAATCATTTCTCTCTGATAGGCTCATAAGAGTAGTGGTTGATGGGCAGAAATCAGAGTCCCGCAGTATTAATGCTGGAGTCCCTCAGGGGTCCATCTTGGGCCCAACTCTCTTCCTGATCTACATTACTGATCTCCCAAAACACATACTTGAATCATTCGTAGACATCTATGCTGATGACACGACCATCCATGGCAACACATCAAATGGCAAAGTTCTCTCTCTCTCCTCTGATATTGAGCGTGTGGTTACTTTTAATGCATCTAAAACCAAGTTCCTATCTTTACATCATCAACACTCTGATCCCCATCTGGCATTAATTGAAATCGATGCCTCTCGTCTTGGGGAGGCTCCATGTTTTGACAAGCTTCTGGGTTTGACCTTTACTCCTGATCTGAAATGGAACACGTACATCAAGTCTGTTACCAAGGTCGATAGGAAAATGGTGAGGTCCTTCTACCGCTCCAGAAAATATCTCACTACTGATGCAATTCTCTATCTATATAAAAGCCAGGTACGTCCAAGGATGGAGTACTGCTGCCACATCTGGGCAGGAGCTGCTAAAAACAGCCTATCCTGCCTTGATAGAGTACAAAATAGACTTTGTGGCTTAGTGGGGGATGCCCTTTTCTCTTCCCGGCAACCTCACTCCCACAGAAGAGACGTTGCGAGCCTGTCTTTGTTTTATTGTTATTTCCATGGCAAGTGCTCGTCTGAGCTCCAATCTCTCGTCCCTCGTCGCCAATCTTTCACGATAAACACCTATCTAGCTGAAACCACTGTCAATAATTTTCCCCACTCTTTATCTGTGCCGTAACCTAAACGTAGATTCCATGAACAAAGCTTCTTTCTTAGAAGTGCACGCCTGTGGAACTCTCTTCCGTTTGCCTGTTTCCCACCTGACTACAACTTGGATGTGTTCAAGTCCATCATAAACAAATTCCTGATGAACCGCACCCCGTAAGTAAGACACTTTATCAAAAACTTCAATGCTAATAATTACTACGATACTATCCCATTGATTACTGTACATGCAATAACCCTTATCCCCGGGTCTTGATAAGTGGTGATCTCAATGTAATATATATATATATATATATATATATATATATATATATATATATACGGCATAATCGCGTTGACACACCGGTTCGAGTCAGATCACCAAAATTAAGCAACTATATATATATATATATATATATATATATATATATATATATATATATATATTCTAGCACACTACCCATTTTTTTACAACGTTACCCAGTTGTTATATACGCTAAAATATATTTTAATTTGTGCAGATTTCATATTTATTATTAGAGAGCAGATATCCTATTGATTTTTATATCGTATATTGGTGATTTTTATATCGTATATTAGTGATTTCAAAAGTTAAAAAAATAGTACGATTCTTGAGTGTGATCAGTTAGAATCGAAACCAAAACATATAGGTCTCCTGCGTTATTTGTTACTATATGAACTAAGTCCATATGCATATAAAAAATTAAAAATAACATCATTTAACGTATAAATGTACATTGTAAAGCTTACATATTGCATTGGACTACGCTTGCCATTTTCTATTTTTTAAATTTTGATCCTTTAGCAATCTTGTTCCACAGGTTTGAATACTACGCCAAGTTTCAAGGACGTCGACTAAAACTTTGACAAAGTAGCATGGCAGAGACAATTATGAGATAGAAATAGAGATTCATGCAAAATGCATCTCCAAATGCCATGCAATTATGCACAATGTAGAAAATATGCACAAACATAAAACTGTGCGTAATAGTGAAATGAAATTAATTATCCACTAAGAAAACAGAAAAAACGGACAGTGAATTAACAAAAGTTTTTTTCTTAAACGAATATGCAAATTAGTACAAACACAAATCTATATGAAAGGTGATAACGTACGCACAATGTGTATGAAAGGTGATAACATACGTTAAAACATAATATGTATTGTAACGGTGACAACGTACGCACAAACGTAATATGTGTGTGAAAGGTGATGTCTTAGTTATCAGAATATTCCCAAGTTAATCCTGATTCCAATACAATTACCGATTCTGTTCTAAATTCCTAGTTCAGATACAAGTACGGATTCCGATTCTATTAAAATTTCTTAACATTTAATTAAAGATTCGATGCTTTTAAAATATATTTAAATGACTGTATTCCCATCCCTTGTAATGTCTGCATATACTTTGCACAAACATAAAAATACACTTGGGAGGGGGGGGTCGTATATTACTAGAGTAGTTCTTTCTAATGTTTTCCTTGTAATTGATTGAAAATTGTAATTGATTGAAAATTGATTGATTGAAAATTGTTATTGGTTGAAAATTGTAATTGATTGAAAATTGTGAGACAATATTTGTTTTTCTTTTAAAACAAATCTCATTTGCATTTGATAGTCGTTTGAAATTTTCATAAACGATAAAAAAAACAACGATTGGTATACAAAATAAGAAAACAATTTAAAACCAGACTAGTTAACACATCTCCATGTCCAGAATGAGCATCTACATAATAATGTTACTGTTTAGAAAACCATTCTTAACATTGTGACGGGTCTATGTTAACTATTCTCTACCTTCCCTCTATTAAGAAATGTTGCTGTTTTTCCTCGCAATTATAAAGATTTGGTCTAATAAGATTGATTTGCGTTACTGTAAAAATAAAATAAAATAAATAATAATAATAATAATAATAATAATAATAATAATAATAATAATAATAATAATAATAATAATAAAGTAGAAGCCCCACAAGTAGAAACACCACCGGCGGAAGACCTGCAAAGACTGAACTCTACAAACGTGGAAATCTAGAAAAATGAAACAGAGTTAACAGATGATGAAGCAGATGCAATAAAAAATTTATAAGGCTCATGAACGAGAAAAAAATTTTATAAGGCTCATGAACGAGAAAAAAATTTATAAGGCTCATGAACGAGAAAAAAAATTTATAAGGCTCATGAACGAGAAAAAAAATTTATAAGGCTCATGAACGAGAAAAAAAATTTATAAGGCTCATGAACGAGAAAAAAAATTTATAAGGCTCATGAACGAGAAAAAAAATTTATAAGGCTCATGAACGAGAAAAAAAATTTATAAGGCTCATGAACGAGAAAAAAAATTTATAAGGCTCATGAACGAGAAAAAAAATTTATAAGGCTCATGAACGAGAAAAAAAATTTATAAGGCTCATGAACGAGAAAAAAATTTATAAGGCTCATGAACGAGAAAAAAAACAAAGCTCCCATCTTTCAGGAACCAAGAGCAGAAGAAATTAAAAACAGAAACCGAGAACAAGATTCCCCAGACATCACTACAGATACAATCAAATACTTTAACAATGTAATTTACGCAGGTAAGTATGAAAATCAAATCAGAAAAACACTCAGGAAATAATAGATCGACAAAACCTGGATGAGAAATGAGGCTAGAAACCCAAATCAACAAATATAAAAAAGAAGCCAAAACGATAAACAGGAAGCAAGCGACGCGGAGAAGATGGAAAATTGGAAATGTGACTAGCAGAGAGAGGCTAAACAAGAAACATGAAGATCTGAACCAAAAAAATAGCAGCAAAAGAAGCAACATTAAGACAATATAGATCCAAATCTGAACAGTGCAAGCAAAACAGGACATTTGAAAACAATGAAAGCCAATTCTACCAAAATGTGAACAGAGGAAAAACAAAACAGAACGACCAAACCCGACAGAAACAAAACTCTATTGGAGTAAAATATGGGAAGAGCTACGAGATCACAATAGAAATGCTGAATGGCTGAAAGACATGAAAGAAGAGTTACAACAAATCGAAGAAGAAACAGTGAATGAAATCAGCAACGAAACCCTAAAGAAAACCATAGGAAAAATAGCAAACTGGAGAGCACCAGGGCACGACGGGATACACGCATACTGGTTCCAAAAATTCACAACATTACATGAAAGGATATAGCTCAAAGCTTGAGAAGGTGTATACAGGAAACAAATGTGCTAGATTGGATGACAAAAGGTAGAAGCGCACTGCTACAGAAGGAAACAGAGAAATGAAATTACTTTCAGCAACTATAGGCCTATCATGTGCTTACCCACTATGTGGAAAATACTAATAGCACAACTGAAGGAACAAATCTATCACTCCCTGAATAATTGTGGACTTCTTCCCGAGGAACAGAAAGGATGCCGAAAAGGAAAAAGAACATGAACATGAACACATAGATCAAAAGATCCTGAAGGAGGTAAAAAGAAGGAGAAAGAATTTAACCATGGCGTACGACAGGATTCCCCAAGCTTGGATAATAGAATGCTTAAAAATATATGAAATACTAAGCAGGATCATCAATGTCATTGAAAATGCAATGAAAACATGGAAACTGGAATTGACAGCTGATGGACTACACATAACAGAAATTAACATACAAAGATGCATCTTCCATGGAGATTCACTATCACCATTGCTATTCATAATCATGATGCTCCTGAACAATATACTGAGAAAGTACCAAGCTGGATACAAGTTCTCTACTACAGAGGAAAAAATGAACCACCTGATGTACATGGACGATTTGAAACTTTTTGCAAGGATCGAAAAGGAACTAGAGACACTAATAAACACTACCAAGATTTTTAGCCAGGATATTCAAATGGGGTTTGGTATGGAAAAGTGCTCACTACTAGTTATAAGAAAGGGAAAATTGAAGACGACAGAAAGTCTGGAACTACCCAATCAAATGGAGATGAGGGCACTAAGGAAACAAGACGCCTATAAATACTTGGGAGCAGCCACCATCAAAGCAACAGAAATGAAAGAGAGAATAGGAAAAGAATTCCTTAGGAGAATAAGAAAACTCCTGGAAACTAAATTATATAGCAAAAACCTAATAAAAGGTATAAATATATACAAATATATAAGAATACCAAGATACTCTAGATCGATGATAGGTTGGACTAAAGAAGAACTGAGATAGATCAGAAGACCAGGAAACTCATGATCATGCACAAAGCACTACACCCAAAGGACGATGTTGACCGACTCTATGTGAAAAGAAAAAATGGTGGAAGAGGACTGGTGTGTATAGAAGACTGTGTGAATGACACAAAAAAAGAACTAGATAAATACATAATACAAAACACTGAAAGGATAATTATGGGAGTGAGAGACACCGAAAAAATCAACAAAACAGTGAAGACCAGGAAACTCATGATCATTTGATAACACAAGAAAAGAAAAGTGGGAAGAGAAACACGGAAGATTCATAAGGATCATAAAAGATGAGAATAATGAAAATACTTGGACATGGATGCGAAAAGGATATGCAAACCGAGAAACTGAATCCCTAATAACTGCAGCACAAGATAACTCGACAAAACACAAAAAAAGCAAATGCACCCTCTGTAGACAAAGAGATGAAACGATAAACCATACAGTAAGTGAATGCAGCAAACTGACCCAAAAGGAATACAAGAACACACACGACTAAGTGGTAAGGGCAATACACTGGGAATTATGCAAACAACTGCATTTTGAAAGCACAGACAAAAGCCAACAACAGTACTTGAAAATGAGAATCACAAAATCCTATGGAACATGGGCATATAAAGAGATAAACCCAGCCAAGCAAGAAGACCGGATGTCATAATAATTAACAAGAAAAGTCCTGTCAAATCATAGACTTTGCTTTTCCAGCTGACCACCAGTGAATATAAAAGAAAAGGAGGAACGGACCAAATATATAGAGCTAAGGAGCTGAAAGGGATATGGATGATGAAGAAAATCAAGATAGCAACTATAATAGTAGGAAGAGTTCCGAAAAACTGTGAATGGCTGGAAAGAAACACTGAATAATAATGAAAACAGCTGAAAACCCTTGAATGCGGAGACTAATACACAGGATTAACATGCGTAGGCCAGACAAACTGCTGCAGAGGCAAAACATGAAGAAGCATTACATGGAACCAAAAACATATCTACAAGTTATCCCCCTTATCCCCTTCCATTGCCAAATCACCGCCCTCCCATCCCAGGATGAAAAGACTGAGGAGAGAGCGGTGACCAGACCTCCACTGGACAAGTGTGAAGAGAACTGAAACCTTGGGGAGGCTTATTGCCACTCAAATCCCAGTGGAGACTAATGGCCACTGCCAGCAAGAAATCAATGAAAGCGGCTGTTGCGATAACGTAAATTCATTTGCAAATTTTATCAGAAAAGGTGGAAAGTACTGGAAATCTGGGGAGACTTGTTGTTACTCAGCTTCCAGGGAACACCACAGGTTATTTTCAAGGAGAGATCCTTGATGACCTATATGAAAGCTCCTTGTGAGCCGCCAATAATAATAATAATAATAATAATAATAATAATAATAATAATAATAATAACAATGACAATGACAATGACAATGATCATGATCATGATCATGATCATGATGATGATCATGATGATGATGACGACGACGACGACGACGACGACGACGACGACGACGACGACGACAACAATAACAACAATAATAATAATAATAATAATAATAATAATAATAATAATAATAATAATAATAACAATGACAATGACAATGACAATGATAATGATCATGATCATGATCATGATGATGATGATGATGATGATGATGACGACGACGACGACGACGACGACGACAACAACAACAACAACAACAATAATAATAATAATAATAATAATAATAATAATAATAATAATAATAATAATAAAAAAAAAAGTTTTAGTAGTTGTAATACACCTACTACTAAAAATAATGCCAAATAGGTTAACACCTTTAGTTAAATAATTCTTACAAAATGAGATTCTACTTTTTTAGATGAAAGAAAAAACAATTAGTTTAGAATTTCAAATAGGAAAGCGGTTTCGCACATAAATTTAATGTAAAATTATTATCATTTCCGGACCATTCTAACTTTTTAATTTTGTCTAATCGCTAAAAAATTGAAACAAAATGCTGGTAGAACATAATATTTTCTCTCGATTTTGACATTTATTTGATGTGATCAACGTTTGTTTAATTTTCGATTTTGAGCGGTTATCAAAGGTCTTTGTAAAAGTCTTATGGGCAGCCATTGTTTTAATTCTAACTCAACAGAGTACTTATTTACAATGCCTTCCCACGGGACAGAGTTAGACACCAGAGTCGTTTTTTAACGCGGAGAAAAGGTACAAAAATAAAAATTGTCTTAGTCGTGAAGGATTTCTCCTCCACCGAAAGAGAACAAGAAATGGAATGGCAGCATCTGAAGAACAGATACTACACTAACTCAACAGAGTAAACATTAAGTTATTTTGAACTAAAACACGTTTTAAAATAAGTTTAAACACGAATAAACTTATCCACGTAGGTTAGAGATTCTTGCCTTTAGTAACATTTATTTGTTGCATATTTGTTTTTCATCTCCTTTGTTGTTGTTGTTGTTGTTGTTGTTGTTGTTGTTTGTTTGTTTGTTTGTTTGTTTGTTTGTTTGTTTTGTTAGTTACAGTGGCAAATGCCCGAATTTCATTCTTCCTGGATGGGGGGGGGGGGTTCTAAGTTTAAATATAGATATAATTTCCTTTTTGATTCAGAAAACTTCTAAAAGTCTTCCCTGTATGTATTTTTTCCAAGATTTAGATAAACTCATTGTGAGATTTTTATCTATATTTTTCACTTGTGTCCAAAGCGAAGAAGTATCAAACATTAATTATTGCAAAATGTGTGCGATCAGAAATGTATGTGATGTGATAACTATGAACTACGCCCAACTATAAATGTATGTGAAAGGTGATAACGTACGTACAAACATAAATGTGTGGCTCTATCTAGAATATTGAGCACTTCTATAAATAAGGAAGCCTTCAGAGCACTGCTTAAACCAATTTTCTAACCCTCCTCTCGAAGATAAATTATTTAAGTGATAAAAAAGTAGGTCTACAGAAAACTACTTAAAAACACTAAATATAATTAAAGATGTTTTCAGATTACTTCTAAACTAAGTGTTCCCCCCCTCTTTTCTTTGTAGTTAAAAATAAATTCACACAAAATATTTTTACGTCATTTCAACATGAAAAACTGTCTACAAATGACGTCATGACAACGTCAAAGTTTGAGGTGAAGACATCGTAACAAACAAATTCAAAGTTTTAGTATAATAATAAAGAATATATATATATATATATATATATATATATATATATATATATATATATATATATATATATATATATATATATATATATATATATATATATATATATATATATATATATAAGGATAACATCAAAGATAATCTTAAAGGTCTTGGTATTGACTTGTAAAGTTGGGAAAGTGCTTCCAATGATCGTAAAAAATGGTGCTCCTTGGTCTATCATGGCTGTGATAGTTTTGAGAAGAAAAAATATGAGCATGCAAAAATGAAGCATAATATCCGGAAGAAAAATCTGTCAGATATATCAGGTCTGTCGGAGGATTTCATGCAGAACCACACCTGTGATTTATGCGGTAAAATGACTTTATCCGGAGCTGGCCTGGCTAGCCACAAGCGTTCATATGGAGATCAATCTTTCTTTAATGGGGTAAACTTTGCAGGGCACAGATGTTCTGTTTGTTCTGTGGTCTGTAAATCGAATGGAGGCCGAAAGCGTCATATGAGCGTCCACAGTAGATCAGCACCAGTTGGCATCCCTCAATCTCAGTTTAAGTGTGACCTTTGCAACAGACTGTGTAAAAGCAGGGCTGGTCTGAAGAGCCACCTTCGTTCGCACAGAAAATAAGAATTGATGCATTCTTGATCACATCTCCACATGTATATATGTGTGTGTGTATAAGTGTATATATGTGTACATAATTATAATAAAAAAAAAATAAATAAATAAAAATATATATATATATTTTCAAAAATATATGAAAATAATTGAGTAATCAACATTAAAGCAAGGGAAAGATGGTCTTCTTCTGTCAATAAGTGACAATCACCATATATATATATATATATATATATATATATATATATATATATATATATATATATATATATATATATATATATCTTTTATTATTATTATAGAATGATAAAAAATAAAATTTACATTGTTTATTGATTAATAAAAGAAATATAGCGAAAGTTAAAAAAAAAAAAAATTTATTCCGGTGAAATAACTAGTAAAATAAAATTATAAAATTGCAGTGGAATTTCTAGTTAGCATAAAATTGGAAACTTTAAGAAATGCAATGTTCGAAAAGGTAATTTTCAAATAGCAAAATTCAATCATGAATTGATTAATAAATGAATTACAAGTCAAAAAATCAATTATATGTTATATTATTGTACAATTAATTTAATTTCTTTTAAATGGTGAAGTATCTAAACAACATTTTACTTGTGAATGGAAGTTCAATTTAGGCAAGATGCTTCTATTTTTAAATTTAATTTGATTTTCCAAAGACTTTTGAATTTTGATCAAAGTAGATTTATTCATTGTTGTATTATGTGGACTGAATTAGTAAAGGGTTAGTGATAACATCGAGAGAAGAGAGAGACACACGTGTGAACGGAACATAAGCTTTATTAACACTGAGAAAGAGTAGTAGTTTTTGCTACTACGATATACCATGTGGTTGTGTGGTGGGAGGTAGCAGGCAATGATGATAGTGGGAGTAATCCCAGTCAAGGGGAAATAACTCGTGTTACTTGATGTATATAACATCTTCGGTTTTTTTTACTAAAAATAAAGTTTTTATTTTTTATTTTATATGTATTTAATTAGTGTCTGTATCTGGCTGGAAGCCTAATTGTTCTTCCTCTCGTTATGAAGTTTGTTGTTGTTGTTTTTTCCGTGCCCGTTTGTGGGACGGTTGTCTTGGACTATTTTCTTGCCTGAATATGTTTTCATAGTCGCATGTAACTTTGCATGTTGGATTTTCATTGGTTTTTAAGAGGTGACGCCTGTTACGTCTGAAATATTTTCCTTATTTTGTTTTTGCTAAATATGAACAAGGCTCTTTTAGTTTTTTAACAATTTTACCTTTCAGGTTCCATTTTCCTTGGGAACGAATACGAACAGTGTCATCTTTGCTTAGTGTTGGTAGTTCTTTAGACTTTTTATCTACTTTATGCCTTTTCATTATTTCATAACGTACTAGCAGAGGGTACCCGGCGTTGCCTGGGTGTTTGTAAGTGTGGGTGTTTTGGGGTAAATGAAAAGAAAAATCGTTGGCCGGGTATCCCGGGTGTTTGTTAAAAACAAAAAAACGAAGCCTTGACGCGCAGTTGGAAAATAATAAAGGGTGAAAAAAAAAGTGCGCCTTGACAGGTGCCCGTTTTGACGAGTGACGTCAATTTGAGTGCGGGACAGTGTTTTATTTGCTGAGAGTCTGTTCGCTTCTTTTTTTTATACGAAAAAGCTTAATGCACATGCGACGATCGAAAATTGTTGAATATTTATCTTTTGAAAGTCGGGCAAATTAAATAGACAAGCGACCCCGGTCGTTAACTCGTATATATTATCATTTAGGCGCGATATAAAAAGTTTTAAGAAGTTGTGAGGCGACCGATCGGTTCTTGTAAAGGTTTTCATTAGTTGTTGGGCTGGCGACGACGATTTATCTTTTAATGGGGATGTCCGTAGTGCTAACATTGCTAGATATGAGTCTTGGTTGCTTTCAAAAGACTTTATTAGTGTCTACTAGTCCATTAGATTGTGAATAGTTCAGACTTGTCATGATTTCAAAATCCCAATCTTTAGCAAAAAATTGTTTAAATTCTGATGATGCGAACTCAGCTCCATTGTCGCTGATCACTATTTGTGGAAAACCAAATTTTGCGAAAGTATTTTTTTTATTTTCTTGATCACTGTGCGTGATTTACAGTCATCAAGTTTGTGGATATCTCGTTGTGTAGTTTATTATTACTATATATGCTTTATTGCATAAATAAAAAAAATGTCTGTCGCAACTTTCGTCCATGGTGTTGCTTGTATTTCATGGTGCATTCGAGGTTCTTCAGTGAGTTTTCTTATTCCCATTTTTGTCATTTTCTCAAGTTTGTTTTTTAATTTTGTTTCATGCCAAATGGGATATTTCTTGGGGGATTTATAACGGGTTTTATATCTGGGTTTATGCTTATGTGGTGAGTGACCGGTAATTTTCCGATGTCACCAAAGCAATCTTTGTGTCTTCCTATTGGGACTTCTATATCAGTCTTATTTATCACACATATTCTTTTTATCAATCCCAAATTTTCTGCTGTGTTTGCACTAATTACTGCATTTGCATTGGTATCTGCTATGATAAACTGGGTATTTATTTTTTATGTCTTTGTTTTGGAGCCGTATCAAGCAGCTTCCTATTATAGGAATTTTTGTATTATTGTATGCAGTTAGTGTTATCGTTGTTTTCGATAATTTAGGTTTAGGTTTTATTGTGTTGTAAATATTTACTGGTATCACATTCACTTCAGCTCCTGTATCAATTGTAAAATTAATAAATGTTTCATTATCTTGTAGTATTTTCCATTTGTCAGTTTGTAGCACGTGTACATTTTTTTCAAAAAGTTAAATTGGTCTGACTCTTCGTGGTCTGAGTTGTGTTATTGTCCAACATTGTATAATTTTTTTCTTTTTTGTTCGACACATTCGTGCATAATGCCTTTTTCCGCAGTTTGTACAGGTTTTGTTGTACGCGGGACAGTTGTTTTTCTGGTGCGAACCAGAGCAATAGGTACATTTTTCGATCCAGTACTGTGTTTTAGCGGGGTTTTTGGCTTCTTGTTAAAAGGTTACATGGACAGACATCTTGTTTTTTTATTCTGTTTTTCTTCATGTCCCGAATTAGCGATATATTTTCTGTGTCTGGCGTGACCATTATTTTAGATTGTCTCTTCGTTTCTTCGGCACTGAGCCCTGCTTGAATTGCTTTTTCTAAATCCAACGACGATTCTCTCAGCATTCTTTCTCTCAGCATGTTATCGTTAATGCCACAGATGAGAATATCTTTTATTAGTCTCTCAGCAAGTTCTCCAAATTCGCATTTGCTTGCTTTTTGTCGTAGTTCGGGGACATATTCATCAAATCTCTGCGTTTCTTTTTGTTTGCAAGTCCAAGTCGAATTTTTCTATCACATTTTCCAAGTTATATTTTTGTTCTTCGTTCTCGAAATTGAAGGTGTAGTTAATTTTTCTTCCTCCATTTCCTATACAGGTCAATAGTATCGATGTTTTAAGCTTCTCCTGTTTTTGTTTTTTTTATCTTACTCGGTTGCTTGTAGAAATAACTGGAATTGGTTCTTCATGTTTCCCATTTTTTTCCGAGATTGTCTGATGAAAAATTGAGTTCTTTGGGGTGGGGCAGAAAATCCATAGTTTTCGTTTTTATATATACATATATATATAATAAACTATTATGTCCGTATGAAATGAAACTTTGGTCATAACTAGTTTATTATATTCAAAAACATCACATCAAAACACTAGAATCTTCGGTCTTTTTTCTCCATAATTGTTATATTATGTGGACTATATTAGTAAAGGGTTAGTGATAACATCGAGAGAAGAGACACACGTGTGAACGGGACAAAAACTTTATTAACACTGGGGAGTAGTAGTTTTTGCTACTACGATACACCACGTGATTGTGTGGTGGGAGGTTCCAGGCAATGGTGATGGTGGGAGTAATCCCAGTCAAGGGGAAATAACTCGTGTTACTTGATGTATATAACATTCACGTCAATATTATGGATTTTTGACGTTATTTATTTATCAACTAATTCATTGATCAGAGTTAGACTTTGAAACTGACGGTATGATGTTCCTTTGATCAGGTCTTCTGTAACTCAATGCATATATATATATATATATATATATATATATATATATATATATATAGTAGCGGAGGAGGGGGCTTTGCATGGTCGTAAAATACACTTAAATATATTTTAATTTGTTCAAATTTCGTATATGATTTCAAAAGTAAAAAAAAAAATTATTTTGGTTTCATCAGCTAGAATCGAAACCGAAAGCAAAACTCTTTACTAACGTGACACGTTATCACTTTACTAACGTGACATGCATATGAACGGATTAAAAATAAACTAAAATGGATGTACAAAATG
>NC_136482.1:137424893-137427393 GCF_053919585.1 Euprymna scolopes
ACCGAATAAACATTTTACATTAAAAACACTAAAAACTTATTCAGTTAGATAGGAAAGTAATTTATCTTGCCTTTGATAACATTTATTTGTTATATATTTGTTTTTTGACAACTTTTTCGAATCTATGTGTATAGTAAAACAACCCCCTAAAAACATATCCAGGTAAGTAGAAAAGTAACTTATCTTGCTTTTGATAACATTTATTTGTTATAAATGGACATAGAAGAACAGAAAACCAAAACTTTAAACATAATTTCTGTATTAAAAGTAATAGTTACTTAAATATTTCAACATATAATCTTGTGAGCAAAATCCAGCTTCCCAATAAGGGACCCTCTGGATAGGAACAAAAAATAATCTCAGTCATGAAAGATTTCTCCTCCACCGACCGAGGACAGAAAAGGTGAAGCGTAGCATCAAAACAGATACTAGACTGTGATCTTGTTCTGAAGGCCAAAAAATATTTGTGTTTAATGTTTCTCTAATTGTTTGTTCCCTAAATTCATAATTCAGTTTTATTAGTATTAAATTGTATATTGTTTTAAAATTACTTAATCTTACATAGATAATATTTATATTTTATATTGGATAAAGTTCAGTTTCAGTATTAATCGAACTGTGTTCCTTTTTCTTTTTAAAAATGTTTTATTGCTCTTTTTCAAATGGCCCTCATACAGTACTGACAGTCTGATAAATCTTACCTACATTGCCTGCAGGCATTTTTCAGTTAACTGGCCTTCTTCTTACTCTCGGTGGCCGTGCCCTAATCCACACCCTATTTCGACTTCTTTACACACAACCAAATCTTATTCCTTATTGTTAACAACATTTGATGGAACCTTCTGATATAAATTCCCTATAATTTTCTTTTCATATAAGCTGCATTGCCTTAACTAGCTGAAAAAAAAAAACATGTTAATGATTGTGTAGCAACATATTACGGCGTATGTAAAAATAAATAGAAAGTATACATTGCCTTACTTCGGTATTGTATTAACCTCGTTAAACTTCATTGGTTACTTTACCTCTGGAAAATAATAATAATAATAATAATAATAATAATAATAATAATAATAATAATAATAATAATAATAATAATAATAACAACAACAACAACAACAACAATAGGCTATTAAAACGGACAAATGTTATAACAGGTTGACCAGTTGACTTAGAATGCATGTTATATGTTAAACTTCTGGAGTAAATGTGGTGTTGTGGGGACTAATCCTTATTAATCTCTGAGTGGGCATCAAACGGATACCATAATACATAGTTCGCTGCACTTTAGCATACTAAATTTCAACCAGATCACCAGTAGTTTCCATGAAAAAGTGGAACGCACAGACAGGCATACAGACTAAGCGAAATATTGCTTATACTAGTAAAACCCGTGGAAATCAACTAATGAAAGAAGATAGCAATCCTTCTCTGCTAATCTAAATATTGTTTCAATTTGTTTAGGATTTCTCTTTGTCCATTGAACTTATACAGAAAAAACGCGGTTAGAAATTGCGTAATCCTTTCTTCACAATAAGCTCCTTACCACACACACACAGTCTAACTAAAACTGAAATATCAGATTATCTTGTGTCTCTCTTTCTTTTCGATAAGAACGAGGAGAAGAAGAAAAATAAACAAACAAATGAGACAACAATTATCAGAGATGGGGTGGGGGTGTAAATATTTACTTCTATTGACAAAAGTGTTTAATTAATTGTTAAAATCAGTAAACAAACAAAAAACATGGCAGCCCACCCATTTTTTTTTTATGAAAAGAATGAAACGGAAGAAAGCGAAATCAAACAAATGGAAAAAAGACTAAATAAATAAAATGGCTGATGATAGAGCAATGGAATTGGCCGACTGACTGAAGGCATTTTTATTTGCGAATAATAAGCAACACACAAGCAATCTAATACATCAATGTTTCTAAGTTTGGATGCTGTTTTAAAAAAGCTTATAATATAAAAAAAGAAGCAGTCTGTCCTAAACGTTATAGATGACCTACATAGACAGCTGCTCCAGGAAATCACTGTCTATTCTTGTTTTCTTCACACACACACACACACACACACACACACACACACACACACACACACACACACACACACACACACACACATATGTATGTATGTGTGTATGTGTGTGTGTGTTAGATTTTATTGCCTTGCTCTCTATATTAATCCCCCCATCCGTTACACTTCCACCCTGCATTTCCTTCCCAATACTTACTATTTGCCCAACCCATAGTACATACCTTCCCTCACTACACCCCAACTGTATATAACCCCGCTCCCTCCCCGCCAGACAAATAAACATTTTTCATCTTTGAAACAGAAAGAAAGAGCAATGGCCAAGATTCAGAATATGTCTCTTTGCTGAATCAGTTGTAAATTCATGATGATGATGATGATGATGATGATGATGATGATGATGATGATGACGACGACGACGTTGGGAAGGAGGAGTAAGAGAATATTTTGTTGTTATTTATTTA
>NC_136482.1:137432393-137487393 GCF_053919585.1 Euprymna scolopes
AAAGCTGTAACTCAATAAAACAGTTTTCTGTGGATTACAAAACATAGTTGCATCGATTCTGTTCTCATTAAAATCCATTACATTTAAATTCAAAAAGAAAAAAAGCAAGTAAAGGATGATAACTAAAAGAATAGGGGTTATGTCCCTTTGCTGAGTTTTCTTTTAACAATTTAAAAATTTCTATATATTAGAAAACTGCCCAATCAGATGAAGTATTTTCTTAAATAAATTGTAACAAAATACATTAGTCTATTACAAATAACACGTACAGCAATAACAAATAAAACTTACAATTAAAGTTTGATTCGTCAGCTTAAATGCTATTTAGGCCCAACTTTTAAAAGCCTGCTAATATACCTCTACTATTATATAAAAGGAACATTGTGTGTGTGTGTGTGTGTGTGTGTGTGTGCCTTTGTGTGTGCCTGTGTGTGTCTATGTATGTGTGCGTGAGTGTGAGTGATTTCATTCCCTATGGACTCGGATTTGGCTGAGCTGATTTTTTTTAAATTTCATACGAAGATACTTGATGAGTCTGGGAGTGTTCTTGCGAAACAATCCTGGACAACATCGGGTCTTCCTGCTGTATAGGATGTTAACTTTGGTGGAAATCGCCTGTTCCCTATTTCATCAGATTTTTTCGATTATTGCTTATCGATACTTATCGAAGACATTTTAGTACAAAACCTATCTACGAACACTGCTAGTACATTTAAGTACATTTCTGTGAATTTCATAAAAATCGGCCCAGCCGTTGCGAAATCTATAGGGAACAAACTCTCTCTCTCTCTCTCTCTCTCTCTCTCTCTCTCTCTCTCTCTCTCACACACACACACACACACACACACACACACACACACACACACACATACAAAGTTCTGAAGAAAGACCTATTGTTGAGTGATGATTTATTTACAAATTCGACCCAGGCGTCAGAAAAGGGTAAGAAAAGGCGTATAAATTGGTATAGAAATCAGAAAGGGAAAACGTATCACAGAAATAGATTTGCGTTCTTTCTTTACTGGTTTTGCAGATTTTGTGTGACGGATTGGATGTAAAGTTACAAATAAAGACGCATTGCTCTTTATTATAGGGTGGAGGATATATTGTGGATGTTCTTTGGATTATGCATAAAGTTAAAGTATTGACTTCTTCTTCTTCTTCTTCTTCTTCTTCTTCTTCTTCTTCTTCTTCTTCTTCTTCTTCTTCTTCTTCTTCTTCTTCTTCACTAGAGTAATTGCACCAGTTAAGCAAATCAGAACATCAATAAAGTTTTGAAAATTTGGAAATCTCTTTTAGAATGAAATATGCATTTTTGGGCCCAAAAAAGGTCTTCTGATGATGCATAGATTCAAACCAAGAATATGAATCTGTTAGGTGAGAACTATGTTGAAACAAATGCCGCTGTCATTTTACATCCTGTTAAATCTATCAATTTAGCTGCCCTGTGGGAGAACGCATCTACTCCAATAACAAAATAAAAAAATAAAAAAAAGCAACTAAACAGCTTATGTTGATTTAACTGCCACAACTTTATCTAGAAAATTTCTTTTGCATTTATCTGATATGAGCGCCATTTGTCAACACTTAACAAACATACCTGTCCCACTTCAACATGCAGAAAACTTGGAGTTAACAATAAAAACATATTAAACATAGAGATAACAATAAAAAAAATACACTTCCTTCTTAAAGACTTTTACATCAAAACGAGACAGGCTACAATTAACAAAATTAATTACAAAATTGATAAAGGTGTTCTCAAGTGTAGCAAAGTACATTAATAGAGTTTTCCTAGAAATAGTACAGACACCACATATCTATCTATCTATCTATCTATCTATCTATCTATATATATATATATATATATATATATATATATATATATATATATATATATATATATACATACTAGCAGGTCGTACGGCGTTGCCCGGTCATAAAATATGCATAAATATTATATTTTAATTCTTGCAGAAATTGAGACATGTGCGTGCGAGTATCAAGTTTTTTTCTAAACAGTTCACTTCTTGTAAGTAGATAAAATACTCGTGCTGAGATCAAAACCAAAACTGTGAATCAAGTACGATAACCATTAAGCCAGCTTGCCATGATCGAAGTGTTTAAAAATCTACTTATTCTTTACATAAGTTGCTTAATTTTTAGCCTTTTATATACATCTGTCAGTAGCTCAGATAGTAACGGATCTGGAGAGATAAATAACGATTAAGGCTGGAACGTTAAACGTTCTGGTTTCGATTCGAGCAGATGGTATTCAGTTCATATTTCTTATAACTTTTGAAATCATTACTATATATTGAATAATAATCAATAGAGAATTGACGCTATAATAATAAATAAGAAATCTGCATAAATTAAAATATAATATTTATACGCATTTTACGACCAGGCAACGCCGAGTGACCTTCTGTTATATTGATTAAAAATATCACGTTAAAAAGATTTGCTCATTTTCAGTTATACAGGGTGACAAAAAAAAAAAAAAAAAAAAAACGGGCCCAGCTCTAATTAGGCCCCGTTTCTTAGTGTTTTGTCCGAATAAAATGAAACTTTGGTCATAACTAGTTTATTATATTCAAAACATCACATCAAACACTAGGGTCTTGGGCCTTTTTTCTCCGTTCTACAGCATATGTTCTAGATGGCCTCCATTTAGCTTTTGTTTTTTTTTTGGGGTGGGGGATGGGTCACCCTATATATATATATATATATATATATATATATATATATATATATATATATATATATATATATATATATGCAACTTTGTCTCTATGTGTGTGAGTTCGTTCCTTATATATTCCGAAACGGCTAAAAAGATTTTCTTTAAAATTGACAAAACTTTAGTGTATAAGTCTGGGAGTGATTTTAGTTTTGTCTGAGAATATCCCCAATAATTACCGATAATCGATAATCGAAACAGTTATTTTAATTTATCTATCATCGGTAAAGCCATTTTTTCCATGTCGTCGCTTAGCAACAATGATAGAACAACGGGCCAAGAAAAGTCAACTGTGGGTAAATTGATAGCGTGTTTTTTTTTGTTTTGTTTTTTTGTTTTTTTTATGGCGTACACATGCACGTAAATTTCTTAATTTTTTTTTCATTGATTGCAAAGAATTTTATAAGACTTTAAAATTTACATATTTTTTTGTTTTCTTTTGCATGACGTGGTTTGTATACACTACACGTAAATTTCTTAATGTTTTTTCTCGTCAACTAGAAAAATGTTTATTTATAAGATTGAAAAATTTACGTGTGTATGTATGTTTTAAAATATCTATTATTTTTGCAATATAAAACTGGAATGTTATTGTTACGGTACTTTAATTAAACTTTATAATTGACAAGCAACTGATTCTGAAGAAATTGCAAAACAGTCTACACACATATTTAGTGAAAATGTGATTCAGAGGTTTCTTATATGTCGGTTTAACAAAACATAGACTCCAACAACCAAGCACAAGTAGTAGGCCCGGCAACATAAGATAAGGAATTTTTCGACACATCAGTAAAAGAAGTCAAGACTAATTGTAGAACTATACAGCGACAACCACAAATTCTTACAACGAATAGATAGTCGATGTTGATCCTGTGGTTTCTTCCGCATACGGTTCAAGAAATCATGGCCCCAAAACTTCGCCAAAGTAGTTGGTGCTAAGAGAGTAAACCATAGCATCCTGGGTTATGGCCCTTTGGTTTGAGAACTCCCCCCTTATGGAGTCATGTTTCCTTCTTTTGAGTGTTAACCTTCTTAAGATAAAGACGTTGATAACCCGTCTCCGCGTGTGCACCTTCCTTCTTTTACTGATATCGACCGCCACATACATTTAACATGTCTCACTTAACATTTTATGGCCCCAGCCGACTAATGTTTGATGGCAATGAAATATAAGATGTTCGAAATTAAATTCATGGGACACCTTCACAGGCTAAAATTAAAAGCCGAGTTAAAAAAGGAAGATGATGAAATTGATCCACAGAGAAACGAGGATATATTCGCGAAACTTATCCAAGTTGTGGATGATAGAAGCTTGGCATTAATCATGCGAGACGCGAAAAATGATGGAAGGAAAGCTTTCAAGAGAACATTATTTGTCCCAAGGCAAATCAAAAATCATTGCCTTGTATACCGAACTGTCTACCCTCCAAAAACACGAGGACAAAGATATTACCGGCTACGTCATACGTGCTGAAAAAGCGATAGCTGCTTTACGAAATGGTGAAGAGACAATTCCAGATGAATTGGCGACAGCTATGCTACTCAAGGGGTTGCCGTCTACCTTCAACACATTAAAAGCCATAGTTACCCAAAGAGATACACCACAAACTTTGATGGAATTCAAGGCATCACTACGATCATATGAGGAAAACACGAAACACAAAATGGAAGACGCCATCATGAAGACATCAAATAAAAAAGAACCTCTCACGTGTTTTCAGTGCAACAAATATGGCCACTTCACAAAAAAATGTAATAAAAACAGGTTGTGTAAATTTTGCGAAGTAAGAACGATGATACAAAATTCTGCAGAAAAAGACAAACTGAAGGAAACAGCCATTCATACTACAAGGTAGGAATAAACCCTCACGTTATTTCTGATAACTTTAGTCGATTGTGGGGCTACTGGCCATATTATTAATGATGAAAAAAAAATTGTTACTTTCGAACATGACTTTAACCCAGAAGAGCATTATATCGAGCTTGCTGACGGAACAAAAAAATAGATAAATAAATAAATAAAAATGTTTTGTTCATACCAACATTTACACAAAACATATTGTCGGTAAAAGTCGCCGTAGGGAAAGGCTGCAGCGTGGAATTTGCACAAAACCATGCTATGCTAACCACCAAAGACAGCGTTAAATTTAAAATAAAGAAAAGGGGGAAACTTTATTATTTAAATAAATGCATAGCAAATAGTATTAATAGCACAAGGCGCGACTTGAACACGTGGCACAAAATTTTCGGCCATTGTAATATTTCCGATATTTTGAAAATGCCGATTATTGTTGAGGGAATGACCATTATTGAAAAAGACAATACCATACCACCGTGTGAAACTTGTACTCTTGGAAAAATGCAAAATTTGCGATCAAGAAAACCAGACGAAATGGCCAGGTTTCCATTAGAACTAGTGCATTGTGACTTGGCTGGGAAAACAAAACCTATTATTGTGAATGGTTACAAGTATGCCATAGCATTTACTGACGACTATTCAGGCTATGTGATGGCATATTTCATCAAGAACAAAAGCAACACAGTCGACGCTACAAAACGATTCTTGGCCGATAATGCTCCTTATGGAAGGGTTAAGAGATTAAGAAGTGATAACGATTCTGAATTCACATCAAAAGAATTCAAATCACTTCTTGTTCAACATAAAATCCGACACGAAACATCAGCTCCCTACTCACCACACCAAAATGGAACCGTAGAACGAGGGCGGAGAACGTTATTTGAAATGTCGAAATGCATGCTAATAGAGTCTCATGTAAACTCACGAGCTGACATCTTATGAGGCACTAAAGGGTAGAAAACCAAATGTTAAAAATATGAACATTTTTGGTACAACATGTTACGCCTATGTAAAAACAAACAAAAAACAATAGATCCTCAGTCGGAAAACGGAATTTTTGTAGGATACGACAAATACAATCCAGCCTATTTTGTATTTTTCAATAAAGAAAAATCTGTAAAAAAAATACGGTTTTACAAATGAATTTCACAATGCAAGGGAGACCAAAATAAATATATTAATTCAACTTTAATTCCATCAATAAATCCTAACCATTTCAGTGAACACATAGTCGATGAGAATAGAACAAACGAACTTCTACCTGATCCTTATATATATACCATATGAGCAATTGCAGTAGATATTGATCTACTGCAATAAATAAACGATATGAACAATACAAAAGAATGGAAGCAACAATATATTCTGACAATCAGAGCGCAATCTGCATTGCAAAAAACTCTATCACAAATCAGCGGGTAAAACACATAGACATAAAATATCACTACATACGGGACAAAATAAACAATGGTACAATCGAACTAAACTATGTGCCTACCGACAAAAATACGGCAGACTGCTTCACAAAACCCCTGGCGAGGACCCGCATGGACTGTGTAAAATTAAAATTATCAGGATGTAAAGTTTAAGGGGGGGGTCAGAGAGTAAACCTTAGCATCCTGAGTTATGCCCTTTGGTTTGAGAACTCTCCTCTTAAGGAGTCATGATTCCTTCTATTCTGTGTAAACCTTCTTAAGATAAAGACGTTGATAACCCGTCTCCGCATGTGGACCTTCCTTCTTTTATTGATATCGATCGCCACATACATTTAACATATCTCACTTAACAGTTGGTTTTGAGCTGGGAAGAATAAAAAAAATTGGATTGTTGCTTGCACGTTGCATCCATCATGTGGGTGTTACGTGGATCAGTAGGATGTCAATATAATCAAAATTTACTAAAATAATTTTAGAAAATATTGGAATTACCAAAAATACAGATCAAAATAAGCATATATATATATATACATATATATATATATATATATATATATATATATATATATATATATATATATATATATATATATATATATATATATATATACACACACACACACAAAGGGTCGCCCTCTTAAAAGCAGCCCGATCTCTCTAATCGTTCTCTAATCAAATTTTTTTTAGATTAAGTGGCCCACCTAAAAAAAGCCTGATCTAGCTAATCTTTCCCTTAAGGATCAACTGATACCACAAGACAAAATGCAATTCTTTTTCCAACAAGAGTCAACTTCCAACATCTTTTATAATACTACAAGTAATTTAAACAATATAAGGAATGTTCCTTCTCTCTACTACCTTTTCTGAGTTACTTTTAAGTGGGCCATCCTGTATATATATATATATATATATATATATATATATATATATATATATATATATATATATATATATATATACATATATATATGACTGGTTTCCTCTGTGGAAAGTAACCATTTATTAAGTCGCCTAACGAGAACTTGCAGCTTTAATCGACCGTTTGTCCAAAGCATGTAACTTTATTTATATTAAAAAAAATATCTTTCTCTTCTTTTATTGAGCACTTTTAATGATCTCTACACACACTTATATACACTTGTATACCTATAACCTGGTATATATATATACATATATATATATTTTACATGGAGGCCACCAATTATAAAGGCCCGGAAGCCACTCGGAGACAAGGGTTATTGCGTGTACAGTAATCAATGGGATAGTATCGTAGTAATCGTTAGTATTGGAGACTTGATAAAGTATCTTACTTAAGGGGGCGGTTCATCAGGAATTTGTTTATGTTTGACTTGAAGACATGCAAGTTGTAGTCAGGTGGAAAAGGCAAACGGAAGAGAATTCCACAGGCGTGCACTTCTGAGAAAGAAGCTTTGTTCATGGAATCTACGTTTTGATTTAGGCACAGATAAATTACTAGACGGGTGTTTTTCGTGAAAGATTGGTGAGGGGGGGGGGGACCAAAGATTGATACTCGGACGGGCACTTGCCATGGAAATAACGATAAAACAGAGACAGGCTCGCAACGTCTCATCTGTGGGAGAAAGGTTGCAGGGAAGAGAAAAGGGCATCCCCCACTAAGCGACAAAGTCTATTTTGAACTTTGTCAAGGCAGGATAGGCTGTTTTTAGCAGCTCCAGCCCAGATGTGGCAGCAGTACTCCATCCTTGGGTGTACTTGGCTTTTATATAGATAGAGAATTGCATCAGTAGTGAGATATCTTCTGGAACGGTAGAAGGATCCCACCATTTTCCCAGTGATCTTGGCAACAGACTTGATGTATGTGATTCATTTCAGATCAGGAGTAAAGGTCAAACCCAGAAGCTTGTCAAAACATGAAGCCTCCCCAAGACGAGAGGCATTCATTTCAATTGATGCCAGATGGTGATCAGAGCATTGATGATATAAAGATAAGAACTTGGTTTTAGATGCATTAGAAGTAACCAGCCACCTCTTCCCTCACTGTATCACGCGCTGAAGATCAGAGGAGAGAGAATCAGAGAGATTCGGCCTTTGATGTGTTGCCAAAGATGGTCGTGTCATCAGCATAGATGTCTACGGATGATTTAAGTATGTGTTTTGGGAGATCATTGATGTAGATCAGGAAGAGAGTTGGGCCCAGGATGGACCCCTGAGAGACTCCAGCATTAATACTGTAGGCCTCTGATTTCTGCCCATCAACAACTACTCTTATGAGGCTATCAGAGAGAAATGATTCAATAATTGAGAAAACATTTCCAGTTATACTGTAGCTGGAAATGTTGTGAAGTAGGCCTTTATGCCATACCTTATCGAAGGCCTTTGATATGTCAAGAGATATTGCCCTAGAAAGCAAGCCTTTGTCGAGAGATTCACTAATCCTATGAGATATAACCGTTAGCACATCTGCTGTAGATCTAGCAGAACGGAAACCATGTTGCATGTCACTAAGAAGGTTATTTCTGCTGAGGTGGTTGATTACTTCTCTATTTAATATGGATTCCAGCAGCTTACTCATGATACACAGGAGACTTATTGGTCTGTACTGAGAGGGAAATGACTTATTACCTGAATTCTTAAATACAGGGCATACTAATAAGGTTTTCCAGGGTGTTGGAAAGCACTTCTTCTTAAGGCCACGCTTAAACAGTTTTGTAAGTATGGGGGCAAGTTCTGGTCAAAGCTTTTTTAACACTATAATTGGAATACCGTCTGAGCCAGTTGCTTTACTGGAATCAAGGTTCTTGATTAGCTTGGCGACCTCACACACAGATATTTGTATGTTACATAGCATGTTGTCTGTTATAGGAGGAAATATGGGGAGTTGATGGCCGTCACAGAGGGTAGAATTAGCTGCAAAGTTCTTGGCAAATAGTTTGGCTTTGTCTGATGCTGACGAGATGACCTCAGGTCCATTGATGATGGTTGGGATAGAACGCATGCATCTGTTCAGAATCCTGTTTGCTATTCGCCAAAACTAGTGGGAACTAAGCCATTGCTGAGCTACTTTGGATTTAACGGACTGAGAATATAGCTCTCTTGCATTTTTTATTACTCTTTTACAGTGGTTGCTGGCAGTCTTGAAAGCAGCTTTAGTTTCAGTACGTTGGTAGCTATGGAAAAAGTAATTTCTGTGTGCAATGGCAGCAGCACATTCTGGAGAGAACCATGGCTGGCTGTTAGGTTTTTGTTGGAATTGTTTTGATGGTATGAATCGGTCTATGCCTACAAGTAACTATTCGGTCAGGTCTGATACTATACTTTTTAAACATAGAATTCAGATATGAATGTTCAGAAGCTATACTATACAGTATGGTGGAGAGGTACATCTGAAAACTTATTACATTTCATTTTAATCTTAACTGATACAACGGAGTGGTCGGAGGATCTCAGGGGAGATAGAACGGAACATGAACATAGCTCAGGGGAAGTTGTGAGAAAAAGGTCTAGAAGGCTTGCATACTGACCGGTAGTATCAGGCACATGGGTGGGTTCGTGAACAATCTGAGTCAAGTCATAGGCAATGGCAAAATCATGACAAAACCTCCCCTCATCATCTGTCTTATTTGAGTGGGTCAGGCATTCCACATTATGGAAATTGAAGTCACTGCAAATGTGAATGTTAGCCGAAGGATGAGCAGACAGGATGTGGTCAATTTTCTCAGATATACTCTTAAAGATAGAGGGCAAATATAAATGCGATGTTGTAAGCAAGTGCAACCCGGAAGCACATATAAGGTAAATTAGGGTCTTCTCTGGAGGTATCCCTACCACATGGAAAGTCATGTAGGCGCATATTCCATGCCCATGGCGATCTTGGGGGTCAGATTTAGATGTTAATTTAATTATGAACTCATCTAGGGAAGTGATCGGCCCTATGCCAGTTTCGCTTAGGAAGAATATGTTCAGTTTTGTCTCCTGTAATTGGGTTTCAACCTCTGGAAGGTTGGAACGTAGACCCCTGATGTTGAAGAAGGAGACATGGTAGTAGGGGTCTACGTTGGAGGATGGGGTTCTAGGTTTATTCATGTTTTTTTTTTTTTAGATATTTCATGTTGAGGTTTTGGGATTTGTGGAACAGGTCGACAGACTTGGTTAAAGCAGGACAGAGAGGGAAAGCAAGAGAGAAAAAGACAGGAAAATTTTTTTTTTCTTTTTTTGTAGGACATGATAAGGTAAAGCCGTAACAATTACCCACTAGTATGGTATCGAGAGGCCCCATCAGAAACCACTGCATGGTCCAGAATCCTTTCACCAAATGACAATACAGCAGCCCCAGTACTTTGCACCTGCTGATAGGACAGCCTCCTTAGTGGTTAATCCAAGGTTGACTATCAGGCGGATAACGTCAGCCCAGATGAAACGTTTACCTTCAGCACCTTTACTAGTGATATGGCCACAAGGATAGACATAGAAACAGAAAAATTTCCGACATCTCAGGCTATTGTTCACAAAGTATTACCGACCTGGAAAGCAGCTTTTTCTTCACCCTTTGTCAGAAAAATCACTCATTGGAAATGAGGACTGAGGGACAATATATATATATATATATATATACTAGCATTTCAGCCCAGCGTTGCCCGGGTGTTTGGAGGTGTATATTAAGCAAAAAAAGAAAAAAAAAAGCGGTCAATTTTTTAACTATTATGACCCCTTAACATTTATTGTTTTGGACTCAAATCAAGTTATTAAGTTAGATCCATGTCCAAGGAACCTATATCCAAAATTTCAAGTATTTAGACCCAAAATTGTCGAGGAGTTTGGTAGAGTTATTAAAGGTTAAATCGTTGAACTTTGATCCCTTAACAGCCAAATTTCTGGCTGAAAACGGATCACAAAGATTTTCCCAAATCTCAGTACCCTGTATATCAAATTTCAAGTCTGTAGACTGAAAATTGACAGTTATTGTGTAAGAAAATGCACACAGACACGTTCACGTTTATATATATATATATATATATATATACAGAAATCAACATACAGTACTGTTTCGCTGCATCACATCTTATCAGTGCTGCTAGATAATCAACTACCTCAAGCCAGGATCGAAACTCGCCAGCCCAAACGACAGTCAAAGCTTTTAACCATTATGCTACACACACACGCACACACACACACACACATACACACACACACACACAAATGTATATGTGTACGTGTGTGTGTGTGTGTGTGTGTGTGTGTGTGTGTGTGTGTGTGTGTGTGTGTGTTTATGGAAGAATATGCTTATGACATTATATTTCACCTTTTATTCATACCAATTTTTTTATTTTTGAAGCTCGAAATTTACTTGAGAAGAAAGTTCTAGAGGAATTTTACATTTTGGTTTCAAATGATGTATTTTCAAATAAGTCTTTGTTATGATACTTTTAATTCATATTAAAAATCGTTTTTCACGCTATCTAATCATTTAAATTATGCCGTTTTAAAACAATTACATCTTCTTTTCAGAATGTTGATTTCAAAATGGAAAAAAATAGCAAATTTTCTTATTTCAATTCAAACTAGGCCAAAAAGCTGCTGAAACAGCTTGCGATATCAACGAAGCATTTAGCCCAGGAACCACAACTGAATGTACAGCACAATGGTGGTTTTAAAAATTTTGTGGTGGCGACGAGAGTCTTGAAGATGATGAGCATAATGGTCAGCCATCGAATGTTGACAACAATCAATTAAGAGCCGTAGTCGAAGCCAATCCATGCACAACTGTTAGAACTTGCTTGCATAACGTATACAACGATTTCCAACCACTTGGAAAAAAAAACTTGATAAATGGGTGCCTCATGACTTGAACGATAACCAAAAGAAACGCTGTAATGAAGTGTCATCTTCCCTTCTTTTTATACAACAAGAATGACCCATTTCTCGACTGAGTTGTGACTTCAGATGAAAAGTATGTTCGTTACGAAAACTGGCGATACTCAGCTCAGTTGTTAGATACTGATGAAGCTCCATAAAACAAGAGTTGCACCAAAAGAAGGTTATGCTGACTGTTTGGTGGTCTGTGATAAGTCTCATCCATAACAGTTTTTGAATGCAGGTGAAACCAGAAGTACTCTCAACAAATGGATGAAATACATCAGAAACTTTAACAGCAACATCCAGCATTAGTCAACAGAAAAGGCTCAATTCTCCTCCACAACAGTGCCCGACTGCACATTATTAACCCTGACTCTACAGAATTTAAACGAATTTGGACTACAAAACACTGGCTCATTCGCCATACTCTCAGACCTTCCACCTACCGACTACTACTTTTTCAAGCATCTTGACAACTTTCTGCATGAAACCGCATTCTTTAGACAATGCTCACCAGGAACTGTAGAGATTCAATGCCTCTATCCATAGCGGCACGGGCTCTGAAGATAGCAATTTCAATCCTACCTAAAGCAGGCCAGAGGTTTAGTTGGCCAAAACGTGGTGAGACAACAACAACTATGGAAGGCAGTAATTACTGGGGATACAGTTACAAGACTCAGCATTCCTATCTCATCACGGTTAATCACCTGAAGAAGGCCAGAGGATGATTTGGTCAAACAACAACAATTATGATAATGAGAATAACAGTCTGCAAATAAATACACAAAATGTTTAAGTGACATGTTTTTTCAACACTCAGGTTTATGTTTCAAGGGCGTAGGCAGACATGATTTCTGTGCTCCTCGGAGAAGTCAGCCAAAACTTTTTTCCTAATTTAAAACGCCAGTAAGGCAGTCAATTTAGGCAGGCAGGCATTTGCCTTGTTGTAAATAATTTGCTAGCTAATGGGAGAATTATTTACTGCTTGCAAATCGATTTTGCCTGCCATTTCACAAAACCGCCTAAAAGTTTACCCACCTATAAGGGAATTTTGCAGGGTTGTTTGTTTCGTTCCATTTCGGTCAATAATTTACTAAATTATTTTCATGTTGTTGTACAAAAATGAAACCAAAGTTTTTGGGTCGTTTCGTTTCATTCATTTTTCATGTTGTTTCGTACATGTATAAATATTTCATTACAACCAGAATGTGGCAAAAAGTACCAAGGCTTCACAAAAATATGAAACATGAAAATCTATAACCCAAACCCAAAAATTGCATTTGTTAATCAGGTTAAGTAATTTGACAAAGTAATCATATAAAAATTTCATAGATCAATGTAAATATTTAAATTTTACGTTATTAAAATATTCAATGAGCATTAATTTCAATTTTTTAGGTTGCTTTACTTATAATAAAAAACAAACGAAACGAAACTTTATTAAAATGAAACAAAACGAATGAAACATTTTGTAAAATTTTTGTTATGAAAGTTTAGACCTCCTCTTGGCCCTTCCTCGCTACATCCTTGTTATGTTTTAGTGAGATTCAGGAGAAGCAGGATCAAGAGTATCCATCTGATACCTAGTGTCTTCAAACATCCAAGTACGATTTTTAAGTCATGGCAATCTGAAAGTGAATCCAATGGCCTTAAACTCACAAATAGCAAAAATTTGATGAATATATATATATATATATATATATATATATATATATATATATATATATATATATATATATATATATATAAATGGTATTGTCTGTCTGTCTGTGTAAGGAAAAGTCCCTATCAAAAGCCTCTGTCAATTTTGGGTCTACAGACTTGAACTTGATATATAGGGGATATGAACATGGGGAACAACTTCGGTTTGGCTTTTAGGCGGTAAAAATAATTGCTAATGGATTAAAATTAAAATAAATTGGAACTATAAGTAGACTGAATGTGTTATTTCTACACATGCACAAATATACACTTATATCTTTAACAACGTTATTTTTTAAAGTTTTTCTGTGTGTCTGGATTTAGGTCAAACAGTAGCGAATAGGGTTGGAGAGGTATATGTTTTGGTTTCGATTCTAGATGATGCCCGCAAAGTCATATATATATTTTTTTTACTTTTGAAATCACTATTATATATTATTATACAGGGTTGCCCACTTAAAAGTAGCCCAGAAAATGTAGTAGACAGGAGGAACATTCTTTTATTGTTTAAATTACCTGTAGCATTGTTTAAATTACCTGTAGCATTGTTTAAATTACCTGTAGCATTATTTAAATTACCTGTAGCATTGTTTAAATTACCTGTAGCATTGTTTAAATTACCTGTAGTATTGTTTAAATTGCCTGTAGCATTGTTTAAATTGCCTGTAGTATTGTTTAAATTACCTGTAGCATTGTTTAAATTACCTGTAGCATTGTTTAAATTGCCTGTAGTATTGTTTAAATTACCTGTAGCATTGTTTAAATTACCTGTAATATTGTTTAACTTACCTGTAGCATTGTTTAAATTGCCTGTAGTATTGTTTAAATTACCTGTAGCATTGTTTAAATTACCTGTAGCATTGTTTAAATTACCTGCAGCATTGTTTAAATTGCCTGTAGTATTGTTTAAATTACCTGTAGCATTGTTTAACTTACCTGTAGTATTGTTTAAATTACCTGTAGCATTGTTTAAATTACCTGTAGCATTGTTTAAATTACATATAGCATTGTTTAAATTACCTGTAGTATTGTTTAAATTGCCTGTAGTATTGTTTAAATTACCTGTAGCATTGTTTAAATTACCCGTAGCATTGTTTAAATTACCTGTAGCATTGTTTAAATTACCTGTAGTATTGTTTAAATTACCTGTAGCATTGTTTAAATTGCCTGTAGTATTGCTTAAATTACCTGTAGCATTGTTTAAATTGCCTGTAGCATTGTTTAAATTGCCTGTAGTATTGTTTAAATTGCCTGTAGCATTGTTTAAATTGCCTGTAGTATTGTTTAAATTGCCTGCAGCATTGTTTAAATTGCCTGTAGTATTGTTTAAATTACCTGTAGTATTGTTTAAATTGCCTGTAGCATTGTTTAAATTTCCTGTAGTATTGCTTAAATTACCTGTAGCATTGTTTAAATTACCTGTAGTATTGTTTAAATTACCTGTAGCATTGTTTAAATTGCCTGTAGTATTGTTTAAATTACCTGTAGCATTGTTTAAATTACCTGTAGCATTGTTTAAATTACCTGTAGTGTTGTTTAAATTACCTGTAGCATTGTTTAAATTGCCTGTAGCATTGTTTAAATTACCTGTAGCATTGTTTAAATTACCTGTAGTATTGTTTAAATTACCTGTAGCATTGTTTAAATTACCTGTAGTATTGTTTAAATTACCTGTAGCATTGTTTAAATTACCTGTAGCATTGTTTAAATTACATGTACCATTGTTTAAATTACATGTAGCATTGTTTAAATTACCTGTAGTATTGTTTAAATTACCTGTAGCATTGTTTAAATTACCTGTAGCATTGTTTAAATTACTTGTAGCATTGTTTAAATTACCTGTAGCATTGTTTAAATTACCTGTAGCATTGTTTAAATTACCTGTAGCATTGTTTAAATTACCTGTAGTATTATAAAAGATGTTGGAAGTGCTCACTGTTGATATCTATGCATTTCTGGGCAAGTTTAACAACGTTTGCAGATACTGCCTGTAGATCTTCTTTTCTAGCGATTCTTCTGATAGCGTTGGTAATACTCTATTTAAGTTGGTTTAGATTGCTAGGATTATTTACATAAACTTTTTGTTTTAAAGTCCCCCAAAGTTAAACATCACATGATGACAAGTTCTTATTGTTCTTATAGGCTTCCACAATCACTATTCTCTGCTACAGCAAAAATACCATACTTCAAATATTATAAATCTTGATTTTAAGAAATTAGGAAGCTTAATCTGAAAAAATAAAATTGATTAGAGAAAGATTATAGTGATCAGGCCATCAGGGGTAATCGGGCTACTTTTAAGTAGGCCACCTGGTACTATGTTATTATATATTATTCTACTATTATGTATTATATCAATAGAGTATTGACTTTATAATAATAAATGAAAAAATCTGTCGGAATTAAAATATCATATTTAAGCATATTTTACAACTGGGACACACAGAGAGGGGGGGGTCACTACTATATATTAGGTACAATATAATAATCAGTCGACAATAATAAATATGTAATCTGCATCCAGAAAAATGTCATAGTTAAGCATATTTTACAGGTAGCGTGCTAAAACGTAATATATTGATAAGGTTGTGTGAGAGATGTGGCATCATTCACTTTGATTGTTCAACAAAATATTGGAATTGTTTATAAATAAATAAATGCATTTGATCCGCCATTGAGCTTCAACTCAATCAGGATGCTGATGTCTTCCAGATATAGAGTTTGGTGTTGCAAAACTCAAAACTTTCGATGTACTTGGTTATTGCGATCATAACAAAGACGGTACATCATTCAAACATGTAATTCCAACTCGTATGCATGAGAATAAAACTATAAAATTAGAATAATACCAGGGAATTATTTATTGAACGCTTTTTTTTACCAATGTTTTTGTTTCTTTTTTGTTCGTGTTACTGATGTCTAACTATACTATTACTTCCATTAAAGTACTATTTTACTCTCTTTGAATGATCAGTTGAGTTTACCATTCTATTTCATATGAATGTATTATTTAGGAGTGGGGGGAGTGTAGTATCTGTTCTGTTGTCCTGTTACCAACCTCTCAGGCATTATCTCCTCCTTGGGGGAGAGGGAGTAATGTAGTATATGTTTTTTCTTTGTGATACAATTCTTCTAGACATTAGATTCTCCTTTTCTTGGGGGGGTGTAGTGTAGTATCTGTTCTGTAGTTACGATGCCATCTTCCTAGGGATTACCTTCTCATTTTTGGAGAGGAGGAGGTGACAATATATTAGCAAAAATATAATAAGCATTGCATTAATAACATGTATGAAGACATAATTAGCATGTATGCAAATAAATAGGGGCAGCAATCTTTAATATTTTAGATATTTTTTAAAATGAAAACGACAATCTTTGACAACTGTGACGTAATTTTGTTTGATCAACATCGCCATTTTACTAAAAAGCAGCCAATGACACACAGAAAGAAAAGAATAGAATTTGAATAAATACTCAGAAGAAATAAAAAGAAAGTGAAAGAAAGAAAAGTTCATAAATATTGGGTTATCCGAAATGTTTTCATGTTTAGCTTGATAGACAGGACTTGAACCCAAGGTCAGGTAGCCTTATGTACTTATGTACTATTATTAAAGACTAGCGCATGGTTGATTGGTTTATCTATTCAGGTGACTAGACAGATAGATGCCACAGTTAGAAATATAGTTGTTGCCGAAAAATTAGACGATTCTCAAGTTAAATAAGAGGTGTTTGAAGACTTGTGTGAATCTTAGTTTAAAATTTAGTCAATGAAGATTGTAAATAAGTAAAAAAAAATATAGTTAAAAGTAAATTGTTATCGCCTCCAATTCTTTCACGTGTGTAATTGAGAATTCCAAAAAACCATCCGAGATAACACTGTCAGTGAAAAGGACACATAAGGTAATCAGGCCAACAAACAACCGTCATAAGCCAAGGGTTTCCAAACTACAGCCCACGGGCCAGAAACGGCACATGAAAGTCTTTAAGCTGACCTGCGGAGCTCTTATGGAAAATTTAGAAATATTCATGAAAAATTTAAAAATGGAAATGTGTGAAAATTTTCTTTATGTTCAGAAAATGATTAAAAGAACGGAGTTTTAGACAACTAGTTTCACTGAAAAGCAAAGCTAATGCTCAAAACAGTATAAAACATGTCCATATCATTTTTTTATTATTATTTATTTTGGCTCACGTAACTCTAAAAGTCAGCCTTCCATACTAACACTTTGGAGACCGCTATTATAAGCCATCATGTAAGAAAAAAAAAAAAAATACACCATATATGGAATCGTTAATAAAATTCACAGTACGTTCTGCTTTACAACCATATTTCATACAAATAGACTTCGGTATGTCCCTGACTTGTGCATCAAGTTTCAGTTATGAATGTCCAACAGTCTTGGTTTTATCACTATGCAGGGATACTTTGGTGATCGTCGCGTGAGTAGAAGGTATGATTCATAATTAACCATTTTTAGCTATGATTAGTTTATTTGCGTGCACAAGCTAATAGAAATTTTGGCAAGTTTAAATGAACATTTTGCATTTCAATTTGCTGACATGTTTCGGTACACGTTATTCATCCATCCAAACAAAGATTTTACTCGTTATAAGCCATCCTTAGCATATGATTACTATTTACTGTTAATTTCAGCGTTATGTGATCAGTAGTTTAAGAGTTAATCTGTCAAATATTTACACACAAACATCTACTGCTTTATTTATATAAATTTCATGGGTGACATTTTAAGGGGGGCGTATTCTGTATAAAATAAAGATAATGAATAAGATGGAAGCTTCCGTTCAGCCTCGATAAGTAAGTGTTGCTGCGCATGTAATTATGAGGCAAGGGTTGTGCAATCTTCTGAATCGTCATTGCTTGAATCCAGTGGCTTGAAGGAGAAGTCCAGGACGACTGGAAACAATGTCGAGATAAGTGGAAAACACATACAGCGCTTGGAATTATCAAACGGTCACTCATTGTAGTGCTGACCTGGTTCAATGTTGCTTAACTTCGGTGATCTAACCGGAACAGGGTGTCAACGTGATTATGCCGTATAACATACGGCATATAACATAAATATAACATGAATAATGAAAAAAAAAGAAGATAAAGAAAAAAGAATAAAGTTTAACAGACAATAAACGCAACATTTACTTTATTACATTTTTATCATTTTACTATTTTATTAGGTAACATTTTTTTATTCCTTTTTTTTGCTGATATATCAAGGGCCACTAGAGGATAAGAGTTCGGAAACAATATGTGGTATGAACGCAAGAGGAATTGATTATCAAAGACGACGGTTCACTTAGTATTTGTTTATATTAAACTTGAATACAACTATGCTGAAGTCGATTGCGAAGCAGACTAATGGTATTTTTCCACAGAGAGAGAGAGAGAGAAAGAGAGAGAGAGAGAGAGAGAGAGAGAGAGAGAGAGAGAGAGAAAGTTTTTATTGTAGTTGTAAATAGATGAGTTCTTGCTGTGAATGTTTGACAGGAAGAACCAGTGATTAGAGCCCAGTCTAGCACCTACTATTAACATAACAATACAGTAGAGAAGCTAGCTATACATTTCGTCTGTGAGAAAGAAGTTGTAGGGATGAGAAGAGATCATCGTTCACGAAATTGCAATCTCGATTTTGTAATTTGTCAAGACTAGAACGAGTATGAGTTTTATCATCATGCAATAATAACTCCAAACAAAAACAAGACCGTGGGGAACATTTAACGTTTGAGATAGCTTTTATGCACAATAAAATTTTGGTTTGAATTTGAGTCTTAAAAGGTTCGACTTTGTGAGTCGGTAGTAATATTGGAAGGAAAGAGAAAAGAAGGAATTGGAAGACGAATGTGTTTAAGAGTAGTTATTCCTTTTGCTGGGGAGGAGTATGTTCTCTTCAGTTTTTGGTGGTTTTGTCGTAGTCGTTAGCATAAAATGTTCTCTTCAGTTTTTGGTGGTTTTGTCGTAGTCGTTAGCATAAAGGTGTTCTCTTCAGTTTTTGGTGGTTTTGTCGTAGTCGTTAGCATAAAAGTGTTCTCTTCAGTTTTTGGTGGTTTCGTCGTAGTCGTTAGCATAAAAGTGTTCTCTTCAGTTTTTGGTGGTTTTGTCGTATTCGTTAGCATAAAATGTTCTCTTCAGTTTTTGGTGGTTTTGTCGTAGTCGTTAGCATAAAAGTGTTCTCTTCAGTTTTTGGTGGTTTTGTCGTAGTCGTTAGCATAAAATGTTCTCTTCAGTTTTTGGTGGTTTTGTCGTAGTCGTTAGCATAAAATGTTCTCTTCAGTTTTTGGTGGTTTTGTCGTAGTCGTTAGCATAAAAGTGTTCTCTTCAGTTTTTGGTGGTTTTGTCGTAGTCGTTAGCATAAAATGTTCTCTTCAGTTTTTGGTGATTTTGTCGTAGTCGTTAGCATAAAATGTTCTCTTCAGTTTTTGGTAGTTTTGTCGTAGTCGTTATCATAAAAGTGTTCTCCTCAGTTTTTGGTGGTTTCGTCGTAGTCGTTAGCATAAAATGTTCTCTTCAGTTTTTGGTGGTTTTGTCGTAGTCGTTAGCATAAAATGTTCTCTTCAGTTTTTGGTGGTTTTGTCGTAGTCGTTAGCATAAAAGTGTTCTCTTCAGTTTTTGGTGGTTTTGTCATAGTCGTTAGCATAAAATGTTCTCTTCAGTTTTTGGTGGTTTTGTCGTAGTCGTTAGCATAAAATGTTCTCTTCAGTTTTTGGTGGTTTTGTCGTAGTCGTTAGCATAAAATGTTCTCTTCAGTTTTTGGTGGTTTTGTCGTAGTCGTTAGCATAAAATGTTCTCTTCAGTTTTTGGTGGTTTTGTCGTAGTCGTTAGCATAAAATGTTCTCTTCAGTTTTTGGTGGTTTTGTCGTAGTTGTTAGCATAAAATGTTCTCTTCAGTTTTTGGTGGTTTTGTCGTAGTCGTTAGCATAAAATGTTCTCCTCAGTTTTTGGTGGTTTCGTCGTAGTCGTTAGCATAAAATGTTCTCTTCAGTTTTTGGTGGTTTTGTCGTAGTCGTTAGCATAAAAGTGTTCTCTTCAGTTTTTGGTGGTTTTGTTGTAGTCGTTAGCATAAAATGTTCTCTTCAGTTTTTGGTGGTTTTGTCGTAGTCGTTAGCATAAAATGTTCTCTTCAGTTTTTGGTGGTTTTGTCGTAGTCGTTAGCATAAAATGTTCTCTTCAGTTTTTGGTGGTTTTGTCGTAGTCGTTAGCATAAAATGTTCTCTTCAGTTTTTGGTGGTTTTGTCGTAGTCGTTAGCATAAAAGTGTTCTCTTCAGTTTTTGGTGGTTTTGTCGTAGTCGTTAGCATAAAATGTTCTCTTCAGTTTTTGGTGGTTTTGTCGTAGTCGTTAGCATAAAATGTTCTCTTCAGTTTTTGGTGGTTTTGTCGTAGTCGTTAGCATAATAGTGTTGTTGTTTTAACTTCGAAAGCGGATTTTCTTCTCACTTGACGCCATGTTTGTTTCTTGTTTTCTCTTAGTCCCTTTCCTTTCTTCTTTTCTCTTAGTCCCTTTCCTTTCTTCTTTTCTCTTCACAAACCTAGACTATTTATCTCTTCCAACCAACTCCTACAACACGCCGGCTGTTCATAATTTATTTTAGGGGCGCACGCTTCCCATTGGCCAGATTATTTTTTTACTAGTTTTCTGACCGGAAGGGTGCGAGGAACCGATGCGCAGAGACGCTTTTGTACACTTTGTATGTAACAGCTGACGAGTTAACATTCGGTTGGAGGAGTTTTATTATTTTTATTCAAGAGTGTTACAAGTTCAGCAGTACCTCATTTAGTACGAATCTGGCTTAGGCGTACGTAAAAAATGTGTCAAAAGTCATTGTGAATATAAATCACACTTGTATAAGTATACAAATTTTAATTGTTACAATACAAAAAAGAAAGTTATAAATAGAGGTTTCATTTGTTTATCTTTCTCCCACAGTGGCAATGTTAGACACAAGATACATTGATAGGGAGAATTCAGTCTCCTCCTCCTCTAGCATATAAAACACGTGTAAAACAAAATATGATAATGACAACAATAAAATGCATATGTTGTTGAGGCAAGAATATGAGTAAATGTGAATTTATTGAATATGTAAATCTACTCATAGGAAATTTAAATGGTGATCAATCAGAGAATAATATACAACAACGTCATCTTGTTTTTTTATGGTAGTCTGAGAGTCGGTTGGCACTATTATAATAATAACTTAAATAGCAAGGTGGTTAGTATTTAAAAAGCCATGTTCAGACTGAGATAAGTTCAGAAACGTCTTTGGTAGTCAAACCAAAAAAGAGATAGTGTCTCTCGTCTTGAATTTGGGGAGAAAAAATTACATTGATGTGCCAGAAGCGACCGCTAACGTAAATACTGTCTCCAAGAGCATAACTTTAGATAAGCAAAGGCATTCCATTGAAATAATCAGGGATCCAAATTACGAGGCATCTAAAGCTGATTGGCTGAACCGAATTTGTCCTTTGGAGGATATTGAACGTTTTGATGTTTTGCTTTCGTGTTTGCTGTTGATACGAACATGGAGATGTGCCCCTAGTCCCTATTCACTGCCATCCATTTTCATATCAGAGAGTGTGTGATCAGTGAGATTCTGTTCTTTTCTATGTACGTTTAGTTGAAGCAATTTCTAGAAATGATACAAGCCTCATAGATCGAACTATCTTCCATATACAGTAAAAGCATTTGGCACTAGCATTTAGTTGCTTTGATTTATTTATTTTTTCCTTCTTGAACTTCTGTTGGTTACTCTTCTACACTAAAGGTGTTATGAATTCCCCAGATTGGCTTCGTTTCAGACGTGTAATAACAGCAGCAATAGTAGTAGTAGCATCAGTAGTAGTAGTAGTAGTAGTAGTAGTGGCCGTGACATTTGTTGTTGTTGAAAAATTATAATTGTAAGCATCAGAATTTCTTTTGCCAAGTGGAGAGTGTAAACAGATAGTAACTTTAGTAGTATTTGACATATAAGTGGCAATGTTAGACGCATTATTAAACGCATCTTTTATATGAAAATCACTCAGACAAGGTATGAAATCACTTGATATAAGGATCTAAAAAAAAAGAAAAAATACTATTTCAAGGTAAAAAGTTAGCCAACAATAATTGTTAGATGGATTAATTCCAATCCAAAAACAGCAATACTCCCCTTATTATCAGAAATATAAAAAGGACAAGATAAGAGAAGTTTCTTTCTAATCTTTTTAATCAGTTCCTCCTAAGTATTTAATTAGTTATTCCTAATTATTTTTATTAGTTATTCCTAATCTTTTTAATCAGTTATTCCGAATTATTTTAATTATTTATTCCTTATTATTTTAATCAGCTATTTTTAATTATTTTTATTAGTCATTCCTAATTATTTTTATTAGTTATTCCTAACCATTTTAATCAGTAATTCTTATTATTTAAATTAGTTATTCCTAATTATTTTAATTAGTTATTCCTAATTATTTTAATAAGTTATTCCTAATTGTTTTAATTAGTTATTCCTAATTATTTTAATTAGTTATTACTAATTATTTTAATTAGTTATTCTTTATTATTTTAATCAGTTATTCCTAATTATTTTAATTAGTTATTGCTTATTATTTTAATCAGTTATTCCTAATTATTTTAATCAGTTATTTCTAATTATTTTAATTAGTTATTCCTTATTCTTTTAACCAGTTATTGCTAATTATTTTAATTAGTTATTTCTAATTATTTTTAATTAGTTATTCCTAATATTTTTAATCAGTTCTTTCTAAGTATTTAATTAGTTGTTCCTGATTATTTTAATTAGTTATTTCTAATTATTTTAATTAGTTATTCCTAATAATTTTAATCAGTTATTTCTTATTATTTTAATTAGTTATTACTAATTATTTTAATTAGTTATTCCTTATTCTTTTAATCAGTTATCGCTAATTATTTTAATTAGTTATTCCTAAATATTTTTTATTAGTTATTCCTAATATTTTTAATCAGTTCTTTCTAAGTATTTAATTAGTTGTTCCTTATTATTTTAATTAGTTATTTCTAATTATTTTAATTAGTTATTCCTAATAATTTTAATCAGTTATTTCTTATTATTTTAATTAGTTATTACTAATTATTTTAATTAGCTATTCATAATCTTTTTCATCATTTATTCCTAATTATTTTAATTAGTTATTCCTAATTATTTTAATCAGTTATTCCTAATTATTTTAATCAGTTATTTCTAATTATTTTAATCAGTTATTTCTAATTATTTTAATTAGTTATTCCTAATTATTTTAATCAGTTATTTCTAATTATTTTAATCAGTTATTTCTAATTATTTTAATCAGTTATTCCTGATTATTTTAATTAGTTATTCCTAATTATTTTAATTAGATATTTCTAATTATTTTAATCAGTTATTCCTGATTATTTTAATCAGTTATTCCTAATTATTTTAATCAGTTATTTCTAATTATTTTAATTAGTTATTCCTGATTATTTTAATCAGTTATTCCTAATTATTTTAATCAGTTATTTCTAATTATTTTAATTAGTTATTCCTAATTATTTTAATTAGTTATTCCTGATTATTTTAATCAGTTATTTCTAATTATTTTAATTAGTTATTCCTAATTATTTTAATTAATTATTCCTGATTATTTTAATCAGTTATTCCTAATTATTTTAATTAGTTATTCCTGATTATTCTTATTAGTTATTCCTAATCTTTGTAGGAACTAGTTATTCCTAATTATTTTAATTAGTTTTCCTAATTATTTTAATTTGTTATTCTTAATTATTTTAATCAGTTATTCCTAATTATTTTAATTAGTTATGGCTAAATATTTTAATTAGTTATTTCTAATCTTTTTAATCAGTTATTCCTAATTATTTTAATAAGTTATTCCTAATCTTTTTAATCAGTTATTTCTAATTATTTTAATTAGTTATTCCTTATTATTTTAATTAATTATTCCTAATTATTTTACTTAGTTATTCCTAATTATATCAATTAGTTATTCCTAATCTTTTTAATCATTTATTCCTAATTATTTTAATTAGTTATTCCTAATCATTTTATTTAGTTATTCCTAATTATTTTAATTAGTTAGTCCTAATAGTTGTTGTCTTTAATCTTTGTAATGCTTGTATAAATACGTCTACAGATTCCCCAGTTGCTTCTCGACAAGAATCTAGCAAGTATTTCATTTGGTTTAACATATAGTTTTTCTAAAACGTCAGTATCCAAATCTGTGCATCAGTGTAGACATAAACTTCATACAATATACAACTTAATTCTAGCATTAAGTATTTATCTGAAGTTTTTTTTTTTACTTGTGTGTGTAGGAGAGATTTTTTGTTGCATTCTTCAAAATATAATAATTTCATTCAATGTCTCCATTCTTTAGCTGCAAATACACGACGAATAAGAATAAAATAAAATGCAATAATAAAACAACAAAATTACGATGAAGCAGTGGTTTAAACTTTATTTTATTTAAAGAAAATGTTTTGTTTTTTGTGTTCATATGAGAGTTTGTGGGAGATACTGTACAAGTAGGTTCAATGGACAATATAGACAGTGTGTGTGTATGTTTTCCGTTGCTTGTTTTACGAAAGCAGAAATCTTTCTTGATAAAGAGATTTATGCATGCAGGTAAGTTTATCAGGAGCAATAGTGGTAGTTTTAGATGTTCCTGGTTTTTGAATTTTCTCTTGCGTCTCTGTAGCTTTTAGCAAAAACTTTTTGTGAGACGAAAATAGGAAGGTATTATTTTCCCAATGGAGAACCTGACTGAGATCAAGGCTGTGCAGATCAGTTGGTGAAAAAAGTATCATTGACCTCGTTGGTTCGTTCAATGTCTTGAATTTACAAATGTTTAAATTGGATCTTTTGTATCTAACATGTTGATTAGCTAAGTGTTGCATAGGTGTTTTGTTTTTGACTGCATTTTGAGTCATTTTGTAATCGGGCTGATAAATTCAGTCCAGATCGAATATTATTGGATTGCAACGTTTTTCGTATTTAGTTTAAAAAAATGAACTTTTTTTAACAGGCTTGAAGAGTGATTGAAAAATAAATTAATCTATTAAATTGCTGCTGCCATTGCGCACAAACAATCACTTTTTCCATTGCTTCCAATGTAATAGGTACTGAGACTAAACCTGCTTTCAGGACTGCCAGCAACCACTGTAAAAGTGTAATAAAGAATGCAAGAGAGTTGTATGCTCAGTCTGTTAAGTCCAAAGTAGCTGAGTAGCGGTTTGGTTCAACCAGTTTTGTCAAATAACAAACAGGGTCCTGAATAGAAGCGTGTGCTCTATCGCAACCATCATCAATGGACCTGAAGAAATCTCATCAGCATTGGACAAAGCCAAATTCTTTGCCAAGAACTTTGCAGCTAATTCTACCCTATGCAATGAAGCTCCCCACCCCTCGTATTTCCTCCTGTATCTAAAAACACTATGTGACATACAAATATGCGTGCGTGATGTTGCCAAGTTCATCATAAACCTTGATTCCAGTAAAGCAACTGGCCCTGATGGCATTCCAATTAAAGTGCTGAAAAAGCTTCAACTAGAACTAGCTCCCATATTTACAAAGCTGTTTAAGCATTGTCTTAAGAATTGCTTCCCAACACCCTGGTAAACCTCATCAGTATGCCCCATATTTAAGAATTCAGATGATCGGTCATCTCTCTCTCAATACAGACCAATAAGTCTCCTGTGTGTCATGAGTAAATTGCTGGAATCTGTGTTAAATAGAGAAATAGTCAACCACTCAGCAAAAATAACCTTTTAGTGACATGCAACATCGTTTTTCATTCTGCTAGATATACAGCAGATGTCCTATCTCATAGGATTAGCGAATTTTTCGTGGAGGCTTCTTTTCTAAGGTAATTACTCTTGGCATATCAAAGGCCTTTGATAGGGTATGGCATAAAGATCTATTCCACAAGATCTCTAGTTACGGTTTAGCTGGAAATGCCTTTTCAATTATTAAATCATTTCTCTTTGACAGGTTCGTAAGAGTAGTGGTTGATGGACAGAAATCAGAAGCACTCAGTATTAATGCTGGAATAACTCAGTGGTCCATCCTGGGCCCAACTTTCTTCCTGATCTAGATCAATGATCTGCCAAATCACATCATAAGATTATTTGTAGGCATTTATGCTGACGATACTACCATCTATGGCAACACTTCAAAGGCTGTAAATGACCAAGTTCTCTCTGATTCTCTCTCTTCTGATCTTGACCACATGGTGGAAAGAGGTGGATGCGTAATGTTAATACATCTAAAACCAAGCTTCTATCTTTACATCATCAACGCTTTGATCCCTGTCTGGCATCAATTGAAATGAATGGCTCTCGTCTCAGAGAGGCTCCATGTTTTTACAAGCTTCTGGATCTGATCTTTACTCCTGATCTGAAATGGAACTCGTACATCAAATCTGTTGCCAAGGTCGCTGGAAAATAGTGGGATCATTCTACTGCTCCCATAGATATCTCATTGCTGATACATTTCTCTACCTGCATAAGAGCCAAGTACATCCAAGAATGGAGTACTGTTGCCACATCTGGGCAGGAGCTTCTAGAAAGACCTTATTCTCCCTTGATAGAGTTCAAAATAGACTCTGTAGCCTAGTAGGAGATGCTCTTTTCTTTTCCCTCCAACCTCTTTCCCACAGAAGAGATGCTGCAAGCCTGTCTCTACTCTATCATTATTTTCATCTGAGCTCTAATTTATGATTCCTCTTCATCAAACTTTCATGAAAAACACTCGTCTAGCTGAAACGACTATGAATAATTTCCCCTTTATACTCTTTATCTGTGCCTAATCGTAAACATGAACAAAGCTTCTTTCTTAAAACTGTGGAACTCTCTTCCATTTCTCTGTTTTCCAGCATACTACAATACGGTTGTCTTCAAGTCTAACGTAAACAAGTTCTTGATAAGCCATCCCCTTAAGTAATCCAATTTACCAAATTTCCACTACTAACGATTACTATGTTATTATCCCTACTGTACACTCATTAACTCTTATCCCCGAGTGACCTCTGGGTCTTGATAAGTAGTGACTCCTTTGTAAAATAAAACCCACCAAAAGCAGCGATGGTTGTGACCAAAAAGTTATGTCTTTCCTTTGTCTGGGTAAGCAAAGATACTATTTATCCTGTTTGTTGAATGTTTTTATATCTGTTTATTATATGTGTTAAAAATGCACACACACACACACACACACACACACACACACACACACACACACACACACACACACACACACACACAATGAGACGACGATATAACATGCACACGTTTTAGTCCCCTTGTTTATACACACCTGTTATAAGAGAGGCTATAGGCAACATTAGGATAAGTATAGAAGCTTTAATGGATTAACTGCTATGATACAAAATGATGAGAAAATTATAGCAGATGCTAAATACATAGTTACAACAAAAGAACATTCAGTTTTCAATCTAGAAGCAGGTCCAAATAGTTTTAATTAAATGAATTTTGATTTGCATGTTTATTTTTTATGTTTTATTTTTGTTTAGATTTTATCGCAATTCTCTCCATTGCTTAAATGATATTTTTAAAATGCATTTATCTTAATTTCTTTGCCTTTAAAATCATCTCACACACACACACACACACACACACACACACACACACACACACACACACACACACACACACACACACACACACACACACATATATATATCATCATCACCATCATCATTATCATCATCATGCAGTCCGTCAACCTTGACGATGACTAATCGGGGCCTCAGTACTTTATCCTTTGGTACAGGACTTTCCACCTTGGCTCCAAACTTGCTTGTGCAGTTTAGGTGTCGTATCTGTTGTGCATCAGATAAACACCATCTGAACCTGCAATGCTCATTTCCAGTGGAGCGAACCCGTGATGACTGGCAGCAGCAGAGGAGGCTGCAGCTTCTGGCCGAAATAAATATCAGTGAGGTAGACAGTCGCCCTATCATGTCTGCTATTACACCTTTTCTTTCTGGATGAGATTCCATAGCCTTTTAAGGCAAATTGCAAGGCAGCAGTAAGATTGGAAGTCAGAGTTCCCATCTCTTAGCTTTTTGCTGTGATAAGGCCCACAAGATAGTGGTGTTTGATTTTAGGGTTGATTCCCCTAGTCTTCACCCAACCAAGGGCACCCATAAGACAGTGGAGTAGGGGTTAGTAGTGTGCCAGGGCACGTACACTCATCGGTGGGCCATAATGCACTACCTTTCCCCTACTACTCCGAGATCTCCTACAGGTTAAGCCTGGGGCTGCAAGGCACCCAGTTACCGTGTGTGGCCAACATGGAGGCACTAGGAGCCTTGATGATGGGGAGGCTTATGCATAGCTACTGCCTTTTCACCGTGAGGTTAACCAGCGGTGTTAGTTAAAAGCGAGAAGACATGCAAGCATGAACTTATACCTAACACACTAGACGCTTCACATCCCCCTGCCGGATTAAGAATCCAAAAACACACACACACACACATACACACAACCGACCAAGTAATATGAGCTTGTTAAATATGGAAATAATTTGAGAGCATTTATAACTAAACAATAGAAAAAGCCGATTACAGCAATATCTTTATTTTTCAATATAAATTTATTGTTAACAACCGTTTCTCCATTTATCCAAATAATCAATGATCGAGAATGTCTTGAATCTTCTAGAACAAATGCTTCACTAGAACCCCCCCCCCCTCCGAAAAGTATCCCCCACAAATTGACACAAATCATGATGTCATAATCATAGGATCACTCTCGGCCGTTTTGACATTTACGCTTTATATAAATGTTAATTTCGACTCTATTTCTCGCGGTTAACGTTGGCAGTGTGGTTTGTATCTTGCTAATGGAATCAGAGATGTCTTTGTGGCTGGGTTTGAATCTCCCGACTGGCTGTAATCGTAACTCCCTGTACTGATGGTTCCCAAAAGGATGAAACACTAGTGTCTGTAGGTATTAAAATAATAATTATAGGTATAATTATGTCAGCCGCTTTAAGAACTCGATTCTTATTGTTAAGCACTTTAAGTTGAAATGAAATAAGTCAGACACTTAAGCTCACGTACGCAGATCATACTGTCATAATCATAAGATCACTCTTGGCCGTCTTGACATTTACGTCTTATATAAATATTAATTTCAACTGTATTTCTCACAGTTAATGTTGGCCGTGCGGTTTGTTTCTTGCTAATGGAGTCAGAGATGGCTTCGTGACATGATTCGACTCTCCCGACCAGCCATAATTGTAACTCCCTGTACTGATGATTCCCAAAAGGATGAAACACTAGTGTCTGTAGGTATTAAAATAATATATATATATATATATATATATAGACAGATAGATAGACAGAGAGAGACAGATAGTCAGATTGACGATTTCTATCATTATATTTGACATTTGAATGGCAATGTTAGACCGTTAATAAACGAATCTTTTTCATGAAAATCACCCAGACAAGACATAAAGCCACTTCATATAAGGGTCTAAAAAAAAGAAAAATTCTACTTCAAGGTCAAAAATTAGCCAACGATAATTGTTAGTTTATGAGGTTCAGACAACAAAGTTGTTTGAAATCCACGCCAATGGGCGAAGGCTTTGCATAGAACTATCCATATTTTTTGGAACCACTGTTAATCTTAGTCGGTACAAATGATTGCAACAAGTTAGAGCAGACAATACACTAGGTTTTCACATCCAAGTTTTCCTTCTAGATGCATGTCTTAATGAAGACTGGGGGTGCATTTCTCCCAGTGGTTTTAAATGTGCCCGCAAATACTAACCTGGAAATTTCTACATTCTGGTGCAATACATGCTATTTCCAAATGGTCACCGATCTGGTATTAGCCAGGCGCATCATTGCTTAACTTTAGTGATCTAATTCCAAAAACTGGCCAGGTCACATTCTTGTTAAATAAGATCCAATTCGTTCTGATTATGGATTTTTTATCTTGGATTTTATTTAACAAGAATGTGACCTGGCCAGTTTTTGGAAATATTTTACTCGCCTCCCTTTTTTGGAGATAGTCTGATATATGCTTCTTGTTCGATATCCAAATTTATATCCTCAATATAAATCTTTACTTTGACGGGATTGTAACCCACAAATTTTTGGAATTTCACTAATTACCTCCCCATTCTTCGAAAATTCCTAACTGGATCTTTTTATTTTCATATTAATTCACAGGATTATACCGATATTTTAAGGATTTTGCTTTCTGGATTTACAAGGATTGTACTAGGACTTGATGCTCATCAAATTTTTACCTTGTTGGAGGTGTAAACAGTTACCATATTCTTCGCCTTGGAACCTTAAACTAAAGACTTCAATGGAGCTTGTATCATTTTATTTTATTTTAAATTATTTTATTTTATCTTATTTTTGAATTTTATTTTTTGACTTATTTTAAATATTTTTTTAATCCCATTTTCTCCACTTTCAGATCGTTTAATTTTAATTTTTTTTCTTTATAGAATTTAAACATGTATTTTTGTATCCACTATTTATTTATCTTCCCTATTTTTTTTCGTTTCTTTTTTATTATTGACTTTTTTTTAAATGATCCCAATTATTTCATAGTGATATGTATTTTGTATAATTCTGGCTCTTCTCCTCTTCTGATGAGAAGCATTTAGCTTCGAAATGCTATCGCCTAAAGAGTTTTTTTCTAAAATTTTCTCTTTTCTTTGTTGTTCTGATGATATAATAAAGTTGTATATAACTTTATTTCATCATCTTTCATTCAATATTATTGTTTTTGCTTAATGCTGTTTTATATAATGTTGAACTTTTCTTATCTTGATAAGTTTTACTTTGGTAAAGATTTACTCTTGCATAATTATATATATATTATTTGATAACATAATTATTTTATATATATATTATTTTACAACATGTATATATATATATATGTATGTATATATATATATATATATATATATATATATATATATATATATATATATATATAAAGCTGAACGTCTGAGTGTGTGTCTGGCCACGAATAGGCTCCTATATGGTTGACTATTATAGAAAACTGATCACATATAATGATAGAAGATGTATCGAGACACAGAAATGGGTATGTTTGATCTGGCATAATGATGATTCATTAAAATTGTGGGGTCTGCATACGCACCTGGTCCACAAAGTATGGAAATAAAAAAATTAAAAATTAAAAAAAAAACGTTTACAAGTGTTTTTGATATAGATGTACATAATACTTTGATAAGTGTGTTTTAACTTAAATAGGGATGGTATAATAAAATTGTGGGGTCTGCATTCGCGCCTGGTCTCCATAGAATGGAAATAGGCACACACTTTAAAGATTTTCATACCTATCTGCGTAAGTATACTTTGATAATTATATTTCAGTTTGAAGAAATATGGTATAATAAAGTTATGAGGTGTTCGTTCGCACCTGACCTCCATAGAATGGAAATATGTCACAAAGTTTAACAAGGTTTTTTTAATATAGATCCACAGAATATTGTGATAAGTGTTTCAGTGTGAACAGGTATGGTATAATAAATTATGGGGTTTATCTATTTTATTTTTACTTTCATTATATTTTGCTTCGGTTTTGATACTCTCAAATTCGAAGCTATCTCTTTACAACCCTTCCTTTTCATAACCTATTATACTTTCATAAATCAGAGTCCATTTTCTGTAGGCTGTTTTTGAACCCAGTCAACGACGGGTACTTTTGCTAATATATATATATATATATATATATATATATATAAATAATTCTGTTATCAAAGGGTAAATATGTATGTATGTATATATGCATGTATGTTTGTATGTATATATATATATATATATACATATACGGTATATTTGTGTGTGTATATGTGTATTGAGGTGGAGAGGGCTCCCGTAAGCAACCTTTCTAGGAGAAGCAAATGTGTATTGAGGTGGAAAGGGCTCCCGTAGGCAACCTTTCTAGGAGAAGCAAATCTCTGATTTAAAAAACCATAAAGCGGAAGACCATTACCCGCATTAAGCTGGTCTTCAGTTTAGTTTCTTGCTGGCTATCTTGCTCTTGCTTGTTGCTGGATCTCAACATTTTGAACCGAGAGAGAGACTTAGCTGTCGTACAAAGCTAAGACTCTGTAACATCATATTTGTATAGATACTCCCTCAGGCATTTGGGCTCATGGATTTTAAATGTCTGAGGGAGTGGCACTCGTCTGACAAGACGTTGCAATCATCATCATCATCATATATACATATATATATGTATATATATATACGTATGCATATATGCATATATATATGTATATATTATATATATATACATACATATATATATAAAATAATTCTGTTATCAAAGAGTATATATATATATATATATATATATATATAATTCTGTTATCAAAGAGTATATATATATATATATATATATATATAATTCTGTTATCAAAGAGTGAATCTTTAATATAGCAAAACATATATATATATATATATATATATATATATATATATATATATATATATATATATATATCAATGAACTTGATAAAGAAATAAATGCAAACCTATCAAAAGCTTTACACGGTTTAGAAGAGTAATTCATATAGTAAATAAAAGATGAAGAATAAAAGTTATATAACTTTATTATATCATCAATAAGGAACGAAAAAAACTCCTTTAGGATATAGCATTTCTAAACTGAATGCTTTCCATCAGAAGAGGAGCATTTAGTTTAGAAAACGAAAAATATACATACACATATATATATACATATACATATATTTATATATATATATATATATATATATATATATATATATATATATATATATATATATATATATATATATATATATATATATGTATAGGAATAGCAAATAAAGCAATGGGGACTACTAAATGGGAGTAGAAAAATAAAATTGGTTGGGAGAGTTAGATATAAAAGATGAATGTACATATAATGAGAAGTAAGTGAGAAAAAATAAAGACAGAAACAAACAGGGGAAAAAGTCCAAACTTTTTTTTTCACATAAAATAGTATTTTAGAAAAAGGAGAAAATAGCCCCAAAATGAGATAGGCCAATAGTAAGAGTCCAAAGTAAGAGTTCAGTGTTGAAATATCCTCAAGAGAATTTCGTGTGTTGTCAAATCATGCATTAAATTTGAATACGCAGGCAAGTTCGAATATCAATGTGTATATACATAGTAAAATATGATATATACATAGTAAAATATGATATATACATAGTAAAATATGATATATACATAGTAAAAAGCTGAATATATTAGATTAAAAAATATGATATATACATAGTAAAAAGCTGAATATATTAGATTAAAAAATATTATATATACATAGTAAAAAGCTGAATATATTAGATTAAAAAATATGATATATACATAGTAAAAAGCTAAATATATTAGATGAAAAAAATATGATATATACATAGTAAAAAGCTGAATATATTAGATTAAAAAATATGATATATACATAGTAAAAAGCTGAATATATTAGATTAAAAAATATTATATATACATAGTAAACAGCTGAATATATTAGATTAAAAAATATTGTATATACATAGTAAAAAGCTAAATATATTAGATTAAAAAATATGATATATACATAGTAAAAAGCTGAATATATTAGATTAAAAAATATTATATATACATAGTAAAAAGCTGAATATATTAGATTAAACAATATGATATATACATAGTAAAAAGATGAATATATTAGATTAAAAAATATGATATATACATAGTAAAAAGATGAATATATTAGATTAAACAATATGATATATACATAGTAAAAAGATGAATATATTAGATTAAAAAATATGATATATACATGGTAAAAAGCTGAATATATTAGATTAAAAAATATTATATATACATAGTAAAAAGCTTAATATATTAGATTAAAAAATATTATATATACATAGTAAAAAGCTGAATATATTAGATTAAAAAGTATTATATATACATAGTAAAAAGATGAATATATTAGATTAAAAAATATTATATATACATAGTAAAAAGATGAATATATTAGATTAAAAAATATTATATATACATAGTAAAAAGATGAATATATTAAATTAAAAAATATTGTATATACATAGTAAAAAACTGAATATATTAGATAAAAAATATTATATATACATAGTAAAAAGCTGAATATATTAGATTAAACAATATGATATATACATAGTAAAAAGCTGAATATATTAGATTAAAAAATATTATATATACATAGTAAAAAGCTGAATATATTAGATTAAAAAGTATTATATATACATAGTAAAAAGCTGAATATATTAGATTAAAAAATATTATATATACATAGTAAAAAGCTGAATATATTAGATCAACAAATATGATATGTACATAGTAAAAAGCTGATTATATTAGATTAAAAAATATTATATATACATAGTAAAAAACTGAATATATTAGATTAAAAAATATTATATATACATAGTAAAAAGCTGAATATATTAGATTAAAAAAATATGATATATACATAGTAAAAAGCTGAATATATTAGATTAAAAAATATTATATATACATAGTAAAAAGCTGGATATATTAGATTAAAAAATATTATATATACATAGTAAAAAGCTGAATATATTAGATTAAAAAATATTATATATACATAGTAAAAAGCTGAATATATTAGATTAAACAATATGATATATACATAGTACAAAGCTGAATATATTAGATTAAAAAATATTATATATACATAGTAAAAAGCTGAATATATTAGACTAAAAATATTATATATACATAGTAAAAAGCTGAATATATTAGATTAAAAAATATTATATATACATAGTAAAAAGCTGAATATATAAGATCAAAAAATATGATATGTACATAGTAAAAAGATGAATATATTAGATTAAAAAATATTATATGTACATAGTAAAAAGCTGAATATATTAGATTAAAAAATATTATATATACATAGTAAAAAGCTGAATATATTAGATTAAACAATATGATATATACATAGTACAAAGCTGAATATATTAGATTAAAAAATATTATATATACATAGTAAAAAGCTGAATATATTAGACTAAAAAATATTATATATACATAGTAAAAAGCTGAATATATTAGATTAAAAAATATTATATATACATAGTAAAAAGCTGAATATATAAGATCAAAAAATATGATATGTACATAGTAAAAAGATGAATATATTAGATTAAAAAATATTATATGTACATAGTAAAAAGCTGAATATATTAGATTAAAAAATATTATATATACATAATAAAAAGCTGAATATATTAGATTTAAAATATGATATATACATAGTAAAAAGTTGAATATATTAGATTAAAAAATATTATATATACATAGTAAAAAGCAGAATATATTAGATTAAATAATATTATATATACATAGTAAAAAGCTGAATATATTAGATAAAAAATATTATATATACATAGTAAAAAGCTGAATATATTATATGAAAAAATATTGTATATACATAGTAAAAAGCTGAATATATTAGATTAAAAAATATTGTATATACATAGTAAAAAGCTGAATATATTAGATTAAAAATATTATATATACATAGTAAAAAGCTGAATATATTATATTAAAAAATATTATATATACATAGTACAATACTGAATATATTAGATTAAAAAATATTATATATACATAGTAAAAAGCTGAATATATTAGATTAAAAAATATTGTATATACATAGTAAAAAGCATAATATATTAGATTAAAAATATTATATATACATAGTAAAAAGCTGAATATATTAGATTAAAAATATTATATATACATAGCAAAAAGCTGGATATATTAGATTAAAAAATATTATATATACATAATAAAAAGCTGAATATATTAGATTAAAAATATTATATATACATAATAAAAAGCTGGATATATTAGATTAAAAAATATTATATATACATAGTAAAAAGCTGAATATATTAGATTAAAAATATTATATATACATAATAAAAAGCTGGATATATTATATAAAAAAATATTGTATATACATAGTAAAAAGATGAATATATTAGATTAAAAAATATTGTATATACATAATAAAAAGCTGGATATATTAGATTAAAAAATATTATATATACATAATAAAAAGCTGGATATATTAGATTAAAAAATATTGTATATACATAGTAAAAAGCTGAATATATTAGATTAAAAAATATTATATATACATAATAAAAAGCTGGATATATTAGATTAAAAAATATTATATATACATAATAAAAAGCTGAATATATTAGATTAAAAAATATTGTATATACATAGTAAAAAGCTGGATATATTAGATTAAAAAATATTGTATATACATAGTAAAAAGCTGAATATATTAGATTAAAAAATATTATATATACATAGTAAAAAGCTGGATATATTAGATTAAAAAATATTGTATATACATAGTAAAAAGATGAATATATTAGATTAAAAAATATTGTATATACATAGTAAAAAGCTGAATATATTAGATTAAAAAATATTATATATACATAGTAAAAAGCTGGATATATTAGATTAAAAAATATTGTATATACATAGTAAAAAGATGAATATATTAGATTAAAAAATATTGTATATACATTGTAAAAAGCTGAATATATTAGATTAAAAAATATTGTAAAAAGCTGGATATATTAGATTAAAAAATATTGTATATACATAGTAAAAAGCTGAATATATTAGATTAAACAATATGATATATACATAGTAAAAAGATGAATATATTAGATCAAAAAATATTATATATACATAGTAAAAAGCTGGATATATTAGATTAAAAAATATTGTATATACATAGTAAAAAGCTGAATATATTAGATTAAAAAATATTGTATATACATAGTTAAAAGCTGGATATATTAGATTAAAAAATATTGTATATAAATAGTAAAAAGATGAATATATTAGATTAAAAAATATTGTATATACATAGTAAAAAGCTGAATATATTAGATTAAAAAATATTGTATATACATAGTAAAAAACTGAATATATTAGATTAAAAAATATTATATATACATAGTAAAAAGATGAATATATTAGATTAAAAATATTATATATACATAGTAAAAAGCTGAATATATTAGATCAACAAATATGATATGTACATAGTAAAAAGCTGATTATATTAGATTAAAAAATATTATATATACATAGTAAAAAACTGAATATATTAGATTAAAAAATATTATATATACATAGTAAAAAGCTGAATATATTAGATTAAAAAAATATGATATATACATAGTAAAAAGCTGAATATATTAGATTAAAAAATATTATATATACATAGTAAAAAGCTGGATATATTAGATTAAAAAATATTATATATACATAGTAAAAAGCTGAATATATTAGATTAAAAAATATTATATATACATAGTAAAAAGCTGAATATATTAGATTAAACAATATGATATATACATAGTACAAAGCTGAATATATTAGATTAAAAAATATTATATATACATAGTAAAAAGCTGAATATATTAGACAAAAAAATATTATATATACATAGTAAAAAGCTGAATATATTAGATTAAAAAATATTATATATACATAGTAAAAAGCTGAATATATAAGATCAAAAAATATGATATGTACATAGTAAAAAGATGAATATATTAGATTAAAAAATATTATATGTACATAGTAAAAAGCTGAATATATTAGATTAAAAAATATTATATATACATAATAAAAAGCTGAATATATTAGATTTAAAATATGATATATACATAGTAAAAAGTTGAATATATTAGATTAAAAAATATTATATATACATAGTAAAAAGCAGAATATATTAGATTAAATAATATTATATATACATAGTAAAAAGCTGAATATATTAGATAAAAAATATTATATATACATAGTAAAAAGCTGAATATATTATATGAAAAAATATTGTATATACATAGTAAAAAGCTGAATATATTAGATTAAAAAATATTGTATATACATAGTAAAAAGCTGAATATATTAGATTAAAAATATTATATATACATAGTAAAAAGCTGAATATATTATATTAAAAAATATTATATATACATAGTACAATACTGAATATATTAGATTAAAAAATATTATATATACATAGTAAAAAGCTGAATATATTAGATTAAAAAATATTGTATATACATAGTAAAAAGCATAATATATTAGATTAAAAATATTATATATACATAGTAAAAAGCTGAATATATTAGATTAAAAATATTATATATACATAGCAAAAAGCTGGATATATTAGATTAAAAAATATTATATATACATAATAAAAAGCTGAATATATTAGATTAAAAATATTATATATACATAATAAAAAGCTGGATATATTAGATTAAAAAATATTATATATACATAGTAAAAAGCTGAATATATTAGATTAAAAATATTATATATACATAATAAAAAGCTGGATATATTATATAAAATAATATTGTATATACATAGTAAAAAGATGAATATATTAGATTAAAAAATATTGCATATACATAATAAAAAGCTGGATATATTAGATTAAAAAATATTATATATACATAATAAAAAGCTGGATATATTAGATTAAAAAATATTGTATATACATAGTAAAAAGCTGAATATATTAGATTAAAAAATATTATATATACATAATAAAAAGCTGGATATATTAGATTAAAAAATATTATATATACATAATAAAAAGCTGAATATATTAGATTAAAAAATATTGTATATACATAGTAAAAAGCTGAATATATTAGATTAAAAAATATTGTATATACATAGTAAAAAGCTGGATATATTAGATTAAAAAATATTGTATATACATAGTAAAAAGCTGAATATATTAGATTAAACAATATGATATATACATAGTAAAAAGCTGGATATATTAGATTAAAAAATATTGTATATACATAGTAAAAAGCTGAATATATTAGATTAAAAAATATTATATATACATAGTAAAAAGCTGGATATATTAGATTAAAAAATATTGTATATACATAGTAAAAAGATGAATATATTAGATTAAAAAATATTATATATACATAGTAAAAAGCTGGATATATTAGATTAAAAAATATTGTATATACATAGTAAAAAGATGAATATATTAGATTAAAAAATATTGTATATACATAGTAAAAAGCTGAATATATTAGATTAAAAAATATTATATATACATAGTAAAAAGCTGGATATATTAGATTAAAAAATATTGTATATACATAGTAAAAAGATGAATATATTAGATTAAAAAATATTGTATATACATAGTAAAAAGCTGAATATATTAGATTAAAAAATATTGTAAAAAGCTGGATATATTAGATTAAAAAATATTGTATATACATAGTAAAAAGCTGAATATATTAGATTAAACAATATGATATATACATAGTAAAAAGATGAATATATTAGATCAAAAAATATTATATATACATAGTAAAAAGCTGGATATATTAGATTAAAAAATATTGTATATACATAGTAAAAAGATGAATATATTAGATTAAAAAATATTGTATATACATAGTTAAAAGCTGGATATATTAGATTAAAAAATATTGTATATAAATAGTAAAAAGATGAATATATTAGATTAAAAAATATTGTATATACATAGTAAAAAGCTGAATATATTAGATTAAAAAATATTGTATATACATAGTAAAAAACTGAATATATTAGATTAAAAAATATTATATATACATAGTAAAAAGATGAATATATTAGATTAAAAATATTATATATACATAGTAAAAAGATGAATATATTAGATTAAAAAATATTGTATATACATAGTAAAAAGATGAATATATTAGATTAAAAAATATTGTATATACATAGTAAAAAGCTGAATATATTAGATTAAAAAATATTGTATATACATAGTAAAAAGCTGGATATATTAGATTAAAAAATATTATATATACATAGTAAAAAGATGAATATATTAGATTAAAAAATATTGTATATACATAGTAAAAAGCTGAATATATTAGATTAAAAAATATTGTATATACATAGTAAAAAGCTGAATATATTAGATTAAAAAATATTATATATACATAGTAAAAAGATGAATATATTAGATTAAAAAATATTATATATACATAGCAAAAAGCTGAATATATTAGATTAAAAAATATTATATATACATAGTAAAAAGCTGAATATATTATATAAAAAAATATTGTATATACATAGTAAAAAGCTGAATATATTAGATTAAAAAATATTATATATACATAGTAAAAAGCTGAATATATTAGATTAAAAAATATTATATATACATAGTAAAAAGATGAATATATTAGATTAAAAAATATTGTATATACATAGTAAAAAGATGAATATATTAGATTAAAAAATATTGTATATACATAGTTAAAAGCTGGATATATTAGATTAAAAAATATTGTATATAAATAGTAAAAAGATGAATATATTAGATTAAAAAATATTGTATATACATAGTAAAAAGCTGAATATATTAGATTAAAAAATATTGTATATACATAGTAAAAAGCTGAATATATTAGATTAAAAAATATTGTATATACATAGTAAAAAGCTGAATATATTAGATTAAAAAATATTATATATACATAGTAAAAAGATGAATATATTAGATTAAAAAATATTATATATACATAGCAAAAAGCTGAATATATTAGATTAAAAAATATTATATATACATAGTAAAAAGCTGAATATATTATATAAAAAAATATTGTATATACATAGTAAAAAGCTGAATATATTAGATTAAAAAATATTATATATACATAGTAAAAAGCTGAATATATTAGATTAAAAAATATTATATATACATAGTAAAAAGATGAATATATTAGATTAAAAAATATGGTATAAACATAGTAAAAAGATGAATATATTAGATTAAAAAATATTGTATATACATAGTAAAAAGCTGAATATATTAGATTAAAAAATATTGTATATACATAGTAAAAAGCTGGATATATTAGATTAAAAAATATTATATATACATAGTAAAAAGATGAATATATTAGATTAAAAAATATTGTATATACATAGTAAAAAGCTGGATATATTAGATTAAAAAATATTGTATATACATAGTAAAAAGCTGAATATATTAGATTAAAAAATATTATATATACATAGTAAAAAGCTGGATATATTAGATTAAAAAATATTGTATATACATAGTAAAAAGATGAATATATTAGATTAAAAAATGTTGTATATACATAGTAAAAGGCTAAATATATTAGATTAAAAAATATTATATATACATAGTAAAAAGATGAATATATTAGATTAAAAAATATTATATATACATAGTAAAAAGCTGGATATATTAGATTAAAAAATATTGTATATACATAGTAAAAAGATGAATATATTAGATTAAAAAATATGATATATACATAGTAAAAAGCTGAATATATTAGATTAAAAAATATTGTATATACATAGTAAAAAGCTGAATATATTAGATTAAAAAATATTATATATACATAATAAAAAGCTGAATATATTAGATTAAAAAATATTATATATACATAATAAAAAGCTGAATATAGTAGATTAAAAAATATTATATATACATAATAAAAAGATTAATATATTAGATTAAAAAATATTGTATATACATAGTAAAAAGCTGAATATATTAGATTAAAAAATATTATATATACATAGTAAAAAGATGAATATATTAGATTAAAAAATATTGTATATACATAGTAAAAAGCTTAATATATTAGATTAAAAAATATTATATATACATAGTAAAAAGCTGGATATATTAGATTAAAAAATATTGTATATACATAGTAAAAAGCTGAATATATTAGATTAAAAAATATTATATATACATAGTAAAAAGATGAATATATTAGATTAAAAAATATGATATATACATAGTAAAAAGCTGAATATATTAGATTAAAAAATATGATATATACATAGTAAAAAGCACAAAACAAAAACATGACATATAAGATCTCGTTGTGTAATGTTGTCCACGAACCAACATATTGTAGCCTCAGTCGCAAAGCAGAGAAAGAATAGAAAAGAACTTCAACTCGCTATTTTTTTGTACAACATTCATTTCCTCATTCTCTCGTTACCCTGTGACGTCTTTCACATGATCGTCTCCTTGAACGTGCTCTCTAACGTCATCCACGTTTCTATAGTGTTTTTTTTCATTACCGGTGACGTCATTTTCCATGCATTTACATTTTACCGCCTGCGCTATGTTACAGTTGAATTAAAAAAATGATCGAATGTTATTTATTCAACTTACAATGTATCAAAAAAATGGAATTTATATGAAAATATAAAATATCTAAAACGGGCAAAAAATGTCTCAAAGACGTCTGTGGTGCAATGGATAGAGTTGTTGAGTCTCTACAGTTCCAGGTGAGCATTGTCTAAAGATAGCGATTCCAATCTTACACAAGCAGGCCAGAGAATGAGTTGGCCGAAATGTGGTAAAACAACAATAACTATGAAAATGAGCATAACAATTCCAAAAGAATGATTATACTGCAGCATAACTTATTCACAATGCCGAATGTGCATCTGTGTGTTTAACGGCACAGGCCGTACTCGTCCACTTGTTTGTTTGAAGTCAGGGCTTAATTCTGACACTGGTTGCAGTATCAATTATGTGATCTCTGTTATTGCTGTAAGAAAATGATTCTCTCTCCAAACAAAACACAACTCCAATTTAAAACAATGATGTTTTATTTTGAGAGACGTCACAATTAATAAATTTAGCAGCAACACAGAAAAGACTTTCAAAAACTAATGGTATTACCGTCTTACTATTCCAACTATAATTAAAAAGAGTTCTTTAAAAATCTAAAAATATATAAGGTCCTCTGAATTGTTCAGATTAAACTCGTCATATTCAATAAGGAAAAATTTCTTACTTGTTTACCGAACTAGATATTATCAAAAAGAAGGAAAGATAAGTTTTTTTTTTTTTCTGTATTAAGTGTATGTTGATTTGTTCATAAGAATCGTTGTGGCCAATCAAATAGGATTTTTCAGACTAGAATGGGTGTTATTGTGAACGAGAAACAATAAATAATAGAAAAAAAAAACATTGCTATATTGATACACTGTTCTTCGTATTATTTGGATTTTTTGTACTACTGCTTTTTATCTTGAGTTTCAGTTTTTCAACTTTTCGGTCAATGTAACCTCCGACCTTCTTCAGGTGTCTCTTGTCAAACTCGGAAATGTTTCTGTCCAACTCGGGAATTGGACGGAATTTGAAACAGAACACTTTACTTTACAGGAAGTAGCATGCTTCCGTTCTGTCTGTTATGACTGGATAGACATCCTAAGTAATTCACAATTGTATTTTTCGGTTGCCCACACTGAGAATTGAACCTTCGACCTTCAGGAGAATATCACTTTACAATTGAATTTTTCAAGTACCCTAACCACTGTGCAACGGGTACTAGCAAACCATGCTACTCGTGTGAAGTAAATAAAGGGTTCCATTCGAAATTCCATTCAAATTCCCGAGTTCGACAAGATACACCTGAAAAAGATTGGAGATTGCATCGACTAAAACGTTTTTAAAATGACACTCAAGATGAGAACAGTAGTCTGAAGATTCCAAATAATATGAATAACCAATCCTCATCTCAAAAATTCAGAAATGTAATATCTGTTCTTGTTCCCACAATCGCTTATCATAATTAGTATGTAGTGGATCTAAGTAAAAAGCAAGATAGCAGAAAAGGTTGTTTCTTTTGCAGGAAACTAAAAGTGAAATTAATTATTTCTGTTTCTTCAATTTTATTTATTTGACTTCACATTTAAAATCTTCTATTACGGTCAATACAGCTACCAATACAAATATCTTAAACATTGACTTGATGTGACGATGTGTCAGATATGAATTCATAAAATATGTAGAAGCGAAGACCATTCCATATTAGTATGTACTTTATCTCTCTCCAGATCCTATTTTAAAAGATGAACTCACCTGATCATTGTAGTATCTTTGTGAAATTTATTAACTCGAATTAAAAAGCATTTTATTTTCTTTTGAGATTTGCATCAAAGTGTAATATCTTTTTTGTCAAAGAAATATACACAAATAGCATTCAATATGCGCTCGAGTTTGATGCACATAGAATAGCAAACCCTTACACGTGTTTGTAGATGTTCACTCACAGCCAGACATATTCTAAAACAACATTAATGACTCTTCTCTACTGAACGCCAAACTTGTACTCAGGACTCTGAGCCCAAGCAAATCAAAACATATGCCCAACAGAACACAGGCAGCCCATCAGCTTAGGGCCTAAAAAGTTATCTAGAACCACAGAAACCCAACTGACCCCCATCTTTGCTGGAATATGTATAGATATCAATTGAACCACAGCAGAAAACCACTCATGAATATCAGCTGTTAATTTATGGAGATAAAAACTGACTGACCATGAGGCTCGCCTTCTGGTATAAACATTAATTTTGGAAAATGTCAAGTGGGTTATAATCAGCATGAAAACCTAGTATCCAAGAGGACATTACTATTTGAAAGAGCCAGCCAGTTTCTTGGGTGCTCTCTCTTTTCCTAGTTAAATATTTCTCTTGTTGCTAGTCTGCCGTTTGCCGATTACAACTATGCAACTGACTAAATCTGCAGCATTGTACATGTTTACAAATGTACATCCGTACACGTTGGTTACAAAATAAGGAACAGTAAAGAAAGTGACATAAAATTTTACACCATAATAAAAATTGAAAGTATGTCAATCTAAATTTCATTGTTTCGTTCCTGTTCGTGCTCTGATCATTTTTATCACACCTTTTTATATATTTTTATTTAAAAAAAAACACTCTGGATTAGAACGCAGTTATGCTTTCACTTTATGAAATGATTTTTCTGTTATAAAAATGAGTCTTTTTTTCATGGTGTTTGGTTTGGTTTGGTTTGGTTTGGTTTGGTTTGGTGTTCTGTCTTATGGCATAGCAACCTTTTTCGGGGTTCAATCATTTTTTGGAAGACAGTTTTTATGCCCCGAGTTGTTTATATCTTCAAATATGGTGTTTAGTTTGATTGTTTTGTAGAGAAAAATTGTTACTTTTGTTTTTAACTTCGCAGAATGTGGTTGAGTTTTGCAAAAGAAAAAAAAAAGCAATATAAGATCAATGATTTGTGCATTTAAGTCAAGAAGCTGATATCTTCAGACAATCTGATTTGTTAACATCAGGTATTAAAACACTAAACTTGTTTTCATTCAAGTAAGTATTATTTTTAAATATTTTATTTGCTTAGTTATTTCCATTTATATCAATTTGTGTCATTGTTTAAAATTAAAATCAAAATTTAGAAATTTGAAATTATTTTTCAAGAGTTGGAATTAACTAGCTCTATTTACTCGGCGTTACCTGGAGTCTTTTTATTTCAGTTTTTATTTTACTGATTACCTCACTTCGCCTCTGGCCACCTCATTTTGTGTTTATTCTTAACTAGCGGGGGTACCCGGCGTTGCCCGAGTGTTTGTTTCCGGGACGGGGGGGGGGGAGTTTTAAAAAATGTTATTGTAGGTAAGTAGGAAGGATCAAACCCGGAGTCATGAGTAAAAGTAGGAAAAAAAAACATCTGCAACGTTAACAGTTCGGCCACCAAGAAAAGTCCATTCCAGTTGTTTAGGAAAAAAAAAAAAAAAAAAAAACGACTACGGTAGGTCGGCGCGAACGTGAAAATATAATGTGAATTGTCCAGCACGCTAACCACTACGCCACAGAACACTGCAGCTTAGTTTAGTGATTTTAAATAACTTCACATGAAAGAACTACGAAGCCAAACCGGTGTTCTCTTCTCAACTGTTCCTTGTGAACGATCCCCAAACGGTGTTAAGTGGTGGCAGGGGGAGGAGGAATTTATTAGAGAGAAAATATTTTACCACTTCCATTGATCTTAACCGATTTTGGCCGTGACTTCTCAGCAGAAAAAGTATAGAAATCTAAGATTATCGAGGAATTTGAGAAATAATAAGCCTATAACACACCTCAGATATTGTTCTGCCGTTTGTGCATATTATATTTGCATGAAATATCTTGATTTTTAATCCTATTAATGTCAAAATCCGACGGGAAAAAATGAGTTCATTTTATTTATATATATAGGAGATAGAAGATAGATAGATAGAAGATAGATAGAAGAAGAAGATAGAAGAAAGAAAAGAAGAACAGAAGAGAAGATAGAAGAGATAGAGAAGATTATGTCATTAAAGAAAAATTTGGATTCGTAATACTAGGACGTCTTATGAAATGTGTAATTTTTAAATCCCATAAATAATTTCAAGTGTTTTTTAATGACAACATAGATATTTATTATTTTTAATGACAACATAGATATGGTATGAAACAGCATATATATAAAAAACAAACAAACAAAAAAAACAACAACAATAATAATAAAAATAATAAATAAATAAAAATAAATAAAATTTCATGCTGGTTGTTTCACAATATTTTAGATCAGATTTGTTGTAAAGTGTAAAAAATTTAACTCTTGCTATTGTCTGGTTATTACGTTAATTGGATAAAATTGTTTAAAATTATAAACTATAAAAATTATAAGATAATTTAAAAAATACTCATTTAAAAAGTTTGAACATTAATTGCCACAGGCAGACAATATGCTGTCTGACAGAATTCTGAAAATGTGAGGAGACGTGTTATCATTCAGGGTTCTAGAAAACACCACTGGTTATTTTATTTAAGTAAAAAACATTCATAACAATTTTTTTTAAAAACAAAAACAATAAGCATAAAGTTCATCTTTTGCCGCAGGTTTGAAACTTGAATCGTTTTTTTGTGAGAGTGGGGGGCAGGAGTAGAGTCGATGGTCATCCAATTTTGTCAAAAACTGTTGAGTTTACGCTAGGCTAAACGCTATCAGCAATATACTACATCTGCTTTGTGGCTTGATTTTACACAGATGATCTCCAATTTGTTTTAAAACGGATTTTACTTATAAGAAAATCATAATGGGAATGGGATTAGCATTCACAAATATTCAAAATATAAAAAAAAAAAAAAAAAAATGAAAACTCCAAGTGAGTAAATAATAATAGTTCTTAAAGATTTACAGAACATCTGACGAAATTATACAGGGTGGAATGATAAAATTGTCGCCCTAGAAAAGACGACATGATTCCATTTCCATTTGATGAAAACCGTTTTTCTTTTTTGTTACAGACTATCTACTAGTTGGCCAGTTGTGTAAATCCCAAGAGCGATAGGAGCCTTCTATCATGTCTGAAAGTGACATAATGTTCAACAAGTGAGATCGGAGATGCACTGCTGTACAACTCATGCTCTCTACCGATCCAAGTTATGACAACAGGACCATTGCCAGCACCCTCAAAATACAAATCCAGACAGTTCAACACTTGAGGACACAGCTCGACGAAGTTTCCAGCCATGGTTATGGTCTTTGTTGTTATGTCAAGTGAGGGCCACATCATGCCACCTCACATCTTCGAAGTCAGCTTGAAAGTCAACACCAAAGTGTACCTAGATGTGAAGTGGCATGATCCCCTAGTGTAATCAGGTGGCCGCTGGCAGACCCTGGGTATAGCAGCAGTACTTAACACTGGAACCCACAAGTCCCAAAAGACCAAGGCTTGGCTTCAGAAGGAGTGCTATGACTTTGTACCCTTCTCTCACTGGTTCTCTCACAACACCAAAGCCAGCCTGATCACCGCCATCCACTGAATATTCGCTGAGCTCCCGTTGGCGCTTGTGGAAAAGGCATGCTCCCAGTTCGGAACCTATATCGAGGCAGTGATTGAGACCGAAGGCAGTTACATTGAATAGATAATCAAGTAATGTGAATTAATTTTTTCAATAAAAGTTTTAAAAAGTTGCATTATTTTTTTTGTTAGGGCGACAAATTTATCGTTCCACCCATCAAACTTTATGAAGAAAGCAATAGAAACATGGAGATTGGAACCAACAAATAAAGGATAATCCCCGAAAGAGACGAATACAGACATTTTCAAGGGGAAACTCTTTCTCTATCACCACTGTTTTATCTCTGTCTGTCTGTCTGTCTGTCTGTCTCTCTCTCTCTCTCTCTCTCTCTCTCTCTCTCTCTATATATATATATATATATATATATATATATGTAACCTTGTCTGGTTGTTTGAGAAACGGTCTCTACCAAACTCCTCTGTCAATTTTTGATCTACAGACTTGAAACTGGATATATAGGAGAATTGGACCCGTGAAATGAATTCAATGTGTTTTAAGCCAGTAAAAATTGCAGCAGGTCAGAACTGAAAAATATTGGCATTTGGCAGGTGTAAGTCAAGTTCAATTGCTTTTCTACACATGCGCAAATATACAGTTATAGGTTAAGCAACGTTACTTTTCAAGTTTTTATATGCATAAGGACATAGAAAATAAGGCTGGAAAGCTATATTTTGATTTGCATTCGATCACGTTTTCTTTTTTTTACTTTTGAAATAAATACTATGTATTGTTTACAATATATAATACAATCTATAGAGAATTGATTCTATAATAATAAATACGAAATCTGCATAAATTAAAATATCATATTTAAGCGTATTTTACGACTGGGCGACGCCGGGTGGGCTGCTAGTTTTCTATAGATGTATGATTTTAAATTATTTGAATCTGTTATCCACATTTTTACATAATAAGCTATAAAAAAAAGTATTTGCTCACCTTCATTTACATATGCGCAGTCTTAGAGAGATGGGTTTATACTTAAACTCTAATGAATTAGTAGGATTGATTCCCAACCTGATGAAGAAAGTGAGCCAAAAAAAAGTAAAATTATTACAAAATTTCAAAACAAAATTTCCTGCATATCTTTACTTTCTTTCTTTCCTGCATTTTTCTTTTTTAAATAAAAATAGTTTCAAGGCATTTTCATGATGTCAGCAAAAAATGACAGTGTATTCCCCTTTGTACAGTTCGGAAATAGTGCCAAAAACATGATTTAATAATCCTGTTTAAGCTAGCATCTTATTTTAGTAGTAGATATTTTTTTACAAGTGAGTCACCACTTATTAAAGCTCGAGGGCCAGTCTAGGATAAGGTTAATGAGTATACGGTGGTCGCTGTGACAACCGTATAAGAATTGTTAGTGGTGGAAATTGAGTATAATTTGATTATTTAAGAACCAGCTCAACAGGAACTTGTTTACATTGGACTTGAAGACAATCATATTGTAGTCAGCCAGAAAGCAGGCCAATTTGGTAGAGACCATTCCTCAGACAGACAATGTCACCTTTTTATATATATATATATATATATATATATATATATATATATATATATATATATATATATATATATATTAGAAAAATAGATTGATTTTTTTTTCTATAAAGAAGTGGGGAGATGGAGTAAGGAATTTTGGCAGAAATTGCAGTCGTTTTTTTTTTTTTCTTTTTTCTTTTCTTTTTTAACCGACTCTGAAGGAGTCAGAATTAATTTCAGCTGACTTTCCAACTTTGATGTACAGACTCGGAAGTCAGTAATGTTTTATTTTAATCAAGTTCCACTTCTGAGGTAGTTGGTTTCAGATCTTTTAAAAAATCACAACCCATATCCTCACTTTTAAGGTCAGGAGTCAAAGTTATTTTATTTTCAAGAGTTTGGTATTGTTTTTATCAGACAAGTCCCTGAACCCCTGCATATAAATCTATTAAATAAGGCTGCATATTTTTTAATTTGTGCATACAGCATTTTAGTAAAAACAAACAAAAAAAAAATAATAATATGGCATTTTTTTACTTTCTTTCCACCTCAACACACACCTTTAAAATGACGACTTTTAATGGTTTTCGAGTATGCTAAAAACGAATATCACATTTAAATTTTGTGCAGACAAGTAGTTTTCTGGATATTAAGACCTGATCATATGGGCTTTCGTAGGTTGATTAGCCAATATAGCCGACTGATGCTGCTGGCGTCACTTGGTAATTTAAAATTACGAAATGCAGATATGGGAACAAAATGCTTTTTGATAGTTTTTGATGCAAAAAATCCTCCAAAAATCGATGAAAATCGATATTTATATATTTATTTAATGCATAGCATTCAGTAATTCTAATTTGAAATAATTACACTTTCGTTTGTTATTTTATATCATTTTATCTCGTCTTATTTCTGAAGTTAAAGAAAGGGAAGTTCATCTACTTTTTGAAAAAATAAATGTTATTCTTAAAAAAATCTAAAAATTAAAAATAATTAAAATAATATTTCTCCAAAATTTAAATTTAAATTATACAAATGAACTAATCTCGTGATGAACCCATTTAATAAAAATATGTAGCTACAACTTCCTTTCCGTTTGCTATTTTTTTTATATTCAAATCCTCGTTAAACGTTAAAAAAAAAAAAAAAAACGGTAAAAAATTGCTGAAAAAAAAAGAAGGCACAAAAAAGGCTGGTCTTTTTTTCATTAAAAACAATTAAAACACATTTCGTTCCCATATTTACATTTCGCAATTTTAAATTACCATGTGACGTCAGCATAGGTCGGCCATCTTCGTTAATCAACCTACTAAAGCCCATATTGACTTGACTTTATTCTATGTAATTCATTATGTTTTTACTGGACTCCATGTTTTTTTCCTAACTGAAAACTACTAATGCTACAAAACACCCCTGCCTTCACCTGACTAATGTCAATGACATTTTTTAAAATTAAAAAAAAATTTCTTAATATCCAGAAAACTATTTGTCTGAGCAAAATTTAAATGTGATATTCGTTTTCAGCATACTCGAAAACTTATAAAGGTCATTTTAAATGTAAGTGTTAAGGTGGAAAGAAAGTAAACATTTACCAAAATTAATAGCTCCAGAGAAGGCATGAAGCTACTTTATGTAGGGAGCTAAAAGAAAAATAAAATAAAATAAAAGGCTAAAAACAAGCCAACGATAAAAGTTATACGGATAGATTCCAACTCAGAAAACGGTAATTCGTTAATATCAACAGATGTTCTGATCTATAAATTTCTTTTAGTTATTATTTATCTAATTTTTAAATCCATTTGGACTTATGCGACATACATTGTTGTTAGATTTTCTTTTTTATTAAAGAATTAGTTGCAAAGTAAAATGAATTCCGATACGTTCACAAAGCATTAATAGTATCATTCTTGTTAAATAAATAAATAAATAAAATAAAATTGTGAAAGAAAAAGAAAATCAATATTTTAAATAACCGCTTGAGAAAATAATTTTTACTAATTTGAATTGAATAGTATAATTGTAGACAAATATGATGAATATGATCAAATTTAAAATTAAGGATTCTGTTCGATTAGTCAGGAGAAATAATAGCCGCAATATTAACGAAATAAAAATTCAACAAGTCAAGGGAGGTAACTGCTGTACAATTTGAGAGTCAAATAATTTCTTGTGCGCATATGAATCGGATTACTTTGATAAATTCCACATAAACCTCATATAAGTACCTATTTACTATGCCTCCCCACGGGATAGAGTTAGACACCAGAGTCGTTTTTTAACGTGGAGAAAAGGTACAAAAATAAAAAATTGTCTCAGTCGTGAAGGATTTCTCCTCCACCGAAAGAGAACAAGAAATAGAAGTGTAGCATTGTAGCAATGTAGCATCTGAAGAACAGATACTACACTTTGATCTTGTCCCGAAGGCAAGTATTTAAAAACCAGAGAATCATTATTAGCAAACTATTTTTCGTTAAATACTATTTCAGTCACTTAAATTATTTTGGATCAAATATTATTGTGTCACTTTCGTTTTTAGTTTAAGTTCTTTTATAAATGATAAAATAATGTTTTTTTGCTTTTGTATTAACAACTGAAAAAAAAAAAACTTCCTTGTTCTTTAATAATAAACTTATAAACTTGAGTAAGCATTCTTAGCCTCATTTTCGACTTGTTTATAAAGATGACAAGGAACGGCCTCTACCAAACTTCCTGGAAAGTTTTCATTTCAGCATTTCATGTGTACAATGAAACTTGCTACAACTTATTGTTATTGTTTTATTTTCTTTCAAATATGGTTTAAGTAAAAAAAATAAGTTTCTTGCAAGCAATGCCAAAACTCTGACGAAACTGGTCTCATTTCAAATAATTTGGGTGACTGAAGTAAGATTTAACTTCCATTTTTACTTTTTGCATTTCAGATGAAAAAGATATATAATAGTTTCTTAAAAGTCATACGTAATGGTATTGCAGTAATATACGAATACAATATTAAAAAAGGTATATAACATACCTTTTATAATATAACTATGTTAATTAAGATTTACTTTTTAAATAATTTCTTTTAGTTTTTAATTAATAGGCCTAACAATAAAAACATTGTTTTAAATAAAAATTCTCAATAAGAATATTAAGGAATATATTGTTTAAATCATGATGCAGTCACATATTTTAGTCATTTTAATATTTTCTAATTGATTATTTGAAAAAATGAAATTGAATGTGTGTGTTTGTCTGTGTTCACAAAAACTTTTGATAAAAACTTTTAGGCAATGTTAAATTGGTTGCGATTATGAGGGTAGTAGCCGCAGTAGTATCCATTATTGGTAGTGGCCATCATATCAACTGCAACCATGAAACAAATTAAATGGACTCCTATAAAAAATTCTGAGGAGAGGGGGTGGGGAATAAGTGCCCCGGGGCCCCAATATCAACAGAATCTAGACAATTGTTGCATGTATTTTCTCTGTTGATTGAGGAGAACCTGTATCCTGTGCAGTTGTAGGAAGTCCATTCTCTTAGGCGTTTCCTCCTTTGAGAAGGGGTTATTTTATTACATTTAAATATTTTTAGATGAATTTTTCAATATTTATTTCCAAAGTGCTCAATACATAAGTATAGCTTTATTATAATTATGTACTCACAGCTCATCCTCAGAAATTACCGATAATAAGTGGTGATATTTCCTGAAGTTTGATTGACACAAGTCTTCCTAGATTTCCAGTACTCTTCATTTCTTTTGATAATTTTACAAATGACTTTGCATTATCACAACAGCCACTTACCATTGATTTCTTGCCGACAGCAATCGTTGGTCTTCATTAAGATTTAGGTGGTAATAAGCCTCTTCAAGGTTCCAGTCCTCTTTGCACTTCTTTAGTGGAGGTCAGAATAGTAATCTCCCTCCTTGACCATTTGCAGCTACCTTGTATGTTATCAGCGGTGGTCTCTGGAGTCTGAGTGACAAGAAGTCTCCCTAGATTTTCAGTACTCTCCACCTCTTTCGATAACATTTGCATATAAATTTGCGTTATCACAACAACCATTTACCATTGATTTCTTGCTGCAAAGATCATTGGTCTTCACTGGAATTTGAGTGGCAATAAACCTTCCCATGGTCCAAGTCCTTTTCGCACTTATCCAGTAGAGGTTTGGTTAGTGCTTTCTCCCCTTGGTCTTTCCATCTTCCTTGACTATTCACGACTATTATTTACCATAGTTTTCAAAAGAGATTATGAGTGCTGGAAATCTGAAGAGACTTGTTGTCACTTATACTTCAAGGACATCGCTGATTATTGTCAGTGAGTAATCATTGATCATAATTTGTCTGAAAAAAAAATAAAAATTCTTAAAAATGTGCAGAATATCTGACAACTTTATCAACTTTAAGGAGGAAACAATGGATACTGGAACTGACAGCTAAAAGACTTGACAAATACAAGCTGTTATTTTCCAGAGAAACTATCATCACTTCTTTCTAAGATGGCACTTAATAATAAACTCAAAGGATGCAATGGCAGATATAACTTCGTAGAAACGAAAAAATAAACCACTTTGCATCCATATGGATAACCTAAAACTATGTGCAAAAACATAAGAAACTAGAAAATCTAATAAATATGAGAATCTTTGGTTGGGATTTTGGAATGGAAAAGTGTGCACTACTAGAGATAAAAAATGGAAAACTCGAAAAAGCAGAGGGCATAGAACTGTCCAACCAAGCGATGAAAGCACTTTGTGAACATAAAACTTATAAATATCTAAAAGTTCTGACAGTAGATGTGATCAAATCAGCAGAAGATTGTGAATACCTGAAAAGGACCAAAACCTTTTAGCAACCAAATTATATATTGAAAATATAATAAAAGGAATAGATACCTGGGAACTCTTAACAGACTGACAACAGAAAAACTCTGGCACATAGATAAGGGAATTCTCCAATATTTATTTCAATAGTGCTCAATACATAAGTAGCGCGTTATTATTATTATTATTATTGTTATTATTATTGTTATTATTATTATTATTGTTATTATTATTATTATTATTATTATTATTATTATTATTATTATTGTTATTTATATATTAATACGATGGCACGTGTGTTATTTTCTGTGTC
>NC_136482.1:137492393-137592393 GCF_053919585.1 Euprymna scolopes
ATGCTACACATACAGTTGTGAAAGGTCATGGAGAATGGAAAGATCGAGAAAGAAGAGCACTAATCAGACCCCCACTGAAGAGGTATGGATAATATTAGGAATTTAGGGAAGGTTATTGCTTTCAAAATCCTAGAGATGGTTATTGCCAGCAATGGTATGAGACTATTGTAATAATGCAAAATCATTTGGTATGGTTATAAAAAAAACTGGAAATCTAGGGAAATTGTTGTCACTCAGACTCAGTGAACAATCACGGATGATGACAAATGAGTAAACGAGTAAATAATCATTCTGAAATATGTACAAAGCATGTGACAAAATTATCAACTTTATGGAAAAGACAATGAAAACATTAACATATGTATAATGTGAGTCTTTAAAGACAGTTTTAGTTCTGATGACCTCAGAGGAAGATTAAATCTGGACAGTATTGGGAGATGTGTATGGAACAGGAGACTGGATTGGATTGGTCACATTGAAAGAATTGATGAAAGTCTTGGTTTAGTAGATGTAGAGCAGTCGAGGTAGCAGAAAAAGGCCAAGAAAAATATGGAAGAAAGTGGTGAAAATGAATATGAGGGAAAGAAGGATAAATAAAGACCCGGCCAGAGATAGGTTAGTTTGGAAGTGAATTGCTTTAAGCCGACCAACACATATTAGCATGTAAAAAGGATATTAAACTGATGATGATGATGATGATGATGATGATGATGATGATGATGATGATGATGATGATGATGATTATTAAAAAAGAAGAGGATGATAACAAAAAAGAACAGACAACAGAAAGAACTGTTGCTATGCAACAAGACTGCAGATGCCAAGTGATGAGCTGCTGGGATAAAATAATTTGTACTACACAAAAAATTATTTATGAAAGTCAGATTTTTTATATTTACATATGACCAAAACAACCTATCATTTCTCCTTCTCTCCTTGATACTAAATCAGTCTAATAACACTAAAGCAGTGATAATAATACGCATAAACTAGTAAATATCGATATAATTATGTGACACTAAAACTAGTAAATGTCTTAGAGAAAAATACAAAAAGACTAAATAAAGTAAATATTGAGAAAAAAAGCAGCAGATGAAGGAATGAATAGAAAAACTGTGGAAAAGAACAAGTTAAAAAGGCATGAATATATGGATAGTATATATGCCGTTGCCATTGTTGATATAGTATTATTAAACTGCGTTTGTGTTCAAGAGACGAGGAGAAATGTACATGATTAAGGGTTATTATGACCTGCAATCAAAAAGATTTGAATGCTTGTAACAAGTATTAACGCCATCTTCTAATATCACAAAGTGTTTCTATTCATGACCTGGCGTTTGAAAAGTCTCTAATAACAATGTCTCTGTAGAAAATGGAAAAAAAGAAAATTAAATGAGTAAAACTAAAAGATTATTTTAAAAGAAAAAAAAAGTTTGTTTTTTTTTGAGAAATAAAATTCAATTCATCTGGAATCCATTTAATGTTATGCAAATTAATTTTATGATTTGGTATAAAAGAAAATAATTCTGCTATTGTCATGAGAAATTTTAATCTTCAAAACAGATTACGAAAATTAATTTACATCAGCACACACACACACGCACACGCACACACACACACACACACACACACACACACACACACACACACACACACACCCCACAGTGAACACATGATCAAGACTCCTACACTTCACCCACTACACATACACAACATGAATAGATACCACACATGTAAAATTCACACACATACTAACACTCATTATATAGGAAGTACAGCCACTACAAGCACACATGCACCACTTGTAAATACATACACTCCAACCATAGTACACATAGTGCACACACTATGCACACAACCCATACACATAATTCGGAGGAAGCTGGTTCAACCCATCTAGGGTGAGTGTCACTTTGGTACAGTATCATATATACATGTACAATCACACATATACGCATGTCCATATGCATGCACATTCACTATACACATGCGACACAAACACCACACACGGTGCATGCACACTGTCCATACAATACACATTGCACGCAAGTTTGTATTTTGGGGAGAATTTTGAGTGACTATCTGGAAAGAACTTAAATGCTTAGTAGATTGAATTGAATACCTACTGGAAAGAAATTGAATGCCTACTCGACACTATCCTTAAGTGTACAACGATTTGTGAAGACAACCTAACATGCGAAACATTTGCTCTACAAGTAAACCCTAACCCTAACTCTGACCCTAACCCTAACCCTGACCCTAACTCTGACCCTAACCCTAACCCTGACCCTAACCCTAACCCTGGCCCTGACCCTAACCCTAACCCTGACCCTAACCCTAACCCTAACCCTGACCCTGACCAAATATTCAAAATAACAAAAAGCTTCAACCAGAATTAGCTCCCATACTTACAAAGCTGTTTAAGCATTGCCTTAAGGAAAAATGCTTCCCAACATCCTGTAAAACTTTATCAGTTTGCCCTGCATTTAAAAATTTCGGAGATCGGTCATCTACTTTAAAGTATAGACCAGTCAGTCTTCTGTGTGTCATGAGTAAGTTGCTAGAATAGACAAGTGGTTAACCACTTCAACAAAAGTAACCTACTCAGTTACATGCAATATGGTTTCCATCTTGCTAAATCTACAACTGTAATATCACATAAGATTAGTGAATCTCTCAATGAAGACTTAATTTCCAGAACAATAGCTCTTGACATATCAAAGGCTTTTGATAGAGTATAGCATAAAGGTCTACTTCATAAGATTTGCCAGTTACAGAATAGCTGGAAATATCCTCTCAATTATATCATCATTTCTCTTTGATAGGCTTATAAGAGTAGTCCTTGATGGGCAGAAATCAGACGCCATGTATCAAAGGCTAGCTGTGTCTGGCTGTATATAGAGAACTAATTGTGTCTATCCATAGATAACTAATTGTGTCTATCCATAGAGAACTAATTGTGTCTATCCATAGAGAACTAATTGTGTCTATCCATAGAGAACTAATTGTGTCGATCCATAGAGAACTAGTTGTGTCTATCCATAGAGAACAAGTTGTGCCTATCCATAGAGAACTAATTGTGTCTATCCATAGAGAACTAATTGTGTCTATCCATAGAGAACTAGTTGTGTCTATCCATAGAGAACTAATTGTGTCTATCCATAGAGAACTAGTTGTGTCTATCCATAGAGAACTGTGTCGATCCATAGAGAACTAATTGTGTCTATCCACAGAGAACTAGTTGTGTCTATCCATAGAGAACTAATTGTGTCGATCCATAGAGAACTAGTTGTGTCTATCCATAGAGAACAAGTTGTGTCTATCCATAGAGAACTAATTGTGTCTATCCATAGAGAACTAGTTGTGTCTATCCATAGAGAACTAGTTGTGTCTATCCATAGAGAACTAATTGCGTTGATCCATAGAGAACTAATTGTGTCTATCCATAGAGAACTAATTGTGTCTATCCATAGAGAACTAATTGTGTCTATCCATAGAGAACTAATTGTGTCTATCCATAGAGAACTAAGTGTGTCTATCAATAGAGAACTAATTGTGTCTATCCATAGAGAACTAATTGTGTCGATCCATAGAGAACTAGTTGTATCTATCCATAGAGAACTAGTTGTGTCTATCTATAGAGAACTAATTGTGTCTATCCATAGAGAACTAATTGTGTCTATCCATAGATAACTAATTGTGTCTATCCATAGAGAACTAATTGTGTTTAGCTATGTAGTCGAAGCTAGTTGTGTCTGATCGTGTATCGATAGCTGCGTTTGGCTGTGTATGAAGGGATAGTTGTGTCTAGGCGTGTATTGAGAGTTAGTTTAGTCTGACCGTGTATACGGATTCGTTTTGTTAGGCCGTGTATGGAGCATATGTAAGATCTGTATGATGTGAAATGATCTTTAAAGATCATGGGGTGTGTGGTTTCAAAACATAATTTGCATATGAGAGGAGTGGTTGCAATAAGAAGAACGAATTGTGGAGGAGAAAGAGTTGAGTATTTGGCAGAGAAGAGAAACACCAGTTAAGAAGTCGTGTTAATAATATGATTGTTGTGGGAGTGTAGACTACAGTTAAAAAAATCATAATACTTGTTTAATTGGTTTAGAAGTGACAATAAATGATTAGAAAAAAAAAAATGTTTTCCTGAAAATTTGTTTGATGATGTATTGTTCTGCATATATATGGGTATTTTTATCCTTATCAAAAATTAATTTTTTTTTTCTCTTTTTTTTTCAAAAGAAACGAATATTCTTAAATTATTTGCAACTTTTGTACTATAAGTTTAGAATAATAAAAAAAATTTTAAAGATAGGATAATAAAAAAAAAAAATAAAATAATCACCAAAATAGAAAGTACAGAAGGAAAGGAGAAAACTCTTGAGAATTAAATACATAGAAAGAATATAGACTTACAAAAAAATTCAAATCATAACGTGTATGTTTTCAGTAAAGCATATCAACTTTTGTGAACTTTCTTTTCAATTTGTTTTTATTTTCTAGTTTAATTTTTCTATTTGATAGTTTATTTAATTTCAATGTTTGAGAGAACCACCCAACAGGAGAATAATCTTTCTCCTGTGATTTTGTATAAAATTCAGCCAGGTCTTTGCTACCAAATATATATATATATATATATATATATATATATATATATATATATATATATATATATATATATATATATATATATATATATAAAAGAAATGTTTGTGTGTGTGTGTGTGTGTGTGTGTGTGTGTGTGTGTGTGTGTGTGTGGAAGAAAGTTCTCTATAAAATCTGAAACGGCTGGGCCAATTGTTATGAAATTTCGCACAAATGTAGTATATGTATGTGGCAGATAAGTTTTGTATTAGAATGTATTCAATAAGTATCGACAATTGAAAAGGAACACTCGGAATATAAAATAAAAAGTAGGTTCTTTTTTTGTGTTACAGGGACGCATCTAAAAATGAATGTTTCTGTGTAAAGCTCAACTGAACCATTATACTTGACTTTTTTATTTTAGATAGAAAATATTTAAAATTTTTATTTTAAAAAGAAAATATTTAAAATTAAAATAAAAATATGGAAATGTGAAACATTTGTTAGTCATCATTAAATCCCAGGCAACGTCAGGTCTTCCTGCTCTTATATATATATATATAGTAATTTAGTAATTTATAAAATATATATGGCGATTAAGCTACACTGAATATTCCGCGTTTCATCCACTCTAGGACTCTTCAGGCTTATGCGCGAATTCTGTGGTTGGTTATCGTTTTTATATGCTCCTCTTCTATTGAGATTTTAATTAGTCAATCAGCTTTCTAGTATCCACCACGCCCTTCCTATCAGCCAATGAGCATGCATTTATCGGACAAAGGCCTATTTGGCCTCTGGTTGACCTGTTCCTTTGTGTGTGCTCTATTTTTTTTCTTGATCTGTTTTAAAACTAGGTTAGTGTTTTTTTGTTTTTTTTTAATGTTAGTTTATGCATAAATATATATATGTGTACATACATATATGCACATATATATACATATATATACATACATATATGTGTGATCGTTTATGTATATTCATGTTTATTTAATTTATTTATTTGTTTATTTTCTATTGTTTTTGTTAGTTTTAAAACTATTTTGTATCGCTATCCTAGAGTAAATTTTATCTTGTGAACACAGTTATTTGCTATTTCTCTTCTACAGTTTAATAGATGTTGGGGTTCTTTAAAGTACAGGATAGCAAATTTTTAGTTTTTTTTTAGTTTTTTTTTAGTTTTTTTTTTAGTTTACCAGGCCACAATATTTGCGAAAGAAAACCCGAATAACAAGAAATATTACGTAGGTATGACTTCCTTAGATTTCAAAACCTGATACTATAACCACAAAAATACATTCAACAATAAAAAACACCGTATGAAAACAACACTAGCGAATAAATACTGGGGACTCAAAGAAAGCGGACATTCGCCGATAGTCGAATGGAAAATAATAAGACAAGCTACCGCGTGTAGGGACCTAGACGACCCATGTAGATTATGCCTTCATGAAAAATTTGCTATCCTGTACTTTAAAGAACCCCAACATCTATTAAACTGTAGAAGAGAAATAGCAAATAACTGTAACATTAGCAGGCGATACGGCTGGGGCGCAAACCCCATTAGTCAATATTAAATAGGATGCTCCATATTTAGTCTTGTTATACGTGAAAGAGACATGAGATTTTCTATAAATAAAAATATATATTCTAAAAATTGAGGGATTTTTTTTTATCTTGTTAAATATTTAAAACAAACACAAAATAAAATAAAAACAAAGTCTATGACGTAAAACAATCAAAATATGATTAGATACGTTTTTATTAGCATCCCTTTGATTCAATTTTCATTTTTTTTTTTTTTAGTCATTAATTTTGTTTAAAGACAAAAAAAAAAAAAAAGAAAAAGGTTTATATTTATTAGATTTACAAAAATAAAAGCACTTCAGCCACCAAGGAACCAGATCTAAGTAAAAAAAAAAAATATTTGTTTATTTATGACGTCACTTAAGAAGTGTTCTTGTTTGTCTTTTAAGATTTTTGCATTTGCGTTTCTCAGCACGCAATACTTCTGCAAAGACGAAAACAGAATCGAGTGTACTTAGTCTTGGAATTCGTTTTTATTTTTTCTCACCATTTACTGTATTTTTAATAGAATAATCCCCTCCGATGCGAAAAAAAAAAAGTCAGAAGAAATGAAAATATTTTCTAAGATTGTTATAGCTGATAACACTTCTCCCGAGAGTCTAATATCTGAACTTCTCGGCTCGATATTCTCACGCAACATGAAGTAAATAAAGTATATAAAAGATACTGCTAAGGATGCTGTAAAGAAGACTCACTCTATCGAGATGTCCTATATCTCTATAAAGCTACTATTCGACAATGCATGCAGTATTTATTACCACATCTGGGTCATTATGCCGACATAGTTGCGTTAGCATTTTGGGGTATGGATGGGAGCGTGATGGCAGGGACTCAAATGCATATGCAGAGATTAAGATCGCAAGAAAAATAGGAGAAGCAAAGAGAAGAAAAAGAAAACGAAGTGTGGCGATTTCCAAGTCACGTTTAGCGACGGAGTCTTCTCTCTTCTACTCCTTCTTCCAAGAGTCGAAATTTGGGAACGTTTTCGTTGTGACAGTGAGTTTAACGGTATAAATATGTCTGGTGCTGTGTTCTGAGTGAAGCTGCGTTGTATGCGCAAAATGAACGAAATAAATACCATTTTTCTTCACCAAGAAAAGTTTGTGTTGAAGTTCTCATTTCTTTTGCGACTGTCTCTACATACAACGTTTCAGATCCGTTAGAGAGAACGACAACGTTACACCAACCAATAGCCTCCCTTTTTGAACTGGATGCAACCAAAAAATCACTAACATAATAAATTGCCAAAAAATCACTAACATAATAAATTGCCAAAAAATCACTAACATAATAAATTGCCAAAAAATCACTAACATAATAAATTGCCAAAAAATCACTAACATAATAAATTGCCAAGCTCCTCCAACCTCTGTTACATCACTGTGCTTGTTTTAGACGTACTTCCAATGAATGTGCTTTGCTAAACTTACCACATTGTACCTCCATCTTTGTCAACCCGCTCGACTAACAGCAAAATCACTCCCCGTTTTCTATAGGGGTCTCTAGATGCTGGAAGATTTTCTACTGTAACAGATTTCTTTCCTTGAACTATGGAATTCCCTCCTTAACTCCTATTTTCCGATCGTACCAACATGCAGAAATCTAAGTGTAATGCAAACAAACATCTTGCTGCCCAACTCCCCAACTTATCAAGCTACAACTTATCAGAGGCAAAAGTTTATTGAGACTGGAGCTGCCTATAAATTCGGGAGTGCTAGGGACTGCCAAAATTCACCACAGAATTACCCCACCCTATATGTAACACGATGTAACTTTATTATAAATTAATATTATCAATATAAATTTTGTACCATTCAAAAAAAGAAGGGCAAAATAAACTAGTAATAATTAAAAAAATTTTTTCATCGTACGAAAATAATGAAATTGCGAGACGAAAATAGTGTTTACATAATTAGCGCTTTAAAATAACGTTCCCATGTAGTAGACATTCCGAATGTGAAAACATACCCGTATTTAATAAATCTAGCAAAAATCAACTAATGGTCAGATTTTCGTGAAATTTTCGATACTTATCCATTTTAGAATGAAATTACATATAAAATGCAGTATTTGTAAAATATACGAGGGGAAATATTTTTTTAGTGCGTGTCCCCCCCCCCCATATTTATTTTTTCGAAATTCGGACAAAATATATTTAAATCTATCGAAATTTCTATTTATTATGAAACAGAAGAGTTCAAATAAGTAAAAAATACTTATTTTTAAAAAATTTAAATACACATATTGAACAAAAATTTAGCTTGAAGTTGCAATTAAATAATTGATATAAACTTAATATTATTATGTTTTTTTTAAATAGCGTTTTTTTTTCGAATTAATATATACTATAATCAGTTGAATTGCCAAGAAAAAGAAACTTCATAAACATTAATCAAATTTTAAAAGATTAAAACGATTAAATTTCCATTATTTCAAAATGTTCCGTTACAACATAGATTTTTAATTAATTGTGTTCAATTTTTTTTAAATATTAAGTTTTAATATAAACATGACTCTTGTCAGCTATTTTATCGCCAGATTAAAATCAATTTGAAAATATTATTGCACAAATATTAAGCATTTTGTAGCCACCCGCCTCATATTTTGTTTGTCTCTTTTTACCGAACAAAATATGGAACCTCGTAGGTAACCAAATGAACATTCAGTAAAACCGTATTTCATATTTAATATACAAATGTTTATAATATTATTAAACTGTGTACATCTTAAAACCTAACAAAATTATAACAAAGATTAATTATTAATTGAAGTTTGAAGAAAATAAACAAAGGTTTTAAAAAAATCATTAAGTCGCTTCTGCTTTTCCATAGTTCGTATAGTTAACACAAATCTGACATCACGGAAACATGGGGCCCATTTTTCACAATCGTTTGGCAGTCCCTAGGGAGTACAAAAGGTCGCTCGTTTAAATTGTACACCAGTCTTCGTAGCTCTTCAACTTTTTGTGTTAGTAAAAAAATAGGATGCATTACTTTTGGAACGACGCTCGTACAAATATGTGACCGTTAACACATACCTTACTTTATATCAGAGAAAATGGTTTGAATAAAAAAAAATGTTTTTCCTTTTGAATTTTATACAAATATTTGTGTCATGCTCTATATAAACTGCTAATTAGACACGCTATGATTGACCTGCTCCCAATCTATCAATTTATTTATCGGGATAAGTAAAGGAATTTGATACAGGAAAGTATACCATATCCATAAATTTATCTACATTTACATTCCATGCACGTGATATAACAGGAATTTGGCAATTTTCGACAGAAAAAAAAATACAGAAAAAGGATAGAAAGAAAGAAAGAAAGAAGAAAAAAGATTAAAAATTAAGTCTGGAAACTGTCAACAAAAAAATTTGCAAAACTAACATTTTGTTAAATCTTGATTAAATCGAAATTTGTCCTTCCCACCTCACAAAAAATCATTAGCACTATTCTTTTTTAGAAACTCTTGGAAATGTCTTGAAGCAATCTTTTTAGATCTGTGTGTGTGTGTGTGTGTGTGTGTATATATACATACATACATATATATATATATATATATATATATATATATATATATATATATATATATGTATGTATATATATGTATGTATATATATGTATGTATATATATATGTATGTATATATATGTATGTATATATATATATATGTATGTATATATATATGTATGTATATATATATGTATGTATATATGTGTGTATATATATATATATATATATATATATATATATATATATATATATATATATATATATATATATATATATATATATATATATAAACTGGTTTTCACTCAGTAATAAATGCATTTTGCTTCTGCAGACAACTTCTAATGTCGATTATAACAATGGGAATTATGTCTTCAAAGAGATCCATTTTCGGTTTACGGCACGAATAGAGAGTAATTAGCGAATAATTCAATGCATTGATACTTAAAACGATGCTAGGGATTCTCCAAGTCATATATGCTCTCAAAAGTATATGGAAAGTAAAATTAAGAACATTGTTATCGGATCAACGATCAAAAAGTATCGACACTTTCCTCTAAAAAAAAAAAAAAAAAAAATAGCGAGTAAAAAAAAAAAAAAAATAGTGCTTATAATGTTGTCTTGAGACATCATATTTCACGGTGTGCTTCTTTGATCTCGATAACATTTTAAATTCTTTTCATTTCTTTTTACAGGTTGACTTCCATTTCGTATTTTAATGGTGATGAATTTTAGGTGTCTACGTTCAGAGCTGGCCACAGGGAGGTGAGGTTTCCTATTTCAGGGAACATGGGATACGTTCGCTCTCTGTTTCTCTCTTTACCTTTTCTTAAAGAACATATCTGAATCTAAAAAGGAATCTATACTTCATCATCATCATCATCATCATCATCATCATCATCATCATCATCACCACCACCACCACCACCACCACCACCATCATCATCATTGTCGTCGTCGTCGTCGTCACCACTATCATCATCATTATTGTCATCATTACCATCATCATCTGTTTCAGAAAGTACTATAACCAGCAGATTCTAGCTTCGCTATATATATAATCTGCTGACCAGTTTCTATCCTCTGACGAGAAGAACATAGCATCCTTTGAAACTCCGCGGAATAAGGATATTTCCCCGCCCCTTTTTTATTGGCGGTATTCTGCCAAAAAATAAATTTGTACATGTAAATTTCTGATTTACAGTTTTTATTTACGCTTATGGTATATATATAGATATATACTAACGGGGATACCTGGCGTTGCTCAGGTTTGGAGAGGTGATGGACTAGTGTTGGAATTTTTTTGTACCAGCAATTGTGCATCCCCTCTGTATACATTTATTATATTTTTATTCTGGTTCTTTCATCTGATTTTCTGTATTTCTATCTTTTATTGAGATTGGGTTCGTACGAAACTCCTTATAATTTGAATAAAAGGGCAATGCTAGCTCCCTGATAACGATGTCACTGGCTCCAGCGCGAAAATCGGCCTCTTTTGTAATCCAGCGGCGAAGAGATTGGTCGTGTTTCATTGCCTGTTGTGAACGAGGATTTCCCCGAGCCTTTCCTTCTAAGAAGTATAACTCAGCAAAAAGAATACCCGGTCGCAACAAGGTGAACTTCTGCAAACTTTATGTACGCGGCAACGGTATGCATGTATTTTGAAGGAGAGTAATTTCAAAGACTTTAAATTGAGAAAAAATGCACATGTGTTGTTACCATCAACTTTGTGAATACATTCCTTAAAATTTATTATACTTATTGATGTTAAGGAGAGGTGCGGGCGAACTGTGTCCAGGCAAGCAGGAAAAACACAATGGAAATCCCAGGCGATCAAAGGAACAATGGGTCAATCCCAGGAAAGATGACCTAGGCTGCATCCAGGCAAGCAGGAAGAGAACATTTATACAGTTCTGAGATGCTTGGGTCTTCATATATATATATATATATATATATATATATATATATATATATATATATATATATATATATATATATATATATATATACAGAATGGAGATGCATACAAGTTCTTAACACAGAGGAGGGGAGACATTTCTTGTCATAGAAAAGATGGGACAAATAATACTTGGAAGGGTTTACACAATGTTCATTATAGATAATGATAATAACAATTACCTTTTCTGTTGTAATTGAATGACGACACGAGACAACACGTACAAAACATGATGATGACTTCTTTGTTTATCGGATCGACCGGTCGAATAACGTCAGGAATTCACTTTTATCTACATGGTTAATCTTCTACCCTTTCGCCATGTCAACTCCTAGCTGATAAACTCTCTCTGACTGACTGACCCTAACTGATGAACCCATCGTACTATATGGAGAATCGTCCTTTGTCTATGAAGTCAAAAGTGTGTTTTTCAAACGTGACTAATTTCACGTGATTATACATGTGTTTGTCCAAAACACACTTCTGCAAACAAAAGAATCCTCTCCTATTTTTTAACAATATATTTTTAATTTTCATTGTTCATTCTTTTACTGACATATTTCATATTCCGGTTTCTAAAAGAATTAACAATAGCCTTAATTTCTAACATTCCATTTCTTAACTTTGCCTACAGGGTTCGATTCTAGGCTTATCCTAATCTCATTTTCACTTATCTAATATTCTTCTTATTTACAAAGACAGCCTTTCCCTGTAACATTGAGAGAGTGATTTGGAAGTACTCATGTTTGAATTTTTTAATACTGTATTCGTTCGTTGAGACGACATTTTCAATATAAGAACCAGCGTGTTTTTTTTTTTTACTTGACGTTGTTTGTTTTTGTATTTTAATGCCTGCAAAGGGAAAAATTTGCAACTTATTGTAAATAAAACCTCTTCTTCGTTTTTAAAACAAGACCTTTCTATTTTATTCTTTACCCCCACCTCCTTTTTTATGTCATCTTTTTATTTTTCTGCAGGCTAGTAGTTTCGCGTCGAATTTATTTGAAAGAAGATAAATTTACAACATTAGTAAGGACCCCGGGTGGAGAGAGGTGTTAAAAAAAAGTGGTAGTAGGCAGGCTCGAATAAATAAAGAGAGTGAATAAACAAAAAAACAAAACATAACGTCATAGCTGATGGCGTTCATGGTGAAACTGGAAGTCGCGAGCATTGAAATTAAGGGTAGTCAATCGAAAGGAGACGGTAACTTGCGAAAATGTTGACGGAAAAAGCGACCTCTCTTGGTAGAAAACTGCCCAGTAGAGGGTGAAGGAATGAATGTGTTTTGCCAATTTTTCGGTATTTGTCGTCAGAGATGTCGAGCATCAAAACGAAACTGATCTCCATGCGGATACGTTGTATGTAATGAAAATTTTTGGCACACACACACACACACACACACACACACACACACACACACACACACACATTTTGCCCTTCTTCTTAGATCAGCGGGGGTACCTGGTGTTGCCCGGGTGTGTGGAGGTAGTGTAGTAAGGAACCCCGGAAAAAACTGGTAGTACAGGGGGGGGGGTCACAACAACAGTAAGCGGCCCAGGTGGAGAAAGGTGTTGTTACAAAAAAAAAATAGTGGTAGTAGGTAGGCTCGAATCCATAACACAAAGGAGACAAAAACAAAAAAAAAACGTAACGTCTTGCCTCATGCGTCCATAGCGAAACCGAAAGTCGAAAGCATTGAAATGAATGAAGTCAGTCCACCGGAGATGATGACTTGTGAATATGTCAATGAAAAAGGGATCATCTTTGTAAAAAACTGCCCAGTTTAGGGTGAAGGAATTAATGTTTTTGGCCAATTTTTTGATATTTGTCGTACGAAGGGTGGAGCTTTAAAATGATACTGATCTCGTCTGGATCTGTAGCCTCTGTGGAAAGTTTTTTCGAAACACACACATTTTGTGTTGAAGTGGCAGATGGGGGAAATCAAAACAACAGTAGGCAGAGGTGTTAAAAAAGTGGTAGTAGCGGTGGTGGGGGAATCAAAATAAAAGTAGGCAGAGGTGTTAAAAAGTAGTTGTAGCGGGAGGGGGGGGGCTAATCAAAACAATATTAGGCAGAGGTGTTAAAAAAGTGGTAGTAGCGGGGGGGGGGGGCTAATCAAAACAACAGTAGGCAGAGGTGTTAAAAAAGTGGTAGTAGGGGGGCGCTGATCAAAACAAGTTTTTTTTTGTTTTGTTTTTTGCTACTGAAAACCATGACTTTAGTAAAGGTATGTTTTGGGTAAAAAAAATAATACATTCCCACTAAGATTTTAATAAAAATAATGTATTCATTATATTCCTTGATCATTATTTGATAAATACGGAGAATTTCATTAAAACTGGTTAATTTCCTGATTTTAGGGTGAATTTTTAAGTAAGTTAAATACCTACAAACACTAGTGTTTAAGTAATTATTGTTAACCATAGTATTTTCTTAGTAATTCTTTTGATTCCAATTTCTCACATTTTCTTTTGAAAATTTTTCAGAATTGTTCCTAGTGCTCCTACTATTATGTTAATTATTATGACAGTTAATCTTCTTGTTGGGATGGTTTTATTTGTTTGTAAAAATCATAGGATTTTATGATTTTTGTTTTCAAGTACTGCTGCCGGTTTGTGCTTATACCATTTGTCTTGGCCTTTAAGATGCAGTTGTTTGCATAATTCCTAGTCTTCTCCACTTGCTCGTGTGTTTTCTTGTATTCTTTTTGGGCTACTGCATTCACTTATGTGATTTATCATTCCGTCGCTTTGTCAAGAGAGTCTGCATTTGCTGCTTTCTTGTGTTTTGTTGAACTTTGCTTTGATGTGGTTGGTTCTTATTGTGTTATCTTGTGTGGGTGTTATTAAGGATTCAATTTCTCTGTTTAGGTTTCCTTTTTGTAGCCATGCCCAAGTGTTTCCGTTAGTCTCATCTTTTGTCATCCTTATGAATCGTTTATGTAGCTATTTTTCTTCCCATTTTTCTTTACTCGTTTTATTCCTTGTCTCTCTGTTTTATGTCTTGTTCATTTACTACTACTACTACTACTACTACTACTACGTTTTCCAGTTGTAAGATACACTTAAATATGATATTTTAATCAATGCAGATTTCGTATTTATTATTATAGAACGAATTTTCTATTGATTATTATATTGCACCTAATATATATAGTAGTGATTTCAAAAATAAAAAAAAGATATGACTTAGTGCCATCAGCTTGAATCAAAACCAAGCTTTATCCGTTAGTGTATAATCTAGATCTATACAAATGCAAAAACTGCAAAAGACAAAAATTAACTGTTAATTAGCGCATGTGCAGAAATATACAATTTACATCTGCCAAGGTCAATGTTTTTTTTTATTTTACCTTGATTAGCAGTTATTTTATCGGTTAAAAACAAAATCGAATTTGTTCCATAAGTCCAAATTTCCTATATATCAAGTGTCAAGTCTGCAGCCAAACTGACAGAGAAGTTTGGTAGAAACCGTCTGCACACACAGACAAGGTCACACACACACACACACACACACACACACACACACACACACACACACACACACACACACACACACACACACACACACACACACACACACACATATTTCCGTGTGCTAGAACCTTTTATCCTAAATGCTACACAATTATGTAATCAGAATCAGAACTGTAATTACACAATTATGCAGAATGTAGAAACTATGCATAATCAGAACTGAACATAATAGTGAAATGAAACTAAGCATCTAATTAGAAATCATAAAAATTTAATAATTAATTCAAGTTCGTTTTTCAAAGAATATGCAAATTAGTTAATGTTTAGTTGCTCACATATCTATGACTAAATACATTGAGAAGTTTGTTTCAATAATTTTTAAATAAAAAAGTAAGCTTTTAATATCAATGTAAGGGCAATGAAAAACTCAACTTTCTATAGATATATTATTATCGGCTCACATGGAGCTTTAACACAAGTCAGCAAACGATCTGATTGGAGACCTGTGGTGTTCTCTGGAAGCTGAGTGACAACAAGTCTCCCCAGACGTCCAGCTTTCTCCTCTTCCTTCGATAGCATTTGCAAATAGATTTGCATCATCGCAACAGCCTCTTACCATTGATTTCTCGCTGGCAGTGGGTATTTGTTTATACTGGAATTTGAGTGGAACTAAGCCTCCCCAAGATCTCAGTTCTCTTCGCACTTGTCCAGCGGAGGTCTGGCCCGTGCTCCCTCCTTGGTCTTTCCATCCTCCTTGACCCTTCTCGGCTCTTTGGTATCACTTTTTTTTTGGGGGGGAACGGTGGTGAAATAATGGAGAGATGCATGATTGGGGGGGGGGTAGAGCACGTAGATCTGCAGCTTCGGTATTCTTCATTCCCTGTTACGCTTCTTCGTTATATTGTTTTGTGTTATTCTCCGCACTCAAGGGGTTTCCTTAATATTTCAGCCGTTTTCATTATCGTTAGGCATTGTATGTTTGCAGCTATTCCTCTGATTCCAATTTCTGCCATTCTTTTTTCCAGGTTTTTCGGGATTGTTCCTAGTGCTCCTACTATTATCGGTACTATTTTGATTTTCTTCATCATCCAAACCCCTTTTAACTCTCTGGCTAGTTCTGTGTATTTGCTTTGTTTCTCTTTTTCTTTCATACTCACCCTGTGGTCAGCTGGGACAGCAAAGTCTACGATTTGACAGGATTTTTCTTTCTTATTAATTATTACGACATCTGGTCTTCTTGCTTGGATGGATTTGTCCGTCTGTATGTCCATGTCCCATAGGATTTTGTGGTTCTCGTTTTCGAGTGCTGTTGTGGGTTTATGCTTGTACCATTTATCTGTATGCTCAAGATGCAGCCGTTTGCACAATTCCCAGTGCACCGCCCTCCCACTTGGTAATGCCTGTTTTTCTATTCCTTTTGGGACAGTTTGCTGCATTCACTTACTATATGGTTTATCATTTCGTCTCTGTCCACAGAGTCTGCATTTGCTGTTTTCTTGTGTTTTATCGATTCTTGCTTTGATATGGTTGGTTCTTATCGAGTTATCTTGTGCTGCAGTTATTAGGGATTCAGTTTCTCGGTTTATATGTCCTTTTCACATCCATGTCCAGGTGTTTTCGTTATTCTCATCTTTTGTCATTCTTATGAATCTTCCGTGGAGTTGTTTCTCTTCCCATTTCTCTTTTCTCGTTTTGTCATTTGTCTCTCTGTTTTCTGTTTTGTTGGTTTTCTCCGTAGCTCTCGCTGCCATAATTATCCTTTCAGTGTTTTGCATTATGTATTCTTCTAATTCTTTTTTGTGTTCTTCACACAGTCTTCGATACAGATCAGTTCTCTCCCGCCGTCTTTCCTTTTCACGTAGAGTCTGTCAATATCGTCCTTTGGGTGTAGTGCATTATGCATGGTCATGAGTTTCCTGGTTTTCTGGTCGAGTTGTCTCAGTTCTTCTTTTGTCCACCCTATAAACGGTCCAGAGTATCTTACTCGTGATACTTCCCATGTATTTATACCTTTTATTAGGTTTCTGCTATATAATTTAGTTTCCAGGAGTTTTCTTGTTCTCCTGAGGTATTCCTTTCCAATTTTCTCTTTCATTTCTGTTGCTCTGATGGTGTCCGCTTCCAGAATTCTCAAGTATTTATAGTCGTCTTGTTCCCCTAGTGCCCTCATTTCTGTTTGGTTGGGTAGTTCCATGCCTTCTGTCATTTCCAGTTTTCTCTTTTTTATAACTAGTAGTGCGCACTTTTCCACTCGAAATTCCATTTGGATATCTTGGCTGAAGATCCTGGTAGTGTTAATTAGGGTCTCTAGCTCCTTTTCGGTCCTTGGAAAGAGTTTCAGATCGTCCATGTACATCAGGTGGTTCATTTTTTTCCTCCGTATTGGGGAACTTGTATCCGGCTTGGCACTTTCTCAGAATACTATTCAAGGGCATCATGGCTATGATGAATAGTAATGGTGATAATGAGTCTCCTTGGAAGATGCCTCTTTGTATGTTAATTTCTGTCATGTGTTGTCCATCTGCTGTCAGTTTCAGTCTCCATGTTTTCATTGCATTTTCTATTACATTGGTGATCCTGCTTGGTATTTTATACATTTTTAGGCATTCTATTATCCATGCTTGGGGGATCCTGTCGTACGCTTTTTTGTAGTCGATCCATGCCATGGCTAAATTTTTCCTCTTCCTTTTTACCTCCTTTAAGATCTTTTGATCAACATATAGCAGATCATGTGTTCCTCTTTTCCCTTTTTGGCATCCTTTCTGTTCCTCGGGAATGAGTCCACGGTTATTCAGTGAGTGGTAGATTTGTTCCCTCAGTTGTGCTGTCAGTATCTTCCACATGGTGGGTAGGCATGTGATTGGCCTATAATTGCTGGGGACGGTTCCTTTCTCCGTGTCCTTCTGTAGCAGTGTGGTTCTATCTTTTGTCATCCAGTCATTTTGTTCCCTGAAATTAGAGATTATGCTTACCTGTTCAGCGTCCATGTTATTTGAGTTTCTGAAATTAAGAAGTTGGCCAACATTCGCAGGATGACGACCGGGTCCCCCAAGCTGGCTACCGAAGGAGCACTTGCCGATCATGACACCCAGATCTTTCTTCTGGGTCCTATGGTTTGAATTATTTGTACTTCACATTTTTCATATTTTGCTGTTTGTGGCAACACCGAGCCCAGAATTGCTTAACCTGTGGTTCTGACGCAGGTATAGTGTTTGGCTGCCATGTATACAGGAGATATCGTGCACTATCACACATACATATAAGGCATAAATAGAAGATAAAAAGAAAAAACAAAACAAATAAATAAAAAATAAAATAAAGAAATAGAAAAAAAAATTATATATATATAAAAAACTAAATAAAAATTTTAACTAAGTATTCTACTTAGAAAAAGTCGGTAGTGATGCTATGAAAGAAGGCACTTGATGATAGGTCTACCTTACACCATACTGGTTAGTCGCTAGAAATGTTGGATCGGAAGAAGTCGAGGAAGGCTATTTCCCTTGATGCTGTGGTAGTATTTAATTCCCTCGTTCTAAGTCGGGGCACTTTCCACGTTGACATCGCGAAAAGCACTGCTTCCGGTTAAAAGTTCGAAGCAACGTTCAGCTATGTTATTCGTCAGTCGCCCGCCTGTCCACTTTTCGCATTCATGTTAGAGGATTTGCATTAGTGAAATTTAAATGGACAGACAGAATTATACATTTATATCGTAATAGAGACTGCTTCCTGAAATAAATTCTAAGTAATAATTAACTTTTTTTGTTTTTAAAAAAGACAAACTCACATTTCGTTCCATTCTTTTACAGAGTTTCGGTGCCTCACACGTGTAAAAATCATCTCTATTAGGACTCGTGTTAAGGTTAATGTCTAGTCGTCGGCCAGTTAGAGTGTAGTGATACGGATGGAAGTCACAGCCCTTTGCTAGTGCAAACATATATATATATATATATATATATATATATATATATATATATATATATATATATATATATATATATATAAATTTAAAGGAGATTAGAACAATAGTCTAAAGAGCAGAGTGTATTTTAATGTAATAGTAAAATTACTAATTTAATTAAAATACAGGGAAAGAAAAGTGCTCGTTGTAATTTAGATGTATAATAAGCTCGATAGGTAAATATCCTAGAGCTAATTTAATATTCAGTAATGTGATTGATAATTTAAAATTCAAATTAGAATTAAATTAATGATATATCCTGCGGTGGGTGGCCGTAATAAAAGGATATTCAAGAAAGGTATTCCACCAGGGAAATAAATGGATAAAGAGGTTCTGAAGTAATAAAGAAATAGAGAAGTTTATTGAGAATATTTACAGAGACAGCATGTTATGTTTTTTAAGTGTTCCCGCCCAGGGAAGGCTCTGACAACCGGTGACCGGTGATAACGTTCTTTCGATAAAAAGTTCCAGTGGTGAATTGCTCATCTCGCCATAACACCTCCCCCTAAGACAATTTCTCCCAAGAGAATTTGGCTTAATATCGTTTGCTTTTTGGCTTGGGGCTCAGCCGGTTAACTTTTCTTTTCACCCTTGTACTTTTTCTCCTCAATATCGTTTGAGTGGGTGGAGTTGGTGGAGAAGCTGGAACTCTCAAATCTGGAGTAAGTTCTGTTAAGGGTTGGGGAATATTAAAAGAATCATACAAAACCTCTAGGGGCAGGTCATTTTCTTCTGCCTGTTTGTAGTCATCAGTGTGTCGAGGTCTTAGCTGATTTATATGCCTGCGACAGTCGAATTTATTACTTCTTACAGAATATAGCATGTGTCCGATTCTTTTCATGATAATCCCCTCCTCCCAAAAATTTTTTCCACTCCTGTAATTCAGGAAGAATATTCTGTCACCAGGTTTGTAAAACCTTGTTGGAAAATTTTCTTTTGTTGTTGTTACTCTGGTTGCACTTGGTAAAATTCTGTCAAATACAGATCTGATTTTCCGTGCAAACATCAGTTCGGCTGGTGACGAACCGGTATCAGTGTTTGGGTTCGGAGTTATCCTGTACACCGATAAAAATTGTTCAAGACTCTTCTCGTCAGTGTCCATGCCTTGGTTTTTCTTCAAGGCTCTTTTGAATGTATCGACGAACCTATCTGCTAGGCCATTTGACCTTGGGTGGTAGATTGCCGTTGTTAAATGTTCAATGGCTAGAGCCTTGCAGAATTCTTCAAATTCTTTGCTGGTAAATTGGGTGCCGTTGTCGCTGACAATAGTTTTAGGCACTCCAAAATGACTGAAGAGAACTCTTAGTGCATCTATTGTACTCATCGAAGTAGGGTGTTTGTAGTTAAACACTTCTGGCCATTTTGTGAAACTGTCGACGACCACTAAGAAATAATGTCCATTTAAAGGACCTGTATAATCGATATGTAACTGAATCTACGGTGTATCAGTCTTTGGCCACGGTTGTATCTGCACAGGTGATGCCTTTGCTGCTAGCTGACACCCTTGATACTCTCTTACGAGTTTTTCAATGTCCTGCTCCATCCTAGGCCAATACGTATATCCACGCATTAAAGCTTTCATTCTCGACATGCCTGGATGACCACTATGAAATTCTTTTAAAATTCTTCTCTGAAGCATAGGCGGTATGACGACTCTGTCTGTGTACATCAAGGTTTGAGCACAAATGGAAAATGGTAAAATTTTAGGGTCTTTCTTTGATTTTCCATTTAGTTGCACCAACTTTTTCATTTTCACAATATAATCATCCTTTTCTGCTGCCTTATTTATTTCGTCTAGAGTCACTGGTAACTCTCTGATTGTGTTGCACAATAATCCGGAGAGTTCTTTTTCCTCTGTCAATGCAGCTATTACTGTGTCTTCCAAAGGTTCAGCACACTTTTGGATGAGCCTGGACAGTCCATCTGCATGTCCGATATTTTTGGATGAAATGTACTCCATTTTAAAGTTATAATTTAATAGAATTATGCTCCATCGTTGGAGTCTGTTCACAGTGTGCGTAGGTATGCCTTTTTTAGAGCCAAAAATAGTCAATAAGGGTTTGTGGTCGGTTTGCAAAGTAAACATCCTTCCATGAATAAATCTATGGAATTTGTTAATGGCATAAATAATCGCCAAGCTTTCTTTTTCAATTTGAGAATAGTTTCTTTCAGCCGGCAAAAGTGATCTGGATGCATGGGCTATTGGCTTTGTTGATCCATCTTCAAGTTTATGGAGAAGAACTGCTCCTACTCTGTAGTCACTTGCATCTGATGCAACAATCAATTCTTTCTGTGGATCAAAATGTGCTAGAGCTAAATCTGATAGCAGGCATTTCTTAATATCTTCAAACGCATTTTGGCATTCTTTTGACCAAATCCACTTTTGTCCTTTTTTTAACAAATCATTCAATGGTGCTCTCAACTTATGCATGTTTGGAATATAAATAGCATAATATTGAGTCAAACCCAAAAAAGATTGTAACTGGGCAACATTATTGGGTGCTGGCATCCTCTCGATTGCTTCTGTTCTCTGAGGATCCGGTCTTCTGCCTTGGCTGTCGATAATTTGACCAAGATATTTTATCTGTTTTAAAAAGAATTCACATTTTTCGGCACTAAACTTTAAACCAAATTCCTCAATTCTTTGGAAAACTGCTCTGATGTGTTCCTTATGTTCCTGTACATTTTTACTTTTGACAAGGATGTCATCCAAATATGCGATTGCAACATCTAAATCAGCAAACATCGTATCCATTATTTGCTGAAATAGTGCTGGGCCACTTTTAATCCAAAAGGAAGTCTTTGTAGTAAGAAAAGTCCTAGATGGGTATTGATACACAAATACTTAGAACATTCTTCACTGACTTTTACCTGAAGGCAAGCTTCCGATAAGTCGATTTTGGAGAAAATTCTACCTCCATTCAGCTTTGTAAAAATGTCTTCAGGGGATGGAAGTGGACAACTATGATCCATCAGATAGTCATTAAGGCCTGTAGAAAAATCGGCACATACCCGAATCTTCTTATTTTTCTTTTTAACATACACAGTGGGGCTCGCCCACTCAGAATAGTCAACTTTTTCGACTACACCATTCTTCCGTAGTCTTTTTAGTTCAATTTCAATATCTTCTTTTGAAGAAAAAGGCACATTTCTTTTTGGTCTAAAAACAGGTTTCACATTCTGTTTTAATTCAAAATTTACTTCAGTTTTGGTGCACACTCCTAATCCATCTGAAAAAACTTTGGGGAATTCACTTTTTAACACTGCCAGAAAATGGTCATTTTGTTTGGAATTTTTCTTTTCCAACGCTCTTACATTATAGCTCCCATAAATCAAGCAAAACAATCCAATCAATTTCAAAAAGGCAAGAATTTATTCCTGGTTTGAGGGAAAAGTTTTCGATCCAAGCGAAACACTGCAATTAAATTCTCCCATGCATTTTAATCGCTCTCCGAAAACACCTTTTGCAATTTTTTGTGTTTTTCTCAGTTTTGGACCACCAATTCTCTTCCAGGTCACTTCGTCGATAATTGATATGTCGCTACCTGTGTCCAAAAGTAGCTTCACTGAGTGACCATTTATTTGTGTGTGAACGAATTTCCGTTTCCCTCCTTGTTTTATTTCTTCTTTGGACAAGACCACATTTACTTTTGGCTTCCATTTCTGTCTTTTGTCTTGCTTAGTTCGGCAGTGGGATGCCCGGTGTCCCACTAGGCCACATTTGGTACAACGTTGGTCTTTATAAGGGCAGTTTTTTCTTAAGTGCGCACAACTCCAACATTCAAAACTTTTCCCTTTGTCTTTTGGAAATGTCTTCTGTTTTACTACCTGGACTTGGGATGTGACTTTTCCCTCTATCCTCGTAGTGTCCCTTTTTACATTTATCAATTTTTGACATTCTTCTGTCACTTTTTGCAAGTTCATTTCCGAGTCTTGTTCCATGATTGATAATATCCTTGACCTTAAATCCTTGTCCTTCGGTGCTGTCAGTCCCTGGACAAATATGTAGCACTTAAACATGTCCACTGATAAATCCTTTAATTTAAACAGTTCACACTGGGCGTTGACTTTGCCTGCATATGTGACAATGTCATCAGTTTCGTCTTTTGACATATTTAAACACCTATACCGTGTATGAAAAAGACTATCTCTTTCACCGAATATAACACACAAAATTTTCACCGTTTCAGAAAAAGAGATCTCTTCCGGTTTTTTAGGCAATATAAAATCCGTGAATTTAGTATTTTCTTCTGTGCCCATTTTTTGGAGTAATAGTGCTATTTTTTCCTCATCCGACCACTTCTCGACTCGTTTTGTAAATATAGTTTCAAACCTATGATAATAGGCTGGAAAAGTGTCACCTTTTTCTGGGTCATATTTAAACTCTGAAAGCGAGTTCGCTATACCCTCAGCCGAAAAAAATCTGGATGCACCCTCCTTAGATTTTTCTGACAAAATCGTTTCACAAAATAAGCGATTATCCGTCGTTTGTTGTATTACAAGAGTTTCGAAACGTTCTTGTTAAATTAGCATATGTTTTTGAAAATCCATTTGGGCTTTTTGTTGAGCGATTAAACTCTCAGTTAACGTTTTCGTCAACGTCGCTATTTGTTCCGATGTCATTTTCTTTTTAAATGTATCAATAGCAAGTTAACGTATACCACAGAGAAGAAAAAAAAATATTGTTCAAAAACAAGATGCTTATTTTCACAGAAAATTGTCAACACATAGGAAAGTTCCGAAAAAAAAATCACCGTTAAAATAACACTTGACAAAATTTCAAGAGACTCTTTTTTCGTCTACTTCAGCAGATACACGTAAACTTCTTTTAAAAAATTTTCTTTATTAAATAAACACAGATTCCTCAGTATTGTTCATTTGTTGGTTTTTTATCGTATTAACCAAATACAAAAAACACGTAAAAATATCTCTCATGAAGAAAGTCACAATTTACACACACACACACACACACACACACACACACACACACACACACACACACACACACACACACACACACACACACACACACACACACACACACGCTATCTTACGTCAACTCTTTGAGAGTTTAAAAAGAGAAAAACGGAGTTTAACTCGTCAATAATATAAAAATTATTTTTTACTTGCATAAATTTGTGGCAGACACCAGTCGTTCGCTTTCTCAGAAGCTTTTTCTTCAATTAAAAGTGAACTTTGTGAACAACAATTTTCAGAATGTTCTCGGTTACCACGTGGTTTTTTTTAGATGAATTTACAGTTTGTATCTCATCTTATAAGACTTTAACCCATATTAATTTTCTTATCAAGTAAATGCATACCTTTATTTTAATTTTTTCCAGATACATCTACCTATACTTTTAATGCTAGCTTTATTTATGGTGTCTTTTACATATATTAAAAACCCTTCCCAATACTTTGCTGATGAGGAAACTTTGTTTGTTAAAAATACTATATGTAAAAACTATTGTCCGTGGCTTAATGTCTACCACAATAAAAACATTGTTTTCCGAAACGATCGTACAAATTATTGATTTTGTTGTTGTTCCTTCTTGTGAAACGGATTTTTAATTGTTATGGCGAGATGAGAAATTCACCGTGTTCGTGTTATGATGAGATTCATATATATAAAATGTTCATACTTAGAAGTTTAGAAGTGTTAGTGAGGAGGTAGTGTTGAGACAGTCTTGGTGTTCACATTGTAGATATGAGATGTCGAGACATTGTGTAAGTGAGGACATTTTAAAACACAAGATATATAACACATATAATCACTTTACCTTTTGGTAGAATTACAACACAAAGACGACGTTTATAAAAACACATGATGGGTTTATTTCTTCTTCGACCGGCCGTGGTTTTCTTAGTCAAGAATTCAAAGTTTTACATACTATGTTTCAAAGGTGACTGTCTCGCTTCCAGACGTTCGACTCCCATGTCCAGACTGTCGTCTGTCGTCCCCAGACTCTCTCTCTGACTCTCCCTCAGTTTCTCTCTGCTTAACTCTAAAGTTTCTAACTATATCGAGAACTTCCCATTTTCCATGACGTCATGCACATGTTAAAACATGTGTCTTCTTTCACGTGTTCTGGAAATGCGTGTCCAAAACTTTTTCCTTTGTTTACAAAAGGAATTTTAACCTATATTCCCAGTAACCTATATTTCCAATATGTTAAAAACATGTTTATTAAATTATCTTATAGTTGCATTCTTCAATTGAATTTTCATAACAGAATTGACAATGCACATTCTTTTCTTAAAACTATTTTATCTCTAAGCTAAACAATGGTTTGTTTTTTACATTCCATTTGCTAATTCTCTCTCGTAATCTATTTCTAAACCTAAATTACGAGGTTCGAATTTCGTCTATTCTATTTCATTTTCATTTTAACTAAATCTCTCTATTTTTATACTTACATGAAAAGGGGACAGCCCTTATCATGTTACAATATTATCGCCAGAGATTACTCACTGACAACAACCAGTGGTATTCCCTGGAGTTTGGATGACAACAAGTCTTCCTAGATTTCCAGTACTCTCCATTTCTTTTATTAATTTTTAAAAATTACTTTGCATTATTGCAACAGCCACTTGCCGTTGATTTCTCACTGGCAATGATCATTGAGGTTTTTATCATTTAGTTTCTGTAAAATTACAAATAATAAACAATTATGCACAAGGCCAACTCATTGATAATATTTGCGTGGCAATCAGCTTCCCTTAAATCCCAGTTCCCTTTGCACCCATCCAGTGGAGGTCTGGTTTATGTTTTTCTCCTCAGTCTTTCCATCCTCCTTGACCGTTCTTGACTATTTGGTATAGCGACTGTCGATGTCAACACTACACTACTTTTTTTTAGGTGGGGGTAGTTAATTTACAATTTTGTGGTTTCAGTTTTCTTGGTTCAATAAGATGTTCTGCTATCTTTTTATTTTATTCCTGTTGTTTCTATATAACTAGTTCCTGTTTGTATCTCATGTGGATTAGTTTCCGCATTCAAGGATTTTCCTTAAAATTTCGTCTGTTTTCAGCATTACTGTCTGTTGTATAATCTCAATTTTCTCCTGGATTCCGATTTCTCCTAATCTTTTTTCACGTTCTTTGAGACGGTTCCTATTGCTCCTGCCATTATTAGTACTATATTGGTTTTCTTCATGTTCCTTTTAGTTCTCTGGCAAGTTTCACATATTTGTTTCGTTTTTCTGTCTCTCTAATCTTCACCTGTGAACTGATGTGGCGGGAAAATCATAATTTTGCAGCTTCTTTCCTTCTTGTTTATTATTATTGGTGGCTGGTCTTCTTGCTTGTATGAGTTTATCTGTTTGTAGTAGTAGTAGTAGTAGTAGTAGCAGTAGTAGTACAAGATGGCTATAAACATGTTTTTTTTCTAAGGACTTCAATGTTCTATGGAAATATAACATTTCTATCTTTTACTCTTTTCTCTGAAGTTATAATTAAAAATAAGAGTAAAGCTAGATAGATAAATAATAAGTTTTTTATTAAAATCAAGAAAAATAAATATTTGTAAATGAACTCCACCTTGAACTCCACCAACAACTTCCTCCCTAATTTGCTACCGAATGCAAACCACATGAGATGATGCTTTCATAGAGACATAATGTGAATGTTATAAAAAAACAAAAAAAACGTGACACCAAAACATGTGGATAAGATCTGAACTGACCATGCCCTCTCCAGACTTTATAAAAAGAAATCCCTGCTGAATCTTGCTTCCTTGATAGTTTGAAAATTGTCTCTGTGGTAGCAGTTTTCTAGAAATCTGGTGAAAGAACTGACCCACTAAATTATCACTATATAAGTCTCCTCCCACTTTTTACCAAAATTTTTGAGTTTTTAATTGATCTAGTGATATTCTGCCACATCCAAAAATGCTAAACTTCTTTCTGACTAGCAAGGTGACTCGACAATGCTCGACAATAATGATCAACGAATGTTTCACACTCCCACATTTTTATTGTCATCGAAATCAGTGAAATCGCCTATTATATTGAATCAAATCAAATGATTGCCTGCTGTAGTTGGGAACCCATCACAGTGCACCGAAAGGAAGCTTCAAATGCCTCTCGCAGTGACTTAATCCACAATACATTGTAGTTTACATAGCACTGTAGAGAAGTTACTGTTGATTTTATAAAATTATTTTTTTATATATAATGGCTTGAATTAAATTTTAAAATGAAAAAGTCAAGTATCATGCTTCAATTGTACTCTAAACAGAAACATTCATTTTGTCATATCAAAGAACTACTGTTTATTTTATATATCAGGCGTTTTGGCTTGTATGGTAGTAAAACTCAAATGCATCTTAGGCTGTGTAAGTTTTTTACTTTGGTCAAAAATCGCCTGTTCCTTCTTTCATTGGGTTATTACAATTATAGATTATTGATACTTATTCCGATACAAAACTTATCTAAGAGCACTGCCAGACACATAAAGTGCCTTCGTGTGAAATTTCATAAAAATCGAACCAGCCGTTTTCGAGTCCATAGGAAACGAACTCACACACGCACACACATTTTATATAATAGTAGAGATTTTAAAGTTAATTCAATTTTTGCAGTATATTTTGCTTATTGTTAAATTGTTAGGTAAAAGCACAGAGTTTAAAAAAGCTCCTCATTCCCTCTTCATGTTAAGAATGGATTTCGAAATAATAACGTTATTATTGCAGCATAGTTCATATTCTACATAAATATCATCGTTTTTATTCTCGCACTTAAGAAGCTTTTTTTTTTCATTTGAACTGGCGTGTATAAGAGAAACGTTTAAGGAATCCTGTGTTGACGAGTACTCCAGCCGGTCTCATATAGAAATATATAACCGAGAAAAAAGTTTTAATCGTAACCTAAATTCGGGATTCGTTGTACCAACATTTAGTATTAGTGAGGATTAGTGGGTTTGTAATAAAAGAAAACGAAATTAATGGTGCATGAAATGGCTTACAAAAGCATTTCAGTGTGAATTATTCACAATAACTGAAAATGAAAGAATGTTTGAAAATATTAAATACTAAAATACAATTATTGTGATTATATTACAATCAACGTTTGCGAACCACTCCTCAGTTGAAAGCAAGAATCTGATGACCACAAGAATTATAATTTCATCTTCCACAGAATGTCAGGATAGTATTACAAATTATATATGCAAAAGTATGATAACCACCTGAGCACGTAAATTAAGCTTATTGTTAGTAAACATTCGATTGATTAGAATAAGGATTTAACATCAGAATTAAGATTATTTAAATAATTAGAATTGTTATTGAAAAAGCAATCTATCACGATATTTTTTATTTTTAGAATAAGAAGTTCAGTTGATATTATAAGTATTATTATACTGTTGTTTGGTCATGAAATACGATTAAATATGATACTTTAATTCATGCATATTTCGCATTTATTATTATTATTATTATTATTATTATTATTATTATTATTATTATTATTATTATTTACAGGGGAGTCACCACTTATCAAGGCCCGAGGGCCACTCGATGATAAAGTTTAATAAGTGTACGCTGACCACCAGAACAACAGTGTAGTAATCGTTAGTGGCGGAAATTGAGTATGATTTGATTATTTAGGATCCAGCTCAAGAGGAACTCGTTTACATTGGACTTAAGGATGATTAGGTTGTAATCAGCTGAAAAGCAGGCCAGTGAAAGAAAGTTGTAGCCAGGCGAGTTATAGAGCAATTCTCTATTGATTATCATATTATACCCAATATATATAGTAATGATTTCAAAAGTTAAAAAAAATGACTTTAGTGACATCAGCTGGAATTGAAACGAAAACATTCAGCATTCCAGCCTTGGTCGTTATCTAGAACTTAAAAAAAAAGAAAGCATCGTTATTTTCTGAGCTACCGCCAGATAGATAACAAGGATAAAAATTAAGTGACTTCAAGCTATTAACAACAACAAAAAAAATGTGTATGTATACATGTTCAGAAGTTAGTTGATTTACTCCGGTCAAAGTCAACTGTTCTTTTAATGTTTTTTTTTTTTAATTTGACCCTTTGTCAGCTATTTTTACAGGCTAAAAACTAAACTGGAAATGTTTCTGAGGTCCAAATACCCTTTATATTAAGTTTTAAGTCTGTAAACCTAATTCTCAAGAGGAGCTTGGTAAATGGTAAAGACGTTTTACACACATGCAGACAAGGTCACTTATATATATATATATATATATATATATATATATATATATATATATATATATATATATAATGATTCAAAGGTTATGAGGGTTTTTGAAGCATGAAAAACGATGTTACTTTTTGTATTTAATATTTTTATTGTTATTTTTATATTTCAAGCGAACCTCCGCTCTTGGTCACAAAAAAGTATCGAAATGAAAAAGAAAAAGAAAACCGTTGAAAGAACTAGAGATTTGTACCTATTTACTATGCCTCCCCACGGGACAGAGTTAGACACCAGGGTCGTTTTTTAACGTGGAGAAAAGGTACAAAAATAAAAATTATCTCAGTCGTGAAGGATTTCTCCTCCACCGAAAGAGAACAAGAAATGGAAGTGCACTGCAGCATCTGAAGAACAGATGGTATTTATTTGCTCCCCCACCGAGCAAATTAGGCACAAGGCCGATTTTTAATGTGAGGAGTGAAGGGGAAATGGGGACCAACTGCCCGGGGAGTAGGGGAGCTGGATAGTGACAATTGGTATGAAGGGTTTCCCCTACATTGACCAAGGTCTGATATGTGGGGTTACCCCCACATATGGTCTTTGCTTGCAGTATCTGTCGGAACAAATGGTATTTATTTGCTCCCCCACCGAGCAAATTAGGCACAAGGCCGATTTTTAATGTGAGGAGTGAAGGGGAAATGGGGACCAACTGCCCCGGGGAGTAGGGGAGCTGGATAGTGACAATTGGTATGAAGGGTTGCCCCTACATTGACCAAGGTCTTATATGTGGGGTCGCCCCCACATATGGTCTTTGCTTGCAGTATCTGCCGGAACAGATGGTATTTATTTGCTCCCCCACCGAGCAAATTAGGCACAAGGCCGATTTTTAATGTGAGGAGTGAAGGGAGGGGGAAGGGAAAAAGGGGACCAGCTTCCGAGAGGTGGGAAATGGGAGCTGGTTAATGGTCAGGCATGTGGGGTTGCCCCCACATCTGGTCTTTGCTAGTCATAGCTAGTCATAGCTTGCAGCATCTGCCGGAACAGATACTACACTTTGATCTTGTTTATATATTTTATTGCTTTTAAAATTTTGTAAATACAATTAAGTAATAAAACAAAAGATTTTCAAACAACAAAATTAGGCACAAGGCCCTACAAGAAATTGGGGAGGGGAAGGGTTCAGGGTCTTTGTGACTGAAGTGATTAAAAAGTAATAAATGTAGACTTTGGAGTCTTACTCTTGACTGGCAACATTTACCAAAATTCACTCTATGGATCTTAAACTAATAAATCCCCAGCGTTTAAGAATCAAAACCATATTTACAATTTATAAACAGTTGTCTGTGTGTTTGTGTATGCATTTTTTTTTTTTGACCAAAAGGCCAAGCACGTTGTAGCGTGAACAGCAATCATGTTCGAAAAAGTTCACGTGAATTATTTCAGCTGTTTGTGGAAGAATATTGTGTTTTTTAATATATTTTTTTTAATGTTGCAACGTAAAGGCAAAAATGAGACGCAATTGATTTCAATATGTATAATGGAATAGAAATGAAATTGTTAAACGGTAAAAATAATGTAATTATTAGTTATGAATAATAATAATAATAATAATAATAATAATAATAATAATAATAATAATAATAATAATAATAAAACTACTGAAGAGGGCAGAGTTAGAGACAATGTCGGCTTTTTTAATGGTGAGTAAGAGATAAAACTAATAATAATAATAATAATAATAATAATAATAATAATAATAATAATAAAAGTACTGAAGAGGGCTGAGTTAGAAACAATGTCGGCTTTTTTAATGGTGAGTAAATTCCGTCTCTCCCTCAATAAAGATGGGACGAACATAGATAGATAGATAAATAAATAAATAAATAATAAAAGGCCCGAGAAGGGTCAATAAGGACTGAGACCGAGGAGCGAGCACCAACCAGACCTCGGCTGGACAAGCGCAAAGAGAACTGGGACATTGGGGAGGCTGAGTGCCACTCAAATTCTAGTATAAACCAATGGCCACTACCAGCGAGAAATCAATGGTAAGCGGCTGTTGCGATGATGCAAATTCATATGCAAATGCTATCGAAGGAGGTGGAGAGAGCTGGACGTCTGGGGAGACTTGTTGTCACTCAGCTTCCAGAGAACACCACAGGTTTCCAATCAGATCGTTTGCTGACTTCTGTGAAAGCTCCATGTGAGCCAATAATAATAATAATAATAATAATAATAATAATAATAATAATAATAATAATAATAAAATCAATAAAATTAATATTAGTTAATGAGAATACAAATAGTCTCGGCCCTGAAGGAAAATTGTTTCAGTCCCGAAGGAATTCTCATACACAGACCGAGGATAATATCAGGGCAGGTACTTAAATGTATGTGCTTTTGGCTTGAAAGTCACTCTGTGTGTATTTGATAATAATGACAATATTTATATAATAATAATAATAATAATAATAATAATAATAATAATAATAATAACTAGCGGGGCCTGTGGAAATTCCACAGCAGCATTTTTCCTATTTAATATATTGTTGCTGGGCATGGTGTGAGCGTCCTATTCAGCATGAATGAAGGCACAATCATATTCTAGTTTTTTATTAAAACTGTACTGCCCCCTTACTAAAATAATAACTTTGATATATTTTCTGGGCTGATTATTTCATTACAAACACACCGGTCAATTAACTCACATTTTATCATTTTTCATAATTATTGAATATGTTACTATGTTCGACAATAATTTTGCATAATTTCAACCCACATTATCGCCTCTCCCTTTACTAAAATAGTAAATTTGATATATTGTATCGGCTGATTATTTTATAAAAAACACAACTATTAATTAACTCACATTTCATCATTTTTAATAATTCTTGGATATAGTACTAATTTTGACAATAATTTTTCATCATGTAAACTCACCATATCGCACACCTTACTAAAATAATAACTTTGATATATTTTCTAGGCTGATTATTTCATTACAAACACATACATCAATCAACTCACATTTCATCATTTTTCGTAATTCTTGGATATGTTACTAATTTCAACAATGTTTTTTTATAATTTAAACCAACGTTGTCGCCCAACCTTACTAAAATAATAACTTTGATACATTTGCTGGGCTGATTATTTCATTACAAACACACTAATCAATTAACCTCCATTTCATTATTTTTCATAATTCTTGGGTATGTTACTAATTTCGACAATCATTTTTCGTAATTTATACCCACATTATCGCCCCCTCTTAATAAAATAATAACTTTGAAATATTGTCTGGGCTTATTATTTTATTACAAACACACTAATGCATGAAATCACATTTAATCATTTTTCATAATTCTTGGATATGTTACTTATTTCGACAATCATTTTTCATAATTTTAACCCACATTTTCGCCATTCCCTCTTTACTAAATAATAACTTTGATATATTGTCTAGGCTGATTATTTCCTTACAAACACACTCATCAATTAACTAATATTTCATCATTTTTTCGTAATTCTTGGATATGTCACTAATTTCGACAATAATTTTTCATAATTTAAGCCCATCTTATCTTCTTCCCCTTTACTTATATAATAACTTTGATATATTGTCTAGGCTGATTATTTTATTATAAACACACCAATCAATTAAATCACATTTCATCGTTTTTCATAATTTTGGATATCTTACTAATTTCGACAATATATTTTATAATTTAAACCATTCTTGTCGCCCTCTCTCACTATTTCGACAACCATTTTTCATAATTTTAACCCACATCATCGCCCCACTTACTAAAATAATAACTTTGATATATTGTCTGGTCTGATTATTTCATTGCAAACACATTAATGCATTAAATAAAATATTATCATTTTTCATAATTCTTGGATATGTTACTAATTTTGACAATTATTTTTCATAATTTAAACCATCCTTATCGCCATTCTTACATACATAATTACTTTGATATATTTCCTGGGCTGATTATTTTATTATAAATACACAATCGATTAACTCACATTTAATCTTTGTTCATAATCCTGGATATGTTACTAATTTCGACAATAATTTTAATATTTATAAACCCACATTATGCCTCTCCCTCCTACTTATATAATATATTTGATATATTGTCTGGGCTTATTATATCATTACAAACACACCAATCAAGTAACTCACATTTCATCATTTTTCATAATTCTTGGATATGTTACTAATTTCGACAATAATTTTCATAACTTTAACCCACAATGTCGCTCCCCCTTACTTAAATAATTACTTAAATATATTGCCTGGGCTGATTATTTCATTACAAACAATTAAATAAATTCTGGGTATTCTTATAGTATATATGTTTCACCTATCTTATCCAATCCCGGGTGACGCCGCATATTCTGCTAATATATATCGTTCACTTATCTCATTCAATTCCGGGCGATGCTGGGTTATTTGCTACTATATGTTTTCCACGTGTCACATTCAATAGTGGGCAACGCTTTCTGATAGTATATATTTGCACATCTCATTCAAACCCTGGACTGACTTCATGTCCACCACCCCACTGTTGAAAATATACATTATATTTCCGGAACCGACTTTATATCCCCAACCCACTGCTAAAAATATACATGAAATAATGTAATGTTTAAATAGTAAACTGTTTCAGCCATTTCCGGGACCGACTTTATATCCCAAACCCACTGCTAAAAATTTACATGAAATAATGTAATGTCTAAATAGTAAACTGTTTCAGCCATTTTCGTGACTGACTTTATATACCCAACCCACTGTTAAAAATATACATGAAATAAAGTAATGTTTAAATCGTAAACTGTTTCAGCCATTTCCGGGACCGATTTTATATTCCCAACCCACTGCTAAAAATATACATGAAATAATGTAATGTCTAAATAGTAAACTGTTTAGCCATTTCCGGGACCGACTTTATATTCCCAACCCACTGCTAAAAATATACATGAAATAATGTAATGTCTAAATAGTAAACTGTTTCAGCCATTTTCGGGACTGACTTTATATCCCCAACCCACTGCTAAAAATATACATGAAATAATGTAATTTCTAAATAGTAAACTGTTTCAGCCATTTCCGGGACTGACTTTATATACCAAACCACTGTTAAAAATATACATAAAATAAAGTAATGTTTAAATCGTAAACTGTTTTAGTCATTTCCGGGACCGACTTTATATCCCCAACCCACTGCTAAAAATATACATGAAATAATGCAATGTCTAAATAGTAAACTGCTTCAGCCATTTTCGGGACAGACTTTATATCCCCAACCCACTGCTAAAAATATACAGGAAATAATGTAATTTCTAAATAGTAAACTGTTTCAGCCATTTCCGGGACTGACTTTATATACCAAACTACTGTTAAAAATATACATAAAATAAAGTAATGTTTAAATCGTAAACTGTTTCAGTCATTTCCGGGACCGACTTTATATCCCCAACCCACTGCTAAAAATATACATAAAATAATGTAATGTCTTAATAGTAAACTGCTTCAGCCATTTCTGGAACTGACTTATAATCCCTACCCCACTGTTGAAAATATACATGAAATAAAGTAATGTATAAATCGTAACCCTTTTCAGCCATTTCCGGGACCGACTTCTTATCTTCCATCCTACTGTTAAAATATACATTAAATGTATATTTTTAACAGTAAATGACGTAAATGGTTGCAGCCATTTCCGGAACCGACTTCATATTTCCCACCCCAATGTTAAAAATATACATTAAATAAAACAATGTGTAATGCGTAAACGATTTCACCCATTTTCGGAACTGATTTAATATCACTCACCTCACTGTTGAAAATAAATATGAAATAAAGTAATGTTTAAATCGTAAACGGTTTGAGTAATTTCCGGGACTGACTTCATATCCCGTAATCCACTGCTTAAAATATACTTGAAATAAAGTAATGTTTAAATCATAAACTGTTTCAGCAGCTTTTCGAAAGTAATACATAAAAACATTAACACGGTTAGGGATTAGGTACCCATCGCTTTAACATAAATGTCTGAGTGTACTATCAGTTTCAGCATTCCAGTGACTTAAATCCCCCCATTTTTTGGTCTTGGTTAATGGAGGAGAAATCCTTCATTACTGATGCAATTCTTATTTTTGCTATTGACCAGAGAGCCCCTTTTGGGGAGCTGGTATCCCCCTAAATTTTTAACCAACCTCATGTCCAATTCCGCCCTTGTGGGGAGGCAAGTAAACAAAAAAAAAAATAATAATCAGAACGGACATTTTCCAGGGCATTTTATAATTAATCAGGAGTAACACTTCCAGGGCATTTTGTAATTAAATCAGAAATAACTTTTTCCAGTTACTTTTTTAATATTAAAACTTTGTTACATTAAACATAGTACCTATTCTCAATGTCCCCCACGGGACAGATTTAAACACAATGAGTCGTTTTTTTAACGTGGAGAAAAATTGTCTTAGTAGTAAAGGATTTCTCTTCCACCGAGAGAGGAGAAATTGAAATGTAGCACCTGTAGAACAGATACTACACTTTGATCTTAGCCAAAAGGCCAAGAAAGACAAATCATTTTTATTAGCTTTGTCTCAACAGCGACACCAATTTTTTTTTTTGAATTTTTTTTTTTTTTCTTTTTTTTTTTTTTTTTTTTTGGTGACAAGGTTTATTTGGAATATTTCACTTTTTGGAATATTCACTTTACTTTTTTAGAGATGCACAGAATGATAACGGACGGAGCGATAAGCGTAATAATAATATAATAATAGTGATGATGATGATGATGATGATAGCTTTTACATAAAAAACATGTGCATAAGGGTACAGGTATATATATATATACGCATGCACAATTAACACCCATATATACGCATACATACCAATACACAGTCATATTCAACGACCATATGTATATAATATATGCACCCCCATACAAATAATGCATATATAAATAATAATATGCATAAACAGATATGCACGCATGCACACATATACACGCATATATATCCATACACATGTATATGCATACAATGACATGTACAGGTACAGGCATGCATACGGGCATACATACATGCATTCATACCTACCCATATGCGCACATGTACACACATACCATATATACACATAAGCACATACACATGAATATATATATACATATACATACATATAGAATATACAAATACACATACACATAAATACACATATATACATATACATACATATACAAATATATAAGCATAAAGCAAAATACAAGAGCATGTAAGGCAGCACAAAGATGTGCACATCAACATGCATTATATGGACAGGAACGTATATACATATACATATACACATATATATATACACATATATATATATACACATATATAAACAATATAAAACCATATATGTACAGATATATGTATACACATCTCCATACATATGTAGGCGCATATTCACATACTCATATAATCAAACACAAATATCAATTACTATTAAAAGACATGTATAAAATAAAGTGAGTGAATAAATAGGGATATGAAGTTAACGATGTAAACATAGATGTAAAGACACACATTTTCATATATATATATATATATATTAATATATATATATATATATATATATATATATTAATATATATATATATATATATTAATATATATAAATATATATATAGATAAATAGATAGATATGAAAATGGTGTATACATAGGAAAATGGTGTAGATAGAAGGTTAGGTATAATGAAAATAATAGTAGTAATAATGATGATAACAATAATAATAATAATAATAATAATAATAATAATAATAATAGTAATAATAATAAAAGTAATAATGAAGATAAATAAAGTAATAATAAGAATAACAAGAGAATAATGCATGTGTTAGCTATAAAACGAAAAGATGTAATAACCCTTATCCTTGAGTGGCCTCTGGGCCTTGATAATGTGGTGATGCCTTTGTAAAAAAAAAAAAAAAAAAAAAAAAAAAAAAAAACAGTATAGAATAAGAACAGGTTAATACATACGTGTAAGTATATATGTATGAGTAGGTGGTTGTGTTACTTAATTATTTTTTGGAGTATTTGTAGAATTTAAGTTGGCCAAGGTCTGTGTTAAGACCTGTCTTATGAGTGTTTTAGTCGGATGATCCATTGTATTTCTTTTTGTTTTCATATTATTGTTGATCGGAAATTTGAGTCTATTAGAAGGCATCTTATATTGTCTATAGTGTGTCCAGGTAAATTGAAGTGATGTAAACGTGTATATATATATATATATATATATATATATATATATATATATATATATATATATATATATATATATATATAGGAAAATGGTGTGTATATATAGGAAAATGACGTTATGATGATTTTACTCACCATTAAAAAAGCCCCCTTCACTAGTTTTTATTATTATTATTATTATTATTATTATTATTATTATTATTATTATTATTAATAATAACTAATAATTACATTATTTTTACCGTTTAACAATCTCATTTCTATTCCATTATACATATTGAAATCAATTGCGTCTCATTTTTGCCGTTTCAATTAAACGCTTTTACGTTGCAACATTAAAAAAATATTAAAAAACACAATCTTCTTTCACAAACGGCTAAAATAATTCACGTGAACTTTTTCGAACATGATTGCTAGGAATGAACGTTGTCCATTCTACAAATCTCCAGTTCTTTCAACGGTTTTCTTTTTCTTTTTCATTTCAATACTTTTTTGTGACCAAGAGCGGAGGTCCGCTTGAAATATAAAAAATAACTATAAAAATATTAAATACCAAAAGTAACATCGTTTTTCATGTTTCAAAAAACCCTCATAAGCTTTAAATCACTATCCTAGAAGCATACGTGGACGTTTAACATTATATATATATATATATATATATATATATATATATATATATATATAAAAACGTGTTCCTGTGCTAGAACGTTTTCATCCTAAATTCTATGCAATCATGCACAATGTATGAAAATAATTTAGCATAATAGTTAATGAAACTAATCATCCAATAAGAAATCATAAAAATGAATAATTAATTAATGATTGCTCTTTTTGTAAAGGAATATGCAAATTAGTTAACTTTTGTGAAGTCGCTTGCATATCCATGAGTATATATTACGAATAATTTTTAAGTAGAAAAAGTAGGCTTTTAATATCAATGTCAAAATGAGAAAGAAACTCAAGACATATATAACAAATTGATTCTAAAAATAATGTTTAACAAGAGGGAGATAACTGTTTGTACGCTAAATTTACCTTTAAGTCAGAAGATTGTATTGCCCAAGCTGATAAATGAAGATGACTTGTTTTGCATTCAGAATAGGCATAATTAATTATAATGGTCACAATAGAATAACTGTTCACTGGTTCAAGTGAAAAGCACACAATTACGTCAGTGAACCCAGGTAAAACTAAGGTGTGTTCATTCATCTTAAAAACCACCTAGCCCAAAGGAAGCTCAATATCACTTGGAGAGGTAAAATCTTGGTAAACACTACATACACAACTTATCTTGGCATGACATTTAACAGTACACTATCATACAAAACTCACATCGAGAAGTTCTGCAAAAGACTATTGACATGCCAACTTGCAACTCTGGCTAACTGCTGTTAGGAAGCTGAGGTACAGACGTTAAGCCTATCAGCTTTAGTGCTGTACTACTCGACCACAGAATACTGTGCAGCAGAACAGACTCGTTCTGCTCATGCTGCAAAGACTGACAATGAGCTCAGCAAGGCATGCAGGATGATTACGGGCAATTTGAAATGGACCAACCTGCCATAGACCTATAAGATGTTTGAAATCGCTCTGCCGCAGATCAGTCAAGAGGCAATTGCAAAGGCAGAGCACAACAAGCAGAGCAACAACAATCCTCTATTTGGACACCAAGAGCTTTGCGACTGTCACATGCCTCAGATGAACAACACCAGTGTCCTTCCGCCTGCGCTGGTAGAATAAATTAATCAAAGACAACAACCAGGCTCTACCGGAGCCAAAAGAAAACATCCCAGCAAGCTCTGAACTTCCCTGGAAAAAGTGAATAAGAATTAACCGGGCTTGAGTGAAGGTTGCCAAAACATAAGACAACCTGTACAAGTGGGGTTATATACAGGACGCTTAGTGTCCCTGTGGCACTGACGTGCAGACTATTGCACACTTCCTCACAGACTTTTCCCTAAGTGAGGCATGCTCCAATGTGGACCTGAGGGATGCCTCAGACAATACCTGACGATGGATCTAAAGATGGAATGAAACGTTATGATGATGACTTTAGTTTTGATCTGTTCATGTACATTCATTTGTAAAAATATATTAGAACTATGTGATGGATAATTAATTTCACCAAGAAAAATCTATGTTAAGGGGAGATATACCCTATAATTATTTTTCTTTCTATTTTTGGAAGACATCTTGAATCAAGGTTTATTTGCCCTTCATGAGATAGAGTAAAGTAGAGTTATCTGCCTCTGTGTAGACCAGGAGACATAACAAACAGGGAAAATAGAGGATGCTATGGAAATCGGCTTAGAGACAGACAATTAAATCCTCTTCATTCATAGTAATTTTTTTCAGTTGTAAAGTTGTTAAATCATTTTATATTTTTGATCTCCATATAATCGTTTTCATCCATTTATTTTTTCATATTTGTCTTATCGTTAATATTTTATAACATGTTTCTTTTATGTTCTTACAAATAAAAAGATACAAAGAAAAAGAACTAAAAAAGGGTATTTCTAAAAAATAACATGATTTATTTGTACTTGCTAATAATACACCAGAAATAGATGCACAAGTCAAAGCTTCCTAATACGTGGATATATGAAAAGGTGGATATCAGGGATACGTCAGCAGAAATGATCTGATTTGGAGGGCCCTACTAACACTTTGTTCCTTTGAACTTTCCCCTCACCCAATGCCAATGAAATCATGTTTATTTAATAAACACTGTTTTATAACATTTTATTTTTACAGACATTATATATATATATATATATATATATATATATATATATATATATATATATATATATATATATATAAAACGACTTGATTTGGGAATTTTAAGTAGGAAGTAGGACGACCTCTGGTGTGATGGTGACTTAGAACTCTAGCAAGATATTCCTAACAAAACTTAAAGTACAGTGCCATAGACTTTCCCCACATTTTTTGATTTGCCTTGTGCCTAAATTTGTTTTGTTAACCTCTACTTATCTTTGCTGTGATGTCACATTACGCAGCCAGTTCGCTCATTTACATATGGCTGCTGCTGTTAACCCAGTGGCTAAATCAGTGGCAACAATATGCCTTGTTTAGGTTGAGCAAAAGTCTTTTAAAAAATCCAAGACGTAAAGCTTTAACAAAAATAATCAAATTGTCATATGTCTTTCCTGGTGTGAACTTATTTAAAAATATGTTGTTTTTTTTTTTGCTTGAATCATTGCTGGTAAATAAATATATAGGTACTTATTAATGTTGATAGCAATGCAGAAAACCAGAATTGTAAGCGCGTATGGATAAAAACAAACAATCATGACAATATTTGGAGCATAACTCTTCACAGATATCTATTTTATTTTTTCAGTAGATCTTTCTCATATCAGTAAACTTGCCAGTAAATCAAAATCAGGAAAGCTTGCCATGTAAACTATTAATAAATTCCGGCATAAAGATTGTTTAAAAAATAATTAAATATCAGGTTGTTGCATAACTTCCCGCCGTTTCATAACATTTTTGTTTTCTAAAACATGTTTTGATATTTGGCAAAGTGTTATATATCACTAGAAATCAAGTATTTTGTTCTACAAGGTAATCGGCATCGTTTTTTGCTCTTATAATTTTTTTCTCGTTTTCCAGAACTGTCAAATGGATTGTCAAGTAGATAAAAAGTCACATTTTCGACACCTCCTTCTTTTCGCCTTTAATCGCTGTCAAAAAGCAAGTGAAGTAAACAAAGATATTTGTGCTGTATATGGAGAAAACGCTATAGCTGAGAGAACTGTTCAAGATTGGTTTATCAGATTCAAACATAGTAATTTTGACCGCAATGGCGCTCCTCGTTCTGGAAGACCAATCAAGATAGACAAAGACCAACTCAGGGTTCTTTTGAAGGAAGATGGCCATCAGACATGTAGAGTGTGATTTTGCGATTATTTCACACCCCCTTTAGTCGATGGGATTCACACAAAATCTTGGAGCTTGAGTCCCACACAAACTTACTTTCTTGGATTTAAACAAAACAAAATAAATGGCGGGAACTTATGCAACAACCTAACAGTTTCCTGTACTCCCCTGTCATCATTGTGTAGTCCTTTTATTTTCAGAGTAGCAGGCATCTGTTTTTTTTTCTTAGTCTGATTGAACTTTTGTTTTCTTTTTTTGAGAAAGAGAAAAATTTTCCTCCAAATATCAAAAGATGCGCCACCACTCCAAATTTCATTAATGTTTTACTAAACAGACAATACAGAGGGAAACTTTTTGCTTAATTATTGGTTCACTCATTATCAAGGCCAAAAGCTAGTTGAGAATAAGCATTGATATAACTGGAATGATTATAACCCAAAAGATGAGTAACACTATGGAAGTACTATGACATGAACTGCGTTTCATTATTTACTTATGCAACAAGAATTTGTTGACTGGATTTGAAGACAATCAAGTTATAATCTCCAAGGAAACTGTCTAACGAAAATATATTCCACAGGCAGGATGCTCTTACAAAGAAGTTCTTCCCATAGATATTATGGTATTTTCTATTGTGGTAGCAATACAAGTTCATACTGTAAATATTTTACAAGAAGGAACCACAGATTGGAGCTCAGTCGAATTTTCCCTATGATGCAAGTATATATGAAATCAATTAGGTTGCTGAAGCATAAAAATATTGAAAGTACCCCCCACCCCAACCGCAAAAAGCAAAGCCAGCAATCACACAAGAACCTATAGGTTTTTGCTGACCAAAGAACTGTGGTATCCCTATCTTATTTTCAAGTACTGCCATGGCCATTTTTCATCGGCCGAGACATAAACAACATAATACAATAAATGGCAATTCAATTCTTTATTGCTTCTCTTCTCTACAGCGTATTTCTCACAGAAGAAACGTTCCTAGTCTTTCCTTATTCTATTATTATTTGCATGGTTGCTCCTTATAAGAAATTTACAGTAAGAACCCATCTTTTTACCACAACTGCAAAGAAAGTTCCTTTATTCCCCCCGTTCACCTAACATAGAATGAAATTTATATGAACAGAGTTTCTTTCCAAAAACTTATCATCTGCAGAACACGTTAGCATGGGATTGCTTCTCTGTGGATTACAACATAATCCTCAAATCCAATGTCAACAGATATTTGTCATAAACCGTCACCATAAGTTAACACATTTTATTCATATCATGATATTATTTGTCGCTATACTAACAATCTATATCATCTCATTAACATGTACCCCGAGTTGCGTTTAGCATTGACAACGTAAATATGAAAAATATCCTTGAACAAAAAAAATGTCATGCATTAAATTGCCATTACTATGTACCCACCACAGGTTGCAGAATGAGCATTCAAGATGGCCGTTCTATCTTGTCTAGCTCGGGAAAGAGGTCGCTCCTTTTCTTATTTCTCGCTCGTGACGTCATAGCCACACAATACTTACTCTTCACCTCCATTCTTCTATATACAACAAAACCATTAAAGCACAGATCGGGCTTTTCAGCCAAACTAACAGTAACACTGTCTACCTGAATGAACAAGCATTGCAAAATTTCGTATATTTATATAACATGTACACCTTTGACAGAGAGCACCTTTTTAATCTAATTTTTTTGTCTTTGAGATGAACTTTTTGAATAAGAAGGCATTAATTATGCTTTAATCCTTTAATTGTGAACACATACACACCCTGCACTCTGATATTGTATGAATCTAAAAGATTCTGTTGATGCCATTGGTTTCCCCGATATTTTTCTAGTCAGAGTTTTTTCTAGAAAGACGTTGAGTACTTACAGGAATGACTACGTGAAGGTTGCCAACATCCTAAGTAAAACTGGAATGAACTGGATTTGAACTTGGAAAAATCAGGTCGTCAATCTGTGTTGCTACCCACTAGACCACCGTCACATTCCACTCTGATAATGCTATACAAGATGCCGTACAAGATGTCAAGTTTTTCAGGTTCAAAACAAAAAAGTGGTTATTCATTCCCAAACTTCGTTTTTTGGTTGTAGAGAAAGACTATTAAATGCAATATGTTGAAGAAACAACTATGACACAAAGGATTGTATAAAATCTATTATTTATCAATATAGATAACCCTTTTAATACACATGAGCATAGACAGAACACTGCAGATCTAGAGGACTGTACACGCAATAACCCTTATCCCTGAGTGGCCTTCGGGCCTTGATAAGTGGTGACCCCCCATGTAAAAAAAAAAAAAAAAAAGTAAATCTTGATAGACAATCTGACTATCCCCATGGGTAGCAGTAGTTCTTGTGACGTTCAACAAAAGTGTGGTAATAACGGCTGTGTCGTTCAACAAAAGTGTGGTAATAGCCTGGTTGTGCGGATGATCATCTTGACAACGTGCAAGCATGTCACTTCAGTTAGTGGAGAACTATGACAAGATGGTGACAAAACAATCATAAAATGACAAAATACCCGTCCATTTGGAGGGATTGATGTCAGCAGTAAAAAAATTTGCTTCAATCTCATATGCCATGTCAGACATGGTAGAACTTTTAACCGTTGAACATAGAAAGGAAAGAAAAAACAAGTAGAAAGAAGATAGAAAAAAAAGGATTAACTAGAAAATCTATAAAAACAAAAAAGGGGAGACAAATACCAAGAAAAACAAGCAGAAAGAAGATAGAAAAAAAAAAGGATTAACTAGAAAATCTATAAAAACAAAAAGGGGAGACAAATAACGTAATGACATGAAATCGATATTTAAAGGAATAATATTTTGGTACGAACAAATAAATCTTTAGCATCAAACTAGAGGCGAAATTTTTAAGTAGACAAATAGACATTATTAAATAAAGCAGTATTTCTGCAGTCATAAACGGAATGTCTGTTCACTTGAATTAGGATCTGATTTTAGAAGATTTGGATGTGGAAATGCTGGGAAAATGTTCCTTAAAGAATAATATTGCTGTTATGGGTTGAAATAGTCACCAACAGAAGCTTAAGTTTGAAGAATAGTGTTTTTTTTTTTTTGTGTGTACATTGATAGAATTATAATGTTGCAAAAAAAAAAAATTGTAGTGTTTAGAGATAAGTGGACAATGTTTCCTTTGATATAGATATCAGATATTCAATAAGTTCAAAATATAAAACTGTCGCGAAATTTGGCTCAAATTATTGGGTTGAATACATTTGAGAAGATGACGGGCTTCGAAAGGTGTGTGTCGCATTTGTGGATGTATAAAATAGGTGTTGACTCTCCAATGGTGAGTTAGGTGGTTGATGAGAAAACGGTCAGCTTCAGAAAAGAATTTGTTTTGGGAAGTCACAATGTTTCTACCCATGGATGTAATTGAAAATCGACCACAGAAAAAATATTTAAATTAATATTTTTTTAATTTTGTAATATTTAAATCTATTTAATATTATATTTAACATTATATTTAATACTGTATTACAATTTAATATTTTATATTATATCATATAATAATACAATAATATTATATTATATAATACATTATATATTATATATATTATATTATGTATATTGTATTATATATATTATATTTTATATATAATTTAATATTACATTATAATTTAATATTTGGTGTTAAGTTATAATTCATTGAATATTACTTTTTATTAATTTGTTCTTTTTCTGTTCCAGCCAATTTTAAAGAAAAACTTGAGGGCGTCCATTTTGAGAGATAATGATTAACTGGTTTAAGTGATGGCATTTCTTTTAAGTTTCAAACATCAGAAGTGACGATAAAATATAAGGAGAGGCGGATCTTAGTCAGTGCCAAAAGGAAGAAATTCTTTGTGACTTAAAAATGGCGAAGAATGTTTTAGATTGTCATAAAAATGAAAGAAGATGTATTAAAGTTAAGGAAATGGGAAGAGGAAGTTGATCCAAAGTAACAAAAGAGAACATCTTATGTATAAAGTAGTAACATATGTCACAAAATGATAGTTCCAAACTTACTTATAAGAAAATGTTACTTACCTTCAGTAGCCTCTGATTTGGGGAGTCAGATAAAAAAGCGCCTTCCCCTTTGTGATTGTTTTTATTTTTTTATTTTATTTTCTTCATTTGGAAATTGTAACGCTGGGTATGAGGCAGCCAAACCAGCTGCCAACATTGCCTGCTTTTTATTGAAACCAACCGAGAGCTCTTTTTAGTATCCTTGTTATTCCCTTAAGTGCAATTGTCTGGATCTCTTTTGCACTTGGTTCACCTGAAATATTAGTTAGATAGGACTTCAACTTCTTCTTCATAAGCCCTATGACACCTATAATAACTGGTATGATTGATATCTCCCTAAGATTCCAATTTCTTTTCATAATGGATAATCATGTGACCCTTGGATCATGCTATGAAAGTTTTTTTGTTGACAATTTTTGTTATCCTTTCTCTTTTTTCAATTGATTCCTACCATCACTGTAGTTAATCTTTTCTACTTTCATTTAATTTATGCCATTACTAATAATTATTACTGATATGACTAATAATTATTACTAGACTTCAAGGACTGATACCTTAGGTTACAACTGACGGCAATCTGTTGCAAGAGATATCTGTACAAAAGAAGGTAAAACGATTTTCTCTCTCTCTCTCTCTCTCTCTCTCTCTCTCTCTCTCTCTTCTAATTGCCATTGATGTGTCAAGACTAATTTCTGAAATTTAGACCTAAGTGCTTTCATTATACTTTTTGTAGTGTTCTAGCAAAGATCCACTACAGTTGTAACATAAGTCACAAAATGATAGTTTCAGATTAGTATGCATAAATCTGCGGTAAATCATATCTACTATTACGGGTGTCTATTTCTTAATTTGTATTTAAAGTTGGAATACAACTTTTAAAATGTTGACGAAAACTACTCAAATTATACAAATAGTTGATTAGATTATCATAAACTAGCAGGGGTTACCCGGCGTTGCCTGGGTGATCGGCCCCCTTCCCACTCCGAGGGGTAACAAAAAAAGTCACCCCTCTGGATTTACATGCTTGGTGCCGGCCTCCCCCCTTCAGGGAGAGATAATCCCCAACCCCACCTTCAGGGAGGAGGGTGCCTGGAGGCTTCTCCCCCCCCCCCAGGAAAAAGTCACCTCCTCCTGGCCTCTTTGCCCCTCCCACCCTTGGGGGGGGGGGGACACCGGCTCCCTCCTTTGGGGGGAGAAACTGCCAAGCTCCCCCCTTTCGGGTGAGAAAATGCCAGGCTTCCCCTTTTGGTGGGGGGATGGTGGCCAGCTCCCCCTGCTTGCCCGTAGGTGGGTGGAGGATCGGACGCCCTTCCATTAGGAACCTACCCTTGGGGGGAGGTGGAATGAAAGGGTATAGCCCCTCCCCGCTTCGGATAGGATTTGATAAACAAATAGAATTAAAAAAAAAAGTAGAATCAATCAGGATCGAACACACAAACTAACGGTTAACAGTTTAGTATGCATACCAGAATTACTCTTACCTTTAATAAATAAAAAAATAAATAAAAAATGTAGTAAAAGAAAGTATAAGCAAATGAATGGATAAACGGGAACATACCAAAGTAATAAAATGAGAAAATGAAGAAAATCAGATTTACTGTGTGTGTTTATGGTGTGAAAGTCAGTGACGTACACAAGGATGGTAGTGAACGTGTGTATGTGTGCGCGTGTGCTGGGTAGTAGTACTAATAGTCTGTCCTTTGGAGGACAGCGTTTGTTTTCGTGTTGTGTGTACGTGTGTGCGGCTAGCGCCAGAATGGTGGACGTGGTGTCGGAGGTTGGATTGTGATGGCTGGTGTAAGTTTCGTAATTTTGTAATTTGTAAATGGCAAGTTAGGGACAAAATAGACCCTTCCAAGATGGACAATAAATAAGGGCATAATATTTTATGGTAAATTTAAGAACGTAGGAACCATAGTTTTTTAGGAGATGTGATTATTGGATTAACCAATCAGAAACCGTCTGTGGCACACACATCTCTGTTTTTATAGATATATAGATAGATTGAAAAACTGATGTGAGGCAACTAAATTGGGCAACCACATTATCTATATCCGCCATTAATTATGAAAATTATGCTAGACTTATTTACATATTATTTTAAAATATATCAAATGTACAACAAGATTCATTTGTATATGAATCGTCTATCATCAATAGATCAAGTGCTATTATCGTCCTTATTATAGTACATCTGTACATCTATGATATAAATAAAACCAGGTGTTTCCCCTTGATGCTAAAGCCAACAGAGTCTAGAATATTATTCAGATGGCCCCTTCCCATGTTGGCTGAGGTGTAGCTTTGGTTGTATTGTGGTTGTCATAATATTAAGAAGACTGAGGAACTAAAATCATGTAACCTGCTGGCGTCATTGAATTTAGTCTATTGAATTTGGTCACAGGTCCCAAGAAATGATCGGAAATAGATAACGTCGAGCTGCTAAGTTAAACAGGCAATCAAGATGGCTGACGAAAATATGCTGCCTTTGGAGCATCAAAAAATGGTTCAAAATTCGAAAAATTAACAAAATACTGATAGAAATCCACCCAATTAGTATTAAGAAGTGTCAAGATGACACTCACTGGGTGGATTTTTTATCAGTGTTTGGTTTATTTTTTCGAATTTTGAATTATTTTTGATGTTCCGAGCACAGCATTTCTTTGTCAGCTGTTACATTTGGATTCATCCAATTAAGAGATATTTATTACAAAGGCCACAGTTCTGTGCAGTTATAGGTGGTACATCCTCCTATGCTTTGTCTTCTCTTCTCTATCTGAGAAGGAGCTAGTTTATTGCTTATCGCCTGAGGCTCTCTTACTAGAAAATGCTGATGGAATTGCTCAGGCATTTTTTATAGGCGAAAATGCTTTTCTTCTCGGGCACTGACTCTTCAATCCCATTTTCTAACTTTAGTGTCACATCATCTCGCTATGGAAACGTAAACACATATGTAATAAAAGACCTTGTTTTATTGATTTGTTTTCTTATCCATTTCACGATAGTTCAAATGGTAATGACTAAGACTGAAGCGCTAAATGTTTTGATTTCGATTCTAGCTGATAGCACTCAAGTCATAAATTTTTATTTTTTCAACTTTTGAAATCATTACTACATATTATATAATAATCAATAGAGAATTGGCTCTTTCATGATAAACACGAAATCTGCATAAATTAAAATATATTTAAGCATACTTTACGAAACTGCTAGTGTAAATATGTTTTCTGTTTGAAATCTATAAAAGAGTCAATATGACAGCAAATTTAATTTTATTAAATTTTATTTCAACTTAACCAAGTTTATGTACGTTTTGTTGGTTAGGAACGTCATTTTATCTTCACAGTTACCAATAAATGTAAAATGATTATAATGGATTTTTTTCTATTTTTTTAAAGTGGTCATCACACTATGAAGGCCCGAAGGCTACTTAAGGAAAAGGGTTATGGTGTATGGTAGTCATCAGGGCAACAGTGTAGTAATCGTTAGTTGTGAGAATTTGGTATAATTTGATAATTTAAGGGGACAGCTCAGCAAAAACTTGTTAACATTGGAGGCGGACAGTTCCAGGAAAGAAGCTTAATTCATGAAATCTACATTTTGATGTAGGAACATTTATAGAGAGGATGAAATTTCTGATAGTGGTAGTAGTTAGACGAGTGTTTTTTGTGAAAGTTTGACGAGGAGGGACCATAAATTGGAGCTCAGACGAGCATTTGCCATGGAAATAACGATAGAACAGAGACAGGCTAACATTATCTCTTCTATGAGAAAAGAGATTGCAGAGAAGAGAAAAGGGTATCAGCTACTAGGTTACACAAAACTTTACAGAAACATAATACTTGAAACATTAACTTATGAAAATCAGACTTTCAAAGTTATGGATGGCCCAAATGATCTATAATTTTCTTTATCGCTTGGAGACTAGTCTCAGTTAATATTACAATTCCAACAGTGAAAATAGAAGTATAAAATATTGATTTAAATAAAAGACAGGCATTCATAAGTAAATTAGATTTATATGGAAGTGAAAACTGGTCAATGAAGGTTGAGAACATGCGTTGCATGGAGAGAAATGATATGAGAATGATACGATGATGTCTGGACAGCATAGAGAAGATGTGTGCAGAACAGGAGACTTTGTTGGTATGGTGATGCCGAAAGAATGGATGAGAATTGTTGGGTTAGATGTAGAATAATCAAGATGACAGACTCAGTTTATAAGGAAAGGACGAGAACAAAAGAAAGAAAGTAATAAAAATAGACTTGAAAGAAAGAAAGGTAATTGAAGATTTGGTCAGAAAAAGATTGGTTTGGAAGTCAATTTCTATAAACCGTCCAACACATGCCAGCATGTAAAGTGCTTAAATGGTTCTAAGCAACTCAACAAGACTTGTATAGTATTTAAAAAATGTGGTTAGGTTAGTCCATTTTATGATCAGTTTATTAGTGTTATTCTTATGAACGTCTCTTGTATAATAAGACTGTTTAGATGCTGTGAACTTTGTGGGGAGGAAGCACCGTATATTCAAACGGGTAACAGCAGTTGTAGAGGTGTTGCTGAGAGTAGCACTACACGTGTAACCTTATTTGATTTGCTAAAAAAAAGATGTCCGAATTGTCAAATTTTAAAAAATCGAAATTTTTGTACGTAATAATTGTTTTTGTATGATTATTTTTGGAGAGTAATGCAAAATACTCATTGATTTTTTTTTTTTTTTTTTTATCAAATTTCATTTTTAGATGAACCGATTAAAGAAAACAATAATTTTCACGAACTTCTTTATATAAATAGTCAGTTTCTGATTCTTCCACCACCACCACCGCCATCATCATCATCATCATCATCATCATCATCATCATCATCATCATCGTCGTCGTCATCATCATCATCATCATCACCACCACCACCACCACCACCACCACCACCACCACCACCACCACCGCCATCATCATCATCACCGCCACCACCACCACCACCACCACCACTATCCTCCTCCTCCTCCTCCTCCTCCTCCAGCTCTTCTCCTAGAGACATTTATTTCTAAAAAAATTTTTTTAAATATGACCTTCACCTTCAGCAAGGTACACGACTTATATGACCTTCACTGAGATGCGCGACTTGACACAAAAAAAACAACTTCTTAATCAACTGCTAACGCACGCGTCACTGTAACGTCCAATGACAACAACAACAACAACAACCTTCTCACTCGACCTGCCTTTTATACCACTCTCTCAATCCCTCCTCTTGCGCATGCGCCCGGAGATTCCTGACAACCTCGAGACTTCCGCTTATAAAAACCCAAGTTTTGTTGTCGCGCATGCCAACATTGTATATCTTTATTGATGTACACATTGTCAATATAGGCCGATGTTGCGTCCTCAGTGGTCTTTTCCTAGGACAACACTGCATTTACAATGGTCTTCATGATTTGCGGTGCCACATTCAGCCCAAAGCCAAGTCGAGTAAGGCAGTATCTCTGACCCCGGAACCACACTGTCTGGAACGGCCACAATGTCTCATCCACTCGCACCTGCAAATAAGCCTTCCGCAAGTCTACTATAGACACATTGGAGCCCTTCTGGCGCCATTCTCTCAGCTTGCTGGCGCACATGTCAGTGTACGTCTCAATGTATCTATTGAGTTCACGATAGTCCAGCACGGACAAACTTTTGATTTGTTATGCTGGACTACCGCCATTAAGGGAATCAGACCCTTGGGTGGTCCCAGCTTGTTAGGGTAGGGGATCAGCCATCCATCCTGGATCCATGCCTCAAGTTCCTTCTCGTATTCATTACGGGCCTTGTCGGGTATCGAGTACTCTGCAATGCTATTCTTGAGTTCGGTTGGCGCCCTTCCTTCTGTCCACTTCCACGATGCAGTCCATGCTTTTTGGTGAGGGTCGTAGTCCACCTTCAAATCAGGCCGATCAATGGGAACTGCAGCACACACTGGGGTTTCCAAAAATCGCACAGTCCCATCTCTTCCGATAACAACTCCCCCCAGTGCCTTAATAGCATCATATCCCAACAGTACATCGAATCCCAGCAAATCCCCTTGCATCACCAGCACATTAATGTCTGCGGCCACACCAGAGTCTGTGTGGACTTTGACAGTTCTGGCTCCACAGCAAGCTTGCGTACTGCCACCTATTGTGGTTACTTTGATGTTCTGCTTTGTCCAGTTTCGACACAACTTGGCACTCATGATGGTGTGTGAGCACCCGGAGTCGATAAGAGCTGAACAAGGCACTTGGTCCACGTACACATTTATTGTCGGTTGCGCCTCAATTAAATCTTGTCCAGGGAACAGGGTGGCGCTGACGTCCTGCCCCCTGATGCATTTCCCGCACAATTTTGGGATAAATGTCTATAACTACCATATTGGAAACAGCGCAGGCGCCCCCGCCCCTTGTTAGTACAACTTCTTGCGAAATGGCCTCGCTGGCCGCAGCAGAAACATCTCCCATTGGTCGTGGGTCTCAAACTGGGACTCTTTTCAGCATTAGTCTTGGCTGCCTGCGCCATCATTACAACCGGTTCCCTCAGGTCCTCCTCATCTCTGATAATGGCTCGAGCGCGTTCTAACAAATGTTCCATGGGGGTTACAGATACGCTGGTGGAAGCCCTCAACAGTTGCTTAACATGGGTGGGCGCCAGTGTTTGCTCTGACACTCCATTGCCAAACAGAACTGCAAGTTTCTTCAGCTCCGCAAAGAAGACGTCCACGGTTTCTCCTGGCATGAGCTTCCTAGAGGCAAATGTTTCGTAGGCTGTGCAGAGATCCATGGCAAATGCCTTGCATAAAGCATTTTTTATACAGGTAACATCTCCACGGCACTAAGTTGCTGATATACACTTAGGGCGCCTCCAGCCAATCTCAGGGGAATCACGGTATGCACCCCCTTTACTTCACAGAGGTTGTAGGTTCAACCCAGTTGACAACAGAAGTGGATCCGTCGAATTCGGGTATCAGTTTTAAATCAAACTTTGCCCCAGCCATAGTTGTCCAGGAAAAGAGACAAAACGAAATAGCCGAAATAGCTTTTGACCTTCACCTTCACCGAGGTGCACGACTTATATGACCTTCACCAAGGTGCGCGACTTGACACAAAAAAATAGCTTCTTAATCAACTGTTAACGCATGCGTCACTGTAACGTCCAATGACAACAACAACAACAACCTTCTCACTCGACCTACCTTTTATACCACTATCTCAATCCCTTCTCTTGCGCATGCCGGAGATTCCTGACAACCTCGGGACTTCCGCTTATAAAAACTCAAGTTTTGTTGTCGCGCATGCCTACACAAGGCACAAAGACGTGGGCGTTTGTTTTGTTGGTAAGTACTACATAACAAGTACAGAATACTACAAAAAACACATTCTTACAGTAATGTACATGCATATTCGCCTTGCTTTTATTGTTGATGCAATAAATAAAAATATAATAAGAATACTGTATTTAAGGGGAGGAGGATTTTTGTGGTGAAATTATAAAATATCACAAAGTGTAATAATGTTTTATTATACAACATTATTGTTGGCATCCTTCCATCTAGATAGACAATGAAGGTTGTCATGAGTGGTGGCAACTGCTGCTGTGACTGAACAGACCGATGTGGGAGTGGCAGATTCTGTTGCACTTCCCATAGGGATACCCTCTGTCATGCTCTGCCGATGCTGCTGCTGATGCTGTCCTTTTGCACCTGCCTCACTTCTCGCTCAGCCGGATGCACTTCTTGACTTTGCCCCTCCATGAGTCACAATCTACAGCATAGGATTCAAGGTCAACAGGGTTGATGTTGCTGGATTTTTTAAGTCCCTTTTGCAGGAGTGGTCTACTGGTTGGTCTATTGCCAGCTGAGAGTTTACCATACAGGATGTCTTTCGAGATTTGGTCATGCGAACGACGTGCCCTAATCAGTGTAGACGTCTCTGGCAGAGGAGGGCAAACATGTTGGAAGATTTGCTTTGGCAAGAACGTCTTTGTTCGGAGCACGGTCCTGCCATGTAATGCCTAAGATCTTTCTTAGATTGCGCAGATGGAAGGCGTTTAGTCTGCGCTCTTGGTGCTTATAGAGGGTCCATGTCTCATTGCAGTAGAGTAAACTGCTGAGAACACAGGCTTGATATATCGTCATCTTTGTGTTTATGGTCAGCATGTTGTTACTCCATGCTCTCTTGATAAGGCCATAGCTGTTGCTGCTTTCCCGATGCGGGTGTTTAGCTCAGCCTCCAGTGAGAGGTTGTTGGAAATAATGGCGCCTAGATAGGTGAAGTATTCGCCAACTCCTGTATGTGATCGCCAATGGATATGCAGGGGACGTTGCTGACATCTTGCACCTTGACATTTGTTTTCTTGAGGCCTATTGTCAGACCAAACTCATTGCAAGCATGGGCGAGGCGCTCAATGAGTTGTTTGAAGGCTTCCTCAGAATGGGCCGGTAATGCTACATCATCTGTGAACAGCATTTCCCTGATGAGGGCCATGTGGACTTTAGTAAACAGGCCAGGTTGAAAAGGCCTCCATCTTGTGCGAATATAGGAGCCAACTTCAGTTTTATGAAAAGTGTATAGTAGCAAAAGTGAGAAAAATATGCCAAAAAGAGTTGGGGCAAGAACACAGCCTTGTTTCACACGACTGAGGATGGAAAAATATTCTGAAAGTGATCAATTGAATTTGATGGAGCTCTTCATGTCTTCATGAAAAGAGATCATCATTCTCAGGAGTTTGGAAGGACATCCTATTTTTTTATAGTAGCATGAAGAGGCCACTCTTGCTAAGCAGGTCAAATGCGTTTGTGAGATCAATAAAAGTGAGGTACAGTGGTTTTCTCTGTTCTCAGCACTTCTCCTGTAGTTGTCGTAAGGAGAATACCATGTCAACAGTTGACCTTTCTGCTCTAAAACCACATTGTGCTTCTGGATAAACTCTCTCTGCAAGTGACTGGAGTTTTTTCAATACAACGTGAGCAAAGACCTTTTCGACAACACTGAGCAGAGAGATGCTGTCATAATTGTTACAATCACTGCAATCACCTTTATTTTGTAAAGCGTTGTAATGTTGGTGTCACACATGTCTTGCGGAATTGAACCCTCTTCCCAGTACTGGAGCAGAAGTTGATAGAGATGATCAAGGACAACTGTATTTTTGCTGGCCTTGATGATTTCAGGTGGAATGCCATCACAACCTGGAGCTTTACCGCTAACAAGGGTGTCAATGGCTTCAGTGAGTTCGTCAGAGAGGGGGATTATCCAGTTCATCCATGACTGGCAGGGGTGGGATGCCTTCAATTGCTGCATTAGTGATGATATTCTCATGTGAGTATAGCTGCTTATTGTATTCAGCCCATCTCTCCATTTGCTTTCCGCAGTTAGTGATAATGTTGCCTGATTCTGACTTCAGTGGTGCAGTCTTAACTATACTTGGGCCGGAAGCCACCTTCAGTCCTGCATACATCTCCCAAACGTTTCCGCAGTCAGCAAAAAGTTGGATGCTGCTACATAGGTTCAGCCAGTTTTTGTTGCTGCAACATCTGACAGTCTTCTGGGCATCACTTTTGACCTTTCTGAGTGCAGTGAGTGTCTTCTCGGAAGGGTCTGTTTTATACTCAAGCAGTGCAACACGTTTAGCTGAGATAACTAGCTCTAATTCAGTGATCCTTGCTTCAAACCAGTCTGGATTCTTCTTCTCCTGCTTACCAAAGGTGTCCATAGTAAAGTTGTAGATGATCTCATAAATGTTTCCCTATCTCTTCTTCTGGACAGTCTTTTAAGGCTTCCTGGAGTGAGTCTGCAAAGCGCACGCACGCGTTGGGAAAGGAGGTGAAGGCTATATTTATGCGGGGTCGTCCTTTTTGCTTATCGTTATGAATTTTCTTAGGTTTGATACAGACTATAGCTGCAACTAGCGTGTGGTCAGTATTGCAGTCTGCACTGTGGTAGCTGCGAGTATTCTGGACACAATTCAGCAAGTTTCTTCTGGTAATGATGATATCCAGTTGGTGCTAATGGCGGGACCATGGTAAGAGACATTGTATCAAGTCATATAAAAAGGTAGAAATCATAATCGATCCAGCGTTGAATAATGTGTATTAAAAAAAAAAAAAAAAGGAGGAAAACGTCTGCCTTAAACCACTAACCTAGTTCTAAAACAGATCCTTTGTTTGATAAAATGCATGCCCATTGGCTGATAGGAAGGGGCGCGGTGGATACTAGAAAGCTGATTGGCTAACTAAAATCCTCAACAGAAGAGGACCATATAAAAACGAGAAACAACACAGAATTCACGCATAAGCCTGACGAATCCTAGAGTGGATGAAATGCCGAATATTCAGTGTAGCTTAATCGCCATATATATTTTATAAATTACTAACTAGCTCTACCTACGTATTGAGCACTTTTGAAGTAAATACTTAAAGTTTATGCATAAATCTATACTTTCATATATTAATTTATGTGAGTAAATGAAGTAGTTATATATATATATATATATATATATATATATATATATATATATATATATATATATATAGCATGTCAGGAGGCGATGAAAAAAAAACCCAATAAAATGTTCGATCGCGGATGTGAGAGCTAAAAATGTTCAACCACCCTTGAAGGATCTACTACTTCAACATTTTTTTCATCTTAACACTCTCTCCTGCCATGCTATCACACTCCTCTGACTTTTCCTTAACCCTAACTCCAACCTCCTCTCAACTACTCATTCACTGTCCACATTACTACTAGTAGATCGCTGCAGAAGTTTTAACTAACTGATAAATTTCATATTGAAACATCTACCGATGTACTAACTTTGCCAACAAGTTCTTCTACCCTACCCTGTTACCTCACGTTTTGGATTTTACTATCTCCTACGGCGCTAATCTAATAATTTGAATTGGATATTTCATGCTATTCTTAGTAAAACCTACGAGATATTGAATCAAATATCATTTTTATTCAGTTTAGTCTTGCTTAGTTTTTTATTTCTATGTCTGTTACCTATACATTCTGTCGGATTATTACCCTCTAAATTTATTTCACACACACACACACACACACACACACACACACACACACACACACACATAAATTATAAATACATAAATGTATGATAGGATGAAAAGTTATGAAAAGGGGGTGTGCGTGTAAAGAAGTAACTTTAAAGTTTGGGGTATCGAAACCAAAGTTATCGTGGAAAAAAGAATTTTAATTTTATTGTCGAATGAATAACACGTGACGGTGATACTTTAGAGGGCTAGACGTTCTAACTGGATGGGGATATACAATTGAAAGCTTTGATAGGCTACAAAAGAAATACATAGCTTTTTTATTTATTGCATTATTATCTGTTATAACAGATAATACCTATATCTTCTAAGCCAATTATTACACGTTTAATTATGTCAAATAAGTTCTCAGCTAGAAGACATTTAGTTGGCATAACATGCACAACATCCTTATATTGTGAGAATACACTGCTAAGCATAAAAGCAAATACACTTGTGGCAGGTTCATTGCTGTTGTTAGCTAAGCCAACAATATTACCATCTTTATAATCAAGATAAGGTTTGAGATATATTTCATCAACAAGTAAAGATACTGTGATGTCATTCTGCATTAGTAACTTGAACTTACTTTTAATATACATGAGAAAATTGTTATCGTGTTGTTCAATGACAGGATTTATAGAAGGTTAATTTTCGAATGGTTGAATAACATGGTAAAATTACATTTTTAGTGTCTCTTAACAGTCTGTACCCTCTAGGGGAGCAGTTATATAATAAGGAAAAAAATACCATCATTTCCCTCAAATAATTAACCTTATTCATTGTCATTATGTTAATTTGTTCATATATGAACTTAATGGCATTAAAATATCTAAATGATTCATCTTGCACTAATAGCAAAAATGATAAGATTAATTTTAATAAAGAACTTATATTAGAAGTTTTTATTTCCTGTTCTTCGATATCCATTTTTTTCATGTTTTCCATCAAAATCTGCAGAGTATTTTCCTCTGTTACATATTTAGGAATTCGATACTCCTCTATAGCACTCATTCCCACATTACTACAGAATACTCTAACGGCCAAGTCTGGTTCAATCACCATAGAATTTTTATTTTGGGGTATGGGCATCTCTTTATATGACATATAATGGTGGTATTGTCTTTCCTAATAGAAATCCAATAATTTTTATCTATAAACGTTAATATTTTTCTAAATCATCAATATTATAGAAAGTTTTACGTTTCCGTAACTCTAACTCGTCAACAACACTTTCACATAATGCACGCTTAAGAGCAGAATTTTCTAAACGCATTTTCTTTGCGTTATGAGACTCTCTAAAAGTGGTTGATGACGATAAATAGGAGGGACAGTTTGGTAATATTCGAGGAATAGTACCATCCTTAAGATAGGGATTTTTTAATTTAACACTAATTGTCTTTCCAGTCCTTTCATCAAATGCTGATGCCTCTCGCTGTATATCTTCAGGTCGAAAATGAAGTTCACATACCTAAAGAAATAATTTAAAAGAAAATCGTACCATGTTTGACGTTAAAAGAAAATTACATGACAAAAAACTATAAAATGTTAAAAGAAAATTACATGACAAAAAACTATAAAATAAAAAAATAAGGTAAATGTGCAGAATTAGTCCACCCTCGAAAAATCCTTTTAAATTACCACTTTTATAGGTTTTCGGCGGTGCTGAAAACGAAAATAACGTTTAAAATTAAGGCAAACTAGTAGTTTCCAAGATATAAAGAGATGTTAGTTAAAAAAAAGGGGGGGGATAATTTAACCTAAAACGACCACCCACTTTATGGCCAATTTTTTTTTTTTTTACATGGGCAGCGAGCAATTTTTTTTAAATTACATTTTCGCTTCAAACAAGGCAAAGTGCTTCTTTCATGTAGGAATGAACACAACTAAACATAAAATGAGCACCTACAGTTGACCCCCCTCTCCCCGACAAAAATTCTGTTTACACTTTTTGAAAGGGGATGCTCATTTTACATTAAACTGTGTTCATTGACTCCAAACCCCCCAACATAAAGGTGGCCATACTCATTTTTCTTCGCTTTTATTTGTTAAAAATAAAGCACCATATAAAAAACGATGGCCATAAAGTGGGTTCACATTTTACGTAAAATTTTTATAGAAAAGTGATCCCCCATTTTTTAAAACTAACATTTCTTCATATCTTGGAAACTACTCGTTTGCCGTAATTTTAAGCGTTATTTTCGTTTACAGCGCCACTAGCAGTATCAGAATTTGGGGGGAATTTTTGATAACCCTAACACAAAACTGCGAATAACATATACAAAACTCGTAATTTCTCTTTTTAAAGTGCGTTGTTTATTTTCTTTATGGAATATACTTCCAAAATAAACTATTAAAATTGTTTAAAAAATAATAGAAATATTATTTTTTTTATTGCCGGCATTTTGTAAATACTTTTTTTTAAATAAAAAATAATATTTCTATTATTTTTTTAAACAATTTTAATAGTTTATTTTGGAAGTACATTCTCCAAAATTCTGACATCTACAGGGCCACGACATTTACCACAAATAATTATTAATAAGCTTTTGGGGTAACAAAAACTTCAAATAGTTGAACTAAAAAGATAAATGATTTTTCTTATTTAGAATTATTTAAATAAGGAATTCCGTTTTTACGATATCGCTTTTATTAAATTGTTAGGTGAAAGTACATAATATTTTCACCATACTCCCCATTTTAAATAAGTTTCTAAATAATAATTTATTATTTCAGCACATAACTTAAATTACATGTAAAATTCATTTTTTAGGTACATACTTCCATTTTTATTTTAAAATACGTTCTAAAAAATTAAAAAAAAAAAAAAAAGGTGCATTTTTTAAAAATATCTCAAACATTTTAACACTTACTCTGCTATATTTAGATGGAGTAAAATCCTTTCTTTTTATTGCATTAATCCACTGGTAAATTATTTCCTTTTTGGGGGGAAATGAAAACACGGTAACTTTTGGTCCATTTTCGTAGTTACTCCAGTATTTTGGAACTATACATCTCGACGGCATGTTTAAATTTATTTAACCCTCCAAAACTTTAAACCAACTTCCGGTTTAGTCATGAGACACGTGACCAAATTACTCACAAACAACTTATTTTTCTTAAACTATATTTTAGTAAAAAAAATTTTTAAAACATTCCATAAAAGCCAGACAGACCCCATTATTTTATTATACCACACCTGGTCAAACTGAAACACGCTTATCACAATATTCTTATGTGGATCTATATTAAAAAAACCTTGTTAAACTTTGTGACATATTTTCATTCTATGGAGATCAGGCACGAATTCGCAGATCCCAAAATTTTTATTATACCACATTTCTTCAAACTGAAATAAAATTATCAAAGTATACTTACGTAGATAAATATCAAAAGTCTTTGTTAATATTTGTGGCATACTTTCATTCTATGGAAGCCAGGTGCGAACAAAGACCCCACAATTTTATTATATCATCCCTGTTCAAGCGAAAACATACTTGTATTTTTATTTTTTATTTTTATGCGCATCTATATCAAAAACCCTTGTAAACGTTATTTTTTTTATTTCCATACTTTGGGGGCCAGGCGCGTACACAGACCCCCACAATTATAATAAACCACCATTGTTCAAAATGAAACATACCCATTTTTGATCCTCGATACCTTTTCTATCATTGTATGTGGTCAGTTTTCTATAATAGCCAACTAATGAAATAGGAGCCTATTTATGCACAGACACACAGACACACAGACGTTAGCTTTATTATATAGATATATACACAGAGAGAGAGAGAGAGAGAGAGAGAGAGAGAGAGAGAGAGAGAGAGAGAGAGAGAGAGAGAGAGAGAGAGAGAGAATGAGATTTCGATCACCCGTTTTAGGGAGGCGATCATTAGTTTTTAGGGATTTGTTCACACCTGTTTGGAGGAGATAAATATATTGGGAATGAGCCGGATTCAGAGGAAAAATTTCAGTGAAAAAGTTTTCAGGCTTTATGATCAAATGTAAAAATAAGACACAGATATTGTCATACGATAAGCAAAACAAAATAATGAGTTAAGAAGGCGCATATTTACAAAAGAGATCATTTATATATGTTTAAAATAGAAGGTTTACAGCAATAGGAAAGCATACAATGTTCATGAATAGTTTTAGAGTGTTTGTAAAAACAAGGTGGCTCATTAGCTCACACATTAGAAGTCTGGATCGATTAATTAAGAACTAGGAGTTTCAGGGGTCAGAAAAATCGTATTCAAATCGCCTTGGCTCATTTTTATAAATTATAATTCACTAAAAGTTGTTTATAAAAATCAATGTTCATTTGATTTTGTATTAGAATTGGAGTTCAGTGAAAAAGATTGGGATATTTCAATGAATAAAGTTTATACAGATTTGCAGACGGTAAAGTGGTGAGTTGTATGTGTCTGTGTGTTCGTTAACCTTTGCGTGAATGGAGAGAAATGTTGCAGAGATAGTTACCCACAGTAGAGCTCCAGCAACACCGATCCACGGATTCAGGTCAACTGTTTTCACTGGTTTATTGAGAAAAGTCTGGCTTTTAAAGGGTTTAAATAGCTCCCAGAAAGACCATCTCAAATAAATTCAGAAACTACAAGAGAAAAAGAGAGAGGGATAATCTTGCAACAATCAAATGCCGCCTTTTTGTTGTACTTTCTGCCTGCACACAAACACACACACACACACACACACACACACACACACACACACACACACACACACACACATATACTATGTAAGGACATAATGTTTTATTACAAATAACATTATACATTAATTCGATTAACCATCGATACCTGCGGTTTTTTGGAAACACTAAAAATTCAACCTTTTGGGTTAAAGAATACTAAGTGTAGTTATTTTTCAGCCAAAAGTTTGAAAGCGATTACTTAAGTGTTGAACAATCACTTTCAGACCATTGGCGGAAAGTATCTTTAAGCTCAACAGGCAATATATATATATATATATATATATATATATATATATATATATATAGAGAGAGAGAGAGAGAGAGAGAGAGAGAGAGGGGGGAAGATGAGGTGATTATCTTGCAACAATCAAATGACCTCTTTTTTGCTGTTCTTTCTGCTTGCATAAAATTTATTTATAATCAATTTCAAGTTATTTTATTTCGTAAGCAAAGTGCATCCTTTTTAATGGTCTCCTTCCATCTTCCTTTATAGAAAATGGTCAGAGCAATGGGTGTTGCGTCAGAATGAGTTTTTCCAGAACATCTATTTTTCCTATGCAATCATATCGATCATTACGATAGATATGGGCTTTGTGCATACCAGTAATCTATCTTATTTTCTTTTCTTTTTCAATTGGAATAACATGCTGTGATATGGGAGTGGTGGAAAGGAGTTAAGGGCTAGTCGAGCGAGGGAGAGAAAAGAGGACAGATTAAGAGGAGGAGTAGGAGAAGTAGTAGGAGGGAAAGTAGGAGTAGGAAAAAGAGGAGTAGGTTGAGGACGAGGTGGAGTTGGGAGAGGACGGGGTATTGGATTTTTATTGATATTTTTGCTCAATTACGTTTTTGGCTTTTGGCCAGAGCGAGTTCACAAACTTGTTTTCCATCAAACCCAGTTCAATAAATCGGAAATCAATAGATTAGGTCTTCTTTTATTTTTCTTGATCAATCAACTATTTTAATATGAAAATCATTGCATGGCTGAACTCTGAAACTATTAGGTAACAAACTACCAATTGGCCGGACCACACTTCTAAATTGTGTTTATCCCTGTATAATCAATTATTATTGATCTGAGAGCAACACCAACCATCTTATCTTCTTGTATTACAGATAAAAACAATACGGGCGCGGGGTGAATAAAACAATAGCAGACCCCATATCATTAAGATAAAGGGTTCAAAATGGAAACTGGTCTCAATTCTTTGTGAGACAAAAATAAAGAACAAATAACATTGTTTCTTTTTCATAGTAAACAATATTATTCTTAGTAAGTACATCTTCGAATGTTTGAGAATGGCGCAGTTAGTTTGTGCAGGCTTCAGTTTGAAAATAGAATTTTCATCAGTAAATGCGAAAATGAAAAGGATGCGGCTTTCTCTAGATAGATCTGAGCACTTCTCAAAGAAGCTCTGTCCATCTGTCGATTTATCATGCTTGGATTCGAAATACCATTTTATCGTTCTGTCATGATTAAACTAGAAATAACATTTTGTGTGTTTGTAATGCTTAAGTTTAAAATACCGTTTTGTTTGTCTGTCATGCTTAAGCTTGAAATACAATTTTTAATGTTCAGCGCCCAGATCGAATGGATGCATCTGAAGAATATCGATTTTGCGTTTAGTGGTTTGGCTTTTATTAATTTCTGAAAGAAAGGGAGAAAGAGAAAAAAAGAGAGAGAAAATGGGTAAAAGAGAGTGCATGTCAATGAGAGAGAGAGAGAGAGAGAGAGAGAGAGAGAGAGAGAGAGAGAGAGAGAGAGAGAGAGAGCTGAGTGATTGAAATAAACAAACTACAATGGGCGTTCCAAAAGTAATGCTTCCTATTTTTATTCCGCCCGAATGGATCAGAGGGAATTGCAAATTGCATTGTTAGTATGACTGAACTTATACATTCATGACCTGAAAGTTTCATCTCTCTGTAGCAGATATTGACAGTGTGCGACTCAAAGAAATTAGCCCCTGTAATGGTTGTGCGTCAGAAGCAGAGACGCATCATTAAATTCTGGCAAAATTCTGGCAAAAGTGCATTGAGAATTGTGATGACTATGTAGAAAAACAAATTCTGGGGCACAAAAAATAGGTTTATAGTTTTAATGGTACCACTCTTATTTTCGTAGATCTTCAACTTTTTGAGCAAAAATAAATAGAAGGCTTTACTTTAGGAATGACGATCGTAACATCTGTCAGCATTTGAATAATATAAACATTTTGCTCAAAATTCTATAGGCTATAACCATTGAGAGGCTATAAATATTCATGTATATAAAAAAGCATTAAAAAGGTATTTTTTATTCAAATTATCGAAGAATGAAAAGATTACTCCATTAAAAAAATCAATAAGATAAATAACTTAAATTTAAAACATTAAATTATTTACTTTAATTTATATTCGTGACAAAACCACTGACGCTGGATTAGCAGCAGCAGCCGTATGCAAATGGATGAGCCAGTATGTGATGTGACGTCACAGCAGAGATAAAAAGGACACACCTGTTCGAAGTGGTGCTTGAGGTGTGGCTAGTGTTCAGAGACATGTTCGAGACATAGAGGATTTGAGATGTGTTTGAGACACAAGAGAGCAGGAAAGGATTTGTTCGAAGTGTGAGTATTCAGACAAGTAAAACTCGAGACGTGTTTGAGATGTGTAAGTGGCATCAGAGCAGATACAAAAAAGTCATATGATAAGAGAAATGAACTGTTTAAGTACTTTAAAAAAATGTGTTGTTGGAAATACCAGATATAAAGGCCTTTGTTAAAAAAAAAGAAAGTGAATCGAATTTTTTTTTTTCTTTTGTTTCCTTGTGGCAGAGTCTACAACGAGTTCGATACGTTAAAATGTAACGACACCATTAAAAAAAGGTGTACAACATTATATATTGAAGTTATTATTTCTTGAGGCTGTTTTCAAAATGTCGTCGTGAAGCAGTCAACTCTCAGTTAAGCATAATATTTGATTTTACTTATTTAAAAATGAAACTACTTGGTTAATGTACATGCTTTTTGGAATATGATAGTTTCTTCCCATCACTGGTCCATACATCATACAGATTTTGTCTTTGTTGTTTTTGTTTTTTAATATAGAAAGAATCCTGAACAAGCACTAAATGTAGTTTTATATGTTAGTGAGGAACTACCGATGCTATATTTATCCTGCAACAGAAGTATCTTGCTAAGTAGAAGAACCTGTGTTTTACTTTTGTGAATTTAGTGCAAGCTTTTTATCAGAATGTCTAAATCTGGCGAACTTTGCATGAATTAGGGGCAAGCAAGTGGTTGATATAGTTGATAGAGATTGCACACAAAGAATTAATATAAGAATGATACGATGTCTATATGATGTGAATATTAAAGATAAACTTAGATTTGATGACCTAAGAGAAAGATTAAATATAGAAAGTATAAGAAAATATGTGCAAAACGAGAGACTTAATTGGGTCACATTGAAAACTATATCGGAATACTTGAGTTAGTAGATGTAAAACAATTGAGGTAACAAGGTCGGTTAGCAGAAGAAAATATAAGATGAATTTATAATGGGAAAATGAAGGATAAATAAAAACTTAGCTAGAGATAGGTTAATTTGGAAATGATTTTTTTAATGTCGTCCAGCACATGTAAAACATACGTTAAACTGATGATGATGATGATGATGATGATGATGATGATGATGATGATGTATTAAATAAAAATACTTAGAAGATTATGGAGATTTTTGCACTTTCAATAATTTAAAAAATTTCTTAAAAAGAAAGTTTGTTTAATTTTTATGAGGAAACTGTGGGGAGCTGAGAAGTGAAATGTCTGTTCACATTAAATTTAAACTTCTGCAGCTTAGTACATTCAGGGAAGCTGGGAACGGGGGCGGGGATTTCAAAAGTTTATCAATCTGAGGAAAGAAACTATTAGAGTAGAAGGCTTTCCAGTATCTAGGAACCTTAACAGTGAAGGGGTGGGATTTTGCTTTTTGTTAGGTTAGTCGGAGGTATGTACGCCAAGGGGACACAAGTGCTATGAGCCCATCAGAGCAGATTCCATTTAAAGTACTTGTAAAACAGGCGCAAAGATGCAACATTGCGTTGATAGGACAGAGTCTGGAGCTTGGCTGACAGTGCGAGACCTATTAGATTTGAGACATTTTTTTACCTCATCTAAAAGTGAAAGACTAGTGCTAGACGCGACAACAATACTCCATGCATGGGCAAATGGTGGCCTTATAGAGGTAAGGATACTTTCAGTCGTAAGCAGCTTTCTAGCATAGTAGAGAGAGCCCACCTTCTTCTGCGGCCTTGGCACATATATATATATATATATGTATATATATGTATTGCAATAGAAAAATGCAAGCGCGAAAAGTAATATGGTTAAGCTTAAATATGGAAAAGTAAAGGACTAGCTGTTAAAACTGGAAAAGAAAAGGACAAGATATTCTAGTAAAAAATATAATAAATTTATAACTTAAAATATTGCCACATTAACAATTGATTATATAATGTTATAAATTGAATTAAAAAAAAATCTTAATGCTGCAATAAATAAATTTATTATATTATTTTACTAGAATATCTTGTCCTTTTCTTTTCTAGTTTTAACAACTAGTCCTTATTATGACCCCTTAACATTTATTATTTAAGGCGCAAATCAAGTTATTGAGTTAGATCCATGTCCAAGGAACTTATATCTAAAATGTCAGGTGCTTAGACCCAAAATCGTCGGAGGAGTTTGGAAGAGTTCTCAAAGATCAAATCGTTGAACTTTGACCCCTTGACAGCGAAATTTTCAGCCGAAACCCGATCACATAGATTTTCCCAAATCTCAGTACCCTGTATATCAAATTTCGAGTCTGTAGACTAAAAATTGAAAGAGTTATTGCATAGGGAAATGTACACAGACACACACACATGCAGACAGATACGTTCACTTTTATAGATGATAGATAGACTAATAGATTAAACAAAAATATATACGTATACATAAATATATATGGAAACAATTTTTTGTTTAATGTAAAGATTTTACGCAAATATTATGCTAGTATAAATCATGTAGAATATCTGCATGAATATAATTACACGTAATAGTTAACTAAAGATGATCATTCCATAAGAAAACCGAAGAAACTAATAGGGAATTAATTAAAATGAATGTTTAAAAGAATATGCAAATTAGCTAGATCTTTTGCTAGTAATGCATTTCCACAACCCATGTATAAGAAAATTGTATTTTCTTTTTAAATAAATAAGAAAGAGGTGTTTTAATATGAATATCAATACACACAAAAGAAAAACGTATTTGTAGAAGTATAGAAGATAGATAGATTGGATGCAGTATATAGTAATGATTTAAAAGGTATAAAAAAATGTGACTCATGCGCCACCATCGAGAATCGAAACCAAAACGTTCAGCTCACGATTTATTTTGCCTCGGCCGTTAATGACTGGGCTATGAAAACATGTTTACTGCAAGGCTAAAAATTAAAACATGAACCAATAGCTACTACGTTATGAATCCGTAATGCTGCCGTTCAACCTTCACCTGGCAAATTTAATTATTTTTTTTAATTTTCACACTTTTGCATCGATTTTTCTGGGCTAAAACCCAAATATAAAGTTTTGCATGGATTCATATACCTGATATATGAAGTTTCATGTCTGTAGACCAAAAACTCTAGGAGGAGTTTGGTAAGCAAATTTGTTAAACAAAAATATATACGTATACATAAATATATATGGAAACAATTTTCTGTTTACTATAAACTTTTTACGCAAATATTATGCAAGTATAAATCATGTAGAATATCTGCATGAATATAATTACACGTAATATTTAACTAAAGATGATTATCCCATTAAAAAACCGTAGAAACTAATGGGAAATTAATTAAAATGAATGTTTAAAAGAATATGCAAATTAGCTTGATATTTTGCAGATGAATGCAATTCCACAATCTATATATAAGAAAATTGTATTTTCTTTTTAAATATCTAGAAAAGAGGCTTGCCTTTTTTCTGTTGTTCTTGGCCTTGGGACCGGGATCCAAGTGTAGTATGTGTTCCGGCAGATACTGCAAGCAAAGTCAATATGTGGGGGCGACCCCACATATAAGACCTTGGTCAATGTAGGCATCACCCTACAGACCAACAGTTACTATCCAGCTCCCATTTCCCACCTCTTGGGAGCTGGTCCCCTTCCCCTCCCCCTTCCTCTCTCTCCACATTAAAAAACGGCCTTGTGCCTAATTTGCTCAGTGGGGAAGCAAATAAATACAGACCGGGATCAAAGTGTAGTATCTGTTCCGGCAGATACTGCAAGCAAAGACAATATGTGGGGGCGACCTCACATATAAGACCTTGGTCAATGTAGAGGCAACCCTTCATACCAATTGTCACTATCCAGATCCCCTACTCCCCGGGGAGTTGCCCCCCATTTCCCCTTCACTCCTCACTTTAAAAAACGGCCTTGTGCCTAATTTGCTTTGGTGGGGAAGTAAATAAATACATTAAATAAATAGAAAAAAGTGTTTTTAATATGAATTTATAGGAGCTTGAATTAAAGTTTAAAATACAAAAGTTAAGCATCATACTTCAATAACAAGAACATTAATTTCGAACGCGTCCCTGTCATGTCAAAGAACCTACTGTTCATTTTATATACCTGGCCTTACTGCTTGTGCGGTGATAATGGCCTGAATTAAAGTTTAAAATGAAAATGTTAAGTATCATGGTTCAATTGTGCTTTGAACAGAAATATTCATTTCAAATGCGCCCTTGTTATATAAAAGAACCTACTGTTGATTTTGTATGTCGAGCCTTTTAGCTTGTGTGGTAATAGAACTTCTCAAAAGCATTTGTGATGTTAGGCTGTGTAAGGTGTTAACTTTGGTTAAAATCAGACTGTTCTTTCTTTCATCGGATTATTTCGATTATCGATATTTATCGAAGACATTCCCATACAAAACCTATCTAAGAACACTGCCATAAAGTACCTTCCTGTGAAATTTCGTAAAAATCGAGCCAGCCGTTTTCGAGTCCATAGGAAACGAACTCACACAAAAATACACACACACACACACACACACACACACACACACACACACACACACACACACACACACACACAGTTCCTTTTATATAATAGAAACTGAATAAAAAAAATCTCAAATATGTGATTACCGTATACAAACCTGCTATTCTCAAATGACCACTAATCTTTAATATTAACACGGCTCAATGGCACTTAACTTTAGTAATCTGATGGGAAACGGTGTGCTAATGTAATTCAGCTGTAAACATTCTACACGTCGCTAGGCCTCTAGAGAAGTATCTAGAAAACAAAATTAGCTGTTAAATATACACGGTTTCTCTCTACACACAATCGTGCACATGGAATATGGTGGAGGGGAATATTGAAAATCGTTAAAAGATCGATTTTTAAGCCTACAATATCCAATATCTGTTCACTTTATATTCTTTTTGAACAGCAATCAGATTATTTTAAAACATAAAATAAAATAAGTGAATAGCAAATAAATCAATAAAACGCTTTAGCCACAAAGTTATCTTTTTTTGTTCTCTTCTTCCTCTTCCTCCTCCTCTTCTCCCGTTTCTCTCTTGATAATTCTGGTTAGATCATCACTGGATCAATCCCCTGCCTCTAAATTGATTTACCGTTTTACTCTCTATTTCTTACTATTCTGATCTTTTGTGCCTGTATTGCGCTGTATTTGCATATTTCTTCTTTTTCTTCTTGGTGTTTGTTTGTTAACCATTATTCATGATGATTTGTTGGCATTTGTTTCCCCGATATCTTTCTATTAAGAATTCTTTTTAGAACTATATCGGGTACTTACGGGAGAGACTATGTTAAGGTTGACAACATCTCTAAGTGAAAGAGTTTCTCTGGAACGAAATGGATCCGAACTTGGCACTCCCAAGTTGTGAATCTGTGTCATTAACCACTGAGCCACCATCATCTGTTAGTGGTGCTGCTTTTGTTGTTTTTGAAGAGTCTGGAGCTTGGTGCTATTAAATCTTGCTGTCTAAAGAGAGGGTGAAACGTCCATTGACTTTCTGACCTAAAACGCGCCAAACGTTGATGGTATTGCTTCTTTCCTTCGCAAAACTCAATCATGTTCTGCAAAGTAAAAAACAAAAAACAATTTTCCTCTATGAAGTAACCGAACAAAACACCATGAAGATATAGAGAACTTAAAGCATAATATTTTTCCAAAATTACTGGATTCGGCATTAAACTCAAAAGGGTTTGATATGCAATAAAATAAAATAATTAGGCAACCAACTATCCTATTGAGAAAAGGTGGTATTAGTTGTTCAGTTGGAATAGAGAATGTAAAATGCAGGGTGAATCCCTAAACATTTCATCCATGGAGCCGTTAATAAAATTCACAAACCTGTTTTCAATCCAACCATATTTGTACCAAATAAGTTTCAGTCAATGACTTGTCCACCAAGTTTCAATTATGAATATCCAACAGTCTTTTTTTATCGTTGGTCAATGATAAACATATGTGGATACATCGTGGTCGACTCATATAAAAAACTAAAATAATAGTAATTGACTCTTACTAAACACCCAGAATTTAAGGTGAGCATCAGGGGCAAGTGTCATAATCCTGGGAAAGAAGTGTCACTAACCCCTACATCTAGGTATAATAGTCAATGAAAAAGAAACCTTTCGGTTGCTCTTGACTACGGTTCACTACATTCTACATTTTTAGAGTGCTAATGTTCACATATCTATAGTTGAGGTTCCAAGTGAAATGTTAGTGACATAGAAGACAGCCAACCTTCTAAAAATCAAACGATACGGTTTCTCCAACTTTAAAAAATTTTTCTTATAACCTGAAAATTTGCTTAAAAGATTTGAGTAGCAAAAAATTAAAATTTAATTCTTTGTTAAAATTTTAACGATTAAGACTTTTTTTGTAATCTACTTATTTCTACAGATTACTATTAAAAGAAACGTTGTGTATGTGTATGTGCGCGAGTGCGTGTTTATGGCTAGCAGCATTCTTAGATAGGGTTTGTATCAGAATGTTGTCGTAAAGTATCGAAAATCGATAATCGATAATTGGAAAAATCCGATGAAAGAAAGAACGCGTGATTTTGACTAAAGTTAATGCTTTACATCACAAGTGAATTTGAGAAGTTTTATTACCGCACAAGCAGAAAGGACCGACATATAAAATCAACAGTAGGTTCTTTGATATGACAGGGGCGCGTTTGAAAAGAATGTTTTTGTTTAGAGCATAACTCAACAATGATACTTTTCTTTTTCATTTTAAACTTTAATTCAAGCCATTATATAAAAATAATTTGAATAAAATCAACAATAGGTTCCCTACAGGGCAATGTAAACTGCCATGTATTGTAGACTAAGTCACTACAGAGAGGCATGTGAAGCGGTGGGTCTCCAACTAGAGCAGGGAATTAATCGATTTGATTGAAAAATGGATGATTTCACTAATTTTGATGACAATAAAATATGGGAGGATGAAACATTTGTTGAACATCATTCAATCCTGGCAACGTTGGATCTCCCTGTTACTGTGTGTATATATATATATATATATATATATATATATATATATATATATATATATATACACATATATATATATATACATACATATACATACATATATATATACATACATATACATATATATATATACATACATATACATACATATATATATATACATACATATACATACATATATATATATACATACATATACATACATATATATATATATACATACATATACATACATATATATATACATACATATACATACATATATATATATACATACATATACATACATATATATATACATACATATACATACATACATATATATACATACATATATATACATACATATACATACATATATATACATACATATACATGCATACATATATATACATACATATACATACATATATATATATATATATATATATATATATATATATATATATATACCATCCCTCTTGAAGAAGCCCGCATAAATCGGGCGAAACGTTGAGTATCCAGGTCCTTCCACCTCCGTTTTATTTCATATCGTCGGATTTAATCCAGCTCAACAATCATATATATATATATATATATATAAATCACTTTGTGTGTGCGTATGTGTGTGAGTTCGGCTGAGATTATCTTTTACAAATTTCACACAAAGGTAATTTATATGCCTGTTTTATACGGAAATTCGTCCGAGAAGTATCAAAAAAAAAAAAAAAAAAAAATCCGATCCTAAAAATAGTCTTTCTTCTTATAGATAAAAAAAATAATTTTTACAGGGTAATATTTTAGGTTGCAAGGGAGATAATAAAATATCAACAAATAATTTCTTAGAACCCCCCCCCCCAGATTTGTTGAGATCTGAAAACATAGCTCAGTGGTAAAGCATTCAACTGCAGATCGAATGATCCAGTGTTCAATACCGAGTGTATTTTACAATTTTATTTTATTTTATTTTATATATTAATGAATTCAATTTACGATATACAAGAAGAGATAGCATTTAAAATCATTTGTTTGTGTGCATTTTTTAAAACTAAAAATTAATCAGAAGTGAGTTTCCAAGGCATTCATCGTCAAACCCAAATATCAGCTGACGTGATATTGTAAAAAAAAACAAACAAAAAAAACAAAAACAAAAAAAAACAGACGGAATTTGGTGAACCACATTATCATTATTATTTATTTTGTTGTTTTGCTTTTTTCTTGCGAATTAGTCCACCGGGTAAATTATTCTTCATAATATATAATATTCAATATGGGATTGATTCTATAATAAAAAAATATCATGTTTAAGCGTATTACGACCAAGCAACGCTCTGGGCGTCCAGCTACCATATATATATATATATATATATATATATATATATATATATATATATATATATATATATATATATATATATATATATATATATATATATATAAACAGATGTTTTGTGGTACACAATTTTAATATTGCTTTGAAAAGTATGAATGGAGTCATTATGGGTGAAAAACAAAAAAACAAAAAAAAAAACAAGAGAAACGGGAAATTGTATAGAGACAAATCGACTAAAAAGAATTATAGGTAAAAAAAAAAAAAAAAAAACATCGAATAAAAAAGGATCCATACGAAATTTCGTGTAAAAAAAAAATTAAGGGATCTAGAGGTTAACCTTTCGACCGACCCTTTTCAATAGATCTCGTCGGTAAGTTACATTAAGTTAACGAATGAGAATGGAAAAAGGGGAGGAGATGAAGTCAAGAAAAAAAAGAAATATATATATATATATATATATATATATATATATATATATATATATATATATATATATATATATATATATATAATTAAGAAAATCCGTTGTCTACAAATAAGTATAGACAAAACAGAATGATATGTTCGTCAAGCAAACTTGAGGAGGAACTTAAGAAAATAACGGACATACTTATTAGAAATGGTTTCCCTGGTGGTATAATTTCTAAGCATATTCGCCAAAAACTTACTAGTTTTAACACTAAGCCTCTTTTCGGTCCGGCTAAATGTCCGGTTTATTTGAAACTCCCCTATATAGGTTCAATTAGTAGAGGTTTTGTTAGCAAGATCACTTCGGTTGTTTCCCACTGTTTTTACGCAGTGCAACCCCGAATAGTGCTGTGTACCAAAACTGCCTTCCCAGCGTTTAAAAAAGATGTACTTCCCACGCTACAAAATAGTTTAATAATATATGAGTTTAGATGTCGGTGCGATGATGCTGACTACGTGGGTCGAACTTTTCAACGTTTAGGGGTCAGAGTGGCACAACACGGTCCTGGGTATTTACGCGAACTTTTTATATCATCCGGGCCTTTAAGGAATACATCCGGGCCTTTACGGAATACATCCGGACGACCACCAATTCTCGAATCGTCAATTGGTGTTCATTTGTACGAAAATAAAACTTGTGGCCAAGCATATTCTGATGAATGGTTTCGCATTTTACATAAAGCCCGGAACAAACAGCACCTCAACATCTTGGAGGCCGTCAGTATGCTGATGCGCAAACCAGCTTTATGTAGCCAAAAAGAACTTTCTCATAAATTAGACTTATTTAAAGAACTCTAAAAAAAAAAAAAAAAAAAGTCTACATGTACGCTGGTTTTTCTGTTTTGTCTATAGTCTATACTTATTTATAGACAACGGATTTTCTTAATTATATATATATATATATATATATATATATATATATATATATATATATATATATATATATATATATATATATATATTTTCTCGACTTCATCTCCTCCCCTTTTTCCATTCTCATTCGTTAACTTAATGTAACTTACCGACGAGATCTATTGAAAAGGGTCGGTTGAAAGGTTAACCTCTAGATCCCTTAATTTTTTTTTTTTTTTACACGAAATTTCGTATGGATCCTTTTTTATTCGATGTTTTTTTTTTTTACCTATAATTCTTTTTAGTCGATTTGTCTCTATACAATTTCCCGTTTCTCTTGTTTTTTTTTTTTGTTTTTTTCACCCATAATGACTCCATTCATACTTTTCAAAGCAATATATATATATATATATTTTTTTTTTTATACAAAGGCATCACCACATTATCAAGGCCCAGAGGCCACTCAAGGATAAGGGTTAAAGAGTATACAGTAGAAATTGGACAATATAGTAATCATTAGTAATGAAAATTTGGTAAATTTGATAACTTATATGGAACGGCTCATCAAGAACTTATTTACTTTAGACTTGAACACAACCATATTGTAGTCAGCCGGAAAGCAGGAAATCGGAAGACAATTCCACAGGCGTGCAGTTCTAATAAAAAAGATTTGTTCATGGAATCTACGTTTAGGTTTAGGCACACATAAAGAGTGGGGGGAATTATTGATAGTGTTTACGGCTAGACGAGTGTTTCTTGTGAAAGTTTGGCGAGGGGGGGGCCATAGATTGAAGCTCAGTCGAACACTTTCCATGAAAATAACGGTACATCAGAGACAAACTCGCAACATCTCTTCTGTGAGATAGAGGTTGCAAGGAGGAGAAAAGGACATCTCCTACGAGGCTACGAAGTCTATTTTGAACTCTATCAAAGCAGGCCAAGTCATTTCTAGCAGCTCCTGCCCAGATGTGGCAACAGTATTCCATCCTTGGACGTACCTGGCTCTTATATAGATAGAGAATAGCATCAGCAGTGAGAGATCTACCGGATCGATAGAAAGATCCCACCATTTTTCCAACGGCCTTGGCAACAGATTTGATGTACGTGTTCCATTTAAGATCAGGAGTAATGGTCAAGCCCAGAAGCTTGTCAAAACTTGAGGCCTCCTGAAGACGAGAGCCATTCATTTCAATTGATGCCAAATGTGGATTAGAATGTTGATGATGTAAAGAGAGAAGCTTGGTTTTAGATGCATTAAAAGTAACCAGCCACTCCTTTCCCCATTGTACTACGTGATCAAGATCAGAGGAGAGAGAATTGGAGAGAACTTGGTCGTTTACTGTCTTAGATGTGCTACCATAAATGGTAGTGTCGTCAGCATAAATGTCTACAAATGATGTAAGGATGTGATTTGGAAGATCATTAATGTTGATCAGAAAAAGAGTTGGGCCCAGGATGGACCCCTGAGGGACACCGGCATTAATACTGTGAGCTTCTGATTTTTGCCCCTCAACTACTACTCTTATGAACCTATCAGAAAGAAATGATTTAATAATTGAGAAGACTTTTCCAGCTATACCATAGCTAGCGATCTTATAAAGTAAACCTTTATGCCATACCCTATCAAAGGCTTTAGATATGTCAAGAGCAATTGCCCTAGAAAGATTGCCACCGTCGAGAGATTTGCTAATCCTATGCGATATAACTGTAAGCACATCTGCTGTAGATCTAGCAGAACGGAAACCATATTGAGTGTCACTAAGAAGGTTATTTTTGTTGAGATGGTTGATTACTTCTGTATTTAACACAGATTCTAGCAACTTACTCATGACGCACAGGAGACTTATTGGCCTGTACTGAGAGGGGGATGAGCGATCACCTGAATTCTTAAATACAGGGCATACTGATGAGATTTTCCAGAGTGATGGGAAACTATTCTCCTTAAGACAACGTTTAAACAGTTTTGTAAGTATGGGCGCTAGTTCAGGTTGAAGTTTTTTGAGTACTATAATTGGAATACCGTCAGGGCCAGTTGCTTTACTGGAATCAAGGTTTTTGATTAGCTTGGCAACATCACGTACAGATATACGTATATCACATAGCGTGTTTTCTGATACAGGAGGAAATATTGGGGGTTGGCAGCCTTGATCACAAAGGGTAGAATTAGCTGCAAAGTTCTTGACAAAGAGTTTGGCTTTGTCTGATGCTGACGAGATAACCTCAGGTCCATTGATAATAGTTGGGATGGAGCACACGCTTCTGTTATGATTTCTGTTTGCTATTTGCCAAAACTGGTGGGAACCAAGCCGCTGCTCAGCTACTTTGGACTTAACAGATTGAGCATACAATTCTCTTGCGTTCCTTATTACTTTCTTACAATGGTTGCTGGCAGTCCTGAAAACGGCTTTAGTTTCCATACATCTATTACGTTTGAAGCAGTGGAAAAAGTGATTTCTGTGCGCAATGGCAGCAGCATATTCTGGAGAGAACCATGGCTGGCTGTTAGGTTTTTTTTTTCTCGATATATATATATATATATATATATATATATATATATATATATATATATATATAGAGAGAGAGAGAGAGAGAGAGAGATAAAAAGGGAAAAACCCGGGTTATGTGTTCATCAACGTTTCGTCTTTATTTCGAGACTTCCTCTAATAAAGACGAAACGTTGATAAACATATAACTCTGTTTGTTTCTTTTTTATTTCTCTATTTTGTTGGAATACTATTTCCATTATTCTCATCATATTATCCCCTTAATTCACATTCATAGTTTTATTGCTGCGTCTTCTTACACGTATGTAATACATATACATATATATATATATATATATATATATATATATATATATATATATATATATATATATATATATATATTAGCAAAAGTACCCGTCGTTGACTGGGTTCAAAAACAGCCAACAGGAAATGGACTCTGGTTTATGAAAGTAAGATAGGTTATGAAAAGGAAGGGTTGTAAAGAGATAACTTCGAATTTGGGGGTATCAAAATCAAAGCAAAACATGATGAAAGTAAAAATAAAATAGATAAACCCCATAATTTATTATACCATACCTGTTCACACTGAAACACTTATCCCAATATTCTGTGGATCTATATTAAAAAACCTTGTTAAACTTTGTAACATATTTCCATTCTATGGAGGTCAGGTGGGAACGAATACCCCATAATTTTATTATACCATATTTCTTCAAACTGAAACATAATTATCAAAGTATACTTATGCAGATAGATATGAAAAAGTCTTTATTAAAGTTTTGCCTATTTCCATTCTATGGAGGCCAGGCGCAAATGCAGACCCGACAATTCTATTTTACCATCCATATTTAAGTTAAAACATACTTATCAAAGTATTATTATGTACATCTATATCAAAAACACTTGTAAACTTTTTTTTTTTAATTTTTAAATTTTTTATTTCCATACTTTGTGGACCAGGCGCGTATGCAGACCCCACAATTTTAATGAATCATCATTATGCCAGATCAAACATACTCATTCCTGTGTCTCGATACATCTTCTATCATTATGTGATAAGTTTTCTATAATAGTCAACCATATAGGAGCTTATCCGTGACCAGACACACACACAGACGTTCAGCTTTATATTATATATATATATATATATATATATATATATATATATATATATATATATATATATATATGAAACACGTGTAAGGCGCAGCAATAAAACAATATGAATGTGGATTAAGTGAATATTTCTGTGACTTTAAATTTCAATGAGGTTGTTGATAGTGTCTAATTAAAAAGAGTACGCTATTATTTTTATTCAATTTAGGTAAACAAAATTAGGTAAACAATATTATTTATTTATTGTAGCAACTTATGGCAATTTTGCTTAAAATGAATGCCGACTGTATTAACTGAGGAAATCCTACTAGTGGGCTGAAAACTTTTCAAATGTTTTTTTCAACGCGCTGATGAAGCCAGAGTTTGTGTAAATTATAATTTGATAAACAGTTATATTCTTATATGCCAACACCGGGGTGGAGGGATGAAACATAATGTTGTGACCAATAAAAGAAAACCTTTCCAAAAATGAATAAATGCTTGTGCATCCTTATTAACGTGGTATCTTCACAAGAAAATATATTTACAGCTCTAGTATTGCACTTTTAGGCTATATAAATGAGAACTTTATGTTATTCATTCATATGTAATCACTGCCCCAAGTAATTAAACTACATATAAACATATTAGTCCTATCCCCTCTCTCTCTCTCTCTCTCTATATATATATATATATATATATATATATATATATATATATATATATATATATATATATAGAGAGAGAGAGAGAGAGAGAGAGAGAGATAGGGCTATATCTATCTATCTATCTATCTATCTATCTATCTATCTATGTATATATATATATATATATATATATATATATATATATATATATATATATATATATATATATATTAATTGTGATTTTATATATTATTTATATAATAAATTGTTTTCATATTGCATTTAATTCTATACTAAGTCTGATTAGTAGGTGATAGTCGCTCAACATATGCGCTGCTTGCTATTTTGGTTTCATCTTACTCCACACCATTCTGCTCTGTTTATAATTTTCCAATTTGATAATGTATTCTTAAAAATTCGAATACTAAAACTAACGATTGTCGAAAAAATATAATTTGGTCGACTGTTAAAAATTGAGCAATTAATTTTTTTTTTTTATAATCCGAAAATTTGATACGAATCAATCTTTATTTCTAAAAGAAATGAATTAAAAAAAACTTTTTTAAGATGCGGGTGCCAAAACAAAAGAAATTGTAATGTTTTAAAATGAAGGAAAGTCTGTTTATAAATCAGTACAGATTCAACAAAGAAGAAAGGCTTAGAAAAAGAAAGAGAAACGGTGATTGTCAGCAGAATGTCTTTCTACTCTTTGACCTTTCAACAAAAATGCCGAATGGGATGGTGGGTTGAAGAAAGGAGGTTGCCAACAACCTCCCAATCATCCATTGGTATTGTGAGACTAACCTTTTCCATTGATGGAGTGCTTGTTTATCGCCAATGGGTAAAGACTGATTAATCATGGGGGTCTTCACTTTTGTTTGTTTGCCATTGCAAAATGCTGCTGTATAGCGGGGACACAGAAGGGGGACAGTATAGCATGAAGGAGAGCTCTCCCTATTTTACTGTGTGTGTTTTTATATCATTTTCTTGTTTAATAATTTTTCTGTTGACTAAACTACAATGGACCAGAACAAGGAGAAGATGGAAGAAAAGAGATCGACGAGGAGGAGGAGGAGGAGGAGGAGGAGGAGATGGATACAAGGGAAGGGGTGTTTCTTTTTTGCTTGTCTTTGAGGTCTTGTTGAGTGACAAAACCAAGAAGTTTGAGATTGGATGCATAACAGAGGGTAACAAAGGGATTGAGCTGCGCATTAATTTATTGGGTGTTTAATGTGAAGTCATCATTTACTGCCATTCTACAAGTATTGTAGCTTGCTATTATTATTGCCCTGAATCATTGCAGCTTTGTATTCATCTTTATATTTATTAGTTTTGTTATACCGCTTTTTTATTTATTTATTTATTTTTTTTTTTTTTGTTATTGCTTTTTCTCCCCTGTTCTCTTTGTTGGCTAGTTGGTATGAATATAACATTCTACAAATACTACTGTTGGGATTTCCACCAAACTTGGGAAAAAGGTGAAACGTGCCTAAGGTTAGATCCCATTAAATTTTGCTTTAGATCCAAATAAACAAATAAACTTATTTTTTACTTTCTTTTATCTTGTGGAATGTAATCATATTATACATTTGCCATAAATAAGATAACAATTCCATCTTATTGTTATTGTTTTGACTGTATTTTTTTAAGAAACTCTTCAGGTCACTATCAATTTAGCACCAAAGTTGCAACTACACTATAACAGCGAAATTCGAAATTTTTAATATTGAATTTCAAGGCAAACCAACGGTCATATTGTCATGTTACAATAATGGATATATCCAAATATTATGAAAAAAAAAAAAGAAAACATTTTTAATGATAATTAACGAAAATAAAACGTTTGACTGAAAAACACAGGAATGTTCCAAAGGGAGATAAATAGCATGTAACTATTGCCAATTTTTAATAGTGTGTTAACAATCATAAATGTGAGTTCGTTGCCTTGCTTTTACTATAACTGAGTTATTTCCCTTATTCATATCATATATGTCATGTCTTCCCAAAGAAATATGGTGAGGGTTTTTTACAGTAAATGACCAAAAACTCGTGTTTTTTTTTTTTTTTGTAAATAATGCGGTCATATTCAAGTACTCCTGACATACCAATTAATGCAATAACCATTGCTTTTAGTTGAAACTAATACAAAAAGTCAGTACATACTACCGTTTTTTTTCAATCGATTTTTTGTTTTCCAAATTTCGCGATTTATAGTCTAGTTACACTGTACCAAATATTCAGCTTATAAATTAATTTCTGTTTTTTAAACTAAGTTGTTCAATTTTTAGAAAGGGTGCTCAGTTTTCTATGTTTCTTTAATGTTATGTGATCACCTGGCGTTGATATTTCCTGGCAGTTAATCCCTTTCCTTTAAAATATTTGTTACTGAATTTTTCATGAAAACAAATTCTTCAGATTATCGATGATGATTGCCATTTTCAGATTATAAAAAAATCACCTAGTCCATTTTTAGTTTTTTATGTATATTCAGTGTTGTCTGACATTTTGAAAAAGCGTTTGTAAACGAAATAATTTTTACAAACACAATCCGAAAAAGCAAACAGTAGAATAAAGGTGCATCAAACTTACCTAAACACCTAACTAAAGATTGATCAAGTACTTTTTTTTTAAAGTTTGTTCGTAATCTGAAAAGTTTGTACTTAATAGATCACCATCATATCGCACGAATCGAAAGATTGCACTGTTAGATTTGGTTTTCCCGATATTTTTATCACCAGAATTCTTTCTAGGAAAACTATGACTATAAGAAGGTTGCCAACGATCTAAGTGAAAGTGGAAAGAACTGTATTCGAACTTGGTGCATCCAGGTTGTCAGTTTGTGTCATTAACCACTTGACCACCGTGACCATGAATCAAGTTACAAGATTACACCATTATAAAACAGATTATTATCAAACAGATCATTAGTAATGGAAAAATTTTAAGGTAAATTTCTATTAAGATACTTCACATTTTTCACTATGGAAAACCATACATGCCAGAAATTGTCTTAGAAGTCCTGAAAATAAATTTTTTTCTTTTTTAAAAGTCTTGATATATCATTATCACTGATATCCATGCTGCTTCCATAATGCATTATTGAATAATTACAAGGAAAAACGAATATTTGAAAAATCAATGTATTCAATATGACCGGGCATCGAAGAAAAATTTGAATAATTTTGAAAAATTTGATCAAAACTATTTTCTTTAAACTACAGATGCATAATTACCAATCAGACAATGAAATAATTTCATTTGTCACTTTTAAATTGAAAACTAAATGTAAAATATATAAGAATGCACATAAAATAAGAAAAATTGGTTTTTGATTTATTCATTTGGCTATATAGTAAAATATTAAAGAAAAAGAATGTTTTTTTTAATCATGAAATTAGAAATTAAGAAACTATTACGGTTTTCATCATATATGTGGGCTGCAGTTTGGCCTTACTGACATCAAATTTTATTCTTTTCATGTTGGTGACTATATATAAAACAAAGAGGTGTATCTGTCTGTCCATGCATCAGTTATTGATGATAGATCTTCACGCCAAGCCAATGGCATATTTGAAACCAACAGGTTCCTGCAATTTTCTTAAATCCTAGTTTTCTTTCTCTAATAATAATATAAAATTAAGTTGAATAAATCTGACAAATCGATATTTGATTTTATCTAGCTAATTTGTTTTTTTTTCCTTCTATGATACTTCATGTTTCATTTTCTAAAACATAATATTGATTTAGGAAGCTTGTTATAGTGGAGACATTTTTTAATAATAATTTAAAAAACTACATCCGAATACAAAATACGAATATAAACAAAAAGTTTACATTAATCTATCTTTTTCTGCTACCAGATGAACAGTTACTATTTATTTATTACAGTTAATTAATGCTTTTCTTCTAACCTCTGCTAACAATGTTATTTCAGTTACTTACGACATGTGAATCACTTAGTGTATTTAAATGATACAAAAGGCCTCTTGTTAATTTGAATGGTAGATTTTTCTTAGAGTTAGTTAGAATATCATATATAACAATAGCCAGGTAGATTACAAGAGATTTGAAGATTTAAATTGAGTTCAGTTGTTGCCAGAATTGGAGATAAATTACACATCACATAAGATCCTGAAAATAGGAGACTAAGATTCTTCATTTTAATTATGAGGAAACTGTTATGCATTTAAAATTAACTGCTGTCACTTTCTTTAACAATATACCAGTTTCACGAGGTGTATTAAGAGAACATCTTCATCCCTGGACTTCTATACACCGTTAGTGTGTGTGTGTGTGTGTGTGTGTGTGTGTGTGTGTGTGTGTGTGTGTGTGTGTGTGTGTGTGTGTGTGTGTGTGTGTGTGTGTACAACTCTCCTACAGCACACACCACTGGACTAATCATGACTAAACGTGGCATGACGATGGTCCACCACCTAGGGATGGTGCACACCATTTTTCAAAGTTAAGGTCAAAAGTCAAGGCCATAGCCTATGTATACATACTCTCCTACAACCCACACCACTGAACTGACATTCGTCTCTCACTGCCATGATTATCCTTTCAGTGTTTGTGTTATATATTTTTCTAATTCTTTTTTTGTGTCATGCACACAGTCTTCTATACAAACTAGTCCTCTCCACCTTCTTTCCTTTTCACGTAAAGTCAGTCAACATCCTCCTTTGGGTGTAGTGTGGTGTGCATGGTCATGAGCTTCCTGGTCTTCTGATCGAGCTCTCAATTCTTCTTTCGTCCATCCTATGAATCGTCTTGAGTATCTTACTAGTGATACAGCCCATATATTTATACTTTTTATTAGGTTTCTGTTATATAATATTCTTTTTAGAAGATTTCTTGTTCTCCTGAGGTATTCCTTTCCAATTCTCTCTTTCATTTCTGTTTTTTTTTTACATGGTAGTCACCACTTATCAAGGCCCAGAAGCCACTCGAGGATAGGAGTTATTGCGTGTACAGTAAGCAATGAGATAATATCGTAGTAATCATTAATAATGAAGCTTTGATAAAGTGTCTTACTTAAGGGGGCGGTTTATCAGGAATTTGTTTATGTTGGACTTGAAAACATCCAAGTTGTAGTCAAGTGGGAAGCAGGCAAGTTGTAGTCAAGTGGGAAGCAGGCAAGTTAGACGGGTGTTTTTCGTGAAATATTGGTGAGGAGGCAACAGACTTGATGTACGTGTTCCATTTCAGATCAGGAGTAAAGGTCAATCCCAGAAGCTTATCAAAACATGGAACCTCCCCAAGACGAGAGCACTCCATTTCAATTGATGCCAAATGGGGATCAGAGCGTTGATAGGAGCTTGGTTTTAGATGCATTAAAAGTAACCATCCACCTCTTCCTCCACTGTATCATGCACTCAAGATCAGAGGAGAGAGAATCAGAGAGAACTTTGTCATTTACAGTGTGTTGCCATAGATGGTCGTGTCATCAGCATAGATATCAACGAATGATTTAAGTATGTGTTTTGGGAGATCATTGATGTAGATCAGGAAGAGAGTTGGGCCCAGGATGGACCCCTGAGAGACTCCAGCTGCTGAGATGGTTGACTATTTAATATGGATTCCAGCAACTTACTCATAACACACAGGAGACTTATTGGTCTGTACTGAGAGGGAGATGACTTATCACCTGAATTCTTAAATACAGAGTATACTGATGAGGTTTTCCAGGGTGTTAGGAAGCACTTCTCCTTAAGGCAACGCTTAAACAGTTTTGTAAGTATGAGGGCAAGTTCTGGTTGAAGCTTTTTCAACACTATAATTGAAATGCCGTCAGAGCCAGTTGCTTTACTGGAATCAAGGTTCTTGAATAGCTTGGTGACCTCACGCACAGATATTTGTATGTTGCATAGCGTATTGTGTGTTATAGGAGGAAATATGGGGAGTTGATAGCCTTCATCGCATAGACTAGAATTAGCTGCAAAGTTCTTAGCAAATAGTTTGGCTTTGTCTGATGCTGACGAGATGACCTCAGATCCATTGATGATGATTGGGATAGAACACACGCTTCTGTTCAGGATCCTGTTTGCTATTTGCCAAAACTGGTGGGAACCAAGCCGCTGCTCAGCTACTTTGAATTTAACAGACTGAGCATATAGCTCTCTTGCATTTTTTATTACTCTTTCACAGTGATTGCTGACAGTCCTGAAAACAGCTTTAGTCTCAGTACATCCTATTACGTTGGTAGCTATGGAAAAAGTGATTTCTGTGCGCGATGGCGGAAACACATTCAGGGGAGAACCATGGCTGGCTATTAGGTTTTTGTTGGAATATTTTGGATGGTATGAATCGGTCTATGCCTACAATTATCAATTCGGTCATAGAGGACACATGGAATGCAGAGGTAGATCAGATATAAATGTGCGGAAGCTATCCGAGTCAGTCAGAAAGTATTGCTATACAGTATGGTTGAGAAGTACGTCTGAAGACTTATTACATTTCATTTTTATCTTAACACTGAGTGGTCAGAAGATCCCAGAGGAGATAAAACGGAACATGAACATAGCTCAGGGGAAGTTGTGAGAAAAAGGTCTAGAAGGCTTGCATACTGACCGGTAGTATTGGACACACAGGTGGGTTCATGGACAATCTGAGTGAAGTCATAGGCAATGGCGAAATCATGACAGGACCTACCCTCATCATCTGTCTTGTTTGAGTGAGTCAGCCATTCCACATTGTGAACATTGAAGTCACCATAAATGTGAATGGTAGCCGAAGGATGAGCAGCCAGGATATGGTCAATTTTCTCCGATATACTCTTAAAGATAGTAATTCCGCTGTTGTGAGGGCGATAGAAGGCAAATATAAATACGGTCGTGTAAGCAAGGGCAACCCGGAAGTACATACAAGATAAATTAGGGTCTTCTCTGCAGATATCCCTACCACATAGAAAGCCATCTTTAATGTAGACACATATTCTATGCCCATGGCGATCTTGGAGATCAGATTTAGATGTTAAGCTAGAGTATCCTCTGTTGCTTTGATGGCGTCTGCTTCCAGAATTCCCAAGTATTTATAGGCGTCTTGTTTCCTTAAGTAGTTCCATGTCTTCTGTCGTCTCCAGTTTTCTTTTTCTAATAACTAGTAGTGCACACTTTTCCATACTAAACTCAATTTGGATATCCTAACTGAAGATCCTGGTAGTGTCTCTAGTTCCTTTTTGGTCCTTGTAAAAAATTTCCGATCATCCATGTACATTAGGTGGTTCATTTTTTACTTCTGTAGTAGAGAACTTATTAATATTATTATTATTTGAAAAACTACGAATCCCCGATGTTTTGGGCGGCCTTCAGATTTCTTCTATTGTAGGTATCACCAATATCCTTAGGAAAACTCTTGATTTTTGAAACTCCTGGTTTGGAGCCGGGATTGAGGGAAAGTCCTCTGAGAATAAATCTCATCTATTTTCAAGGAGACATTGGTAAACGAACTCGGAATTATTATCATTTATTATTATTATTATTATTATTATTATTATTATTATTATTATTAAAACAAGAAAAGTTTTAGAAATGTTTGGCATATTTCACATTCGAAATAGCATAGCAAGGCTGTATCAAAAGAGGAAAGATCATGAGAGAGGATTGAAGTGTGTAAAAGATTGTGTTAGAACCGAGGAGATGTCGTTGAAGGAGCATGTGGTTAGAAGTGAGGAGTGGATGCTTAAGGTTGTGGCCAATGAAATGGCGGTATGTGAGACCAAGGCTGATGAAGTGAGAACAAGTGAAGATGGCAAGGTAGAGGTATGGTGGGACAAAAGTGTCATAACGACAAAGCAATTGGAACATAATCGTCCGGATTTGGTCGTCATTGACAAGGTCTCAAAAAACTGGCAGATTGTAGACTTTTCAGTACCCTGGGACAGGAATGTGAGAGAGAACGAGAATGAGAAGTGGAACAATTATGCTCCATTGGCCTTGGAGATAAGGCGTATACACAAGGTTAAACACACAAATAATCCCGGTCGTAGTTGGTACACTAGGAGTAGTATCAAGTCGTCTGGAAGGACAATTGAAAAAACTACAAATCACTGATGTTTTAGGCGGCCTTCAGACCTCTGCAATTGTAGGTACCACCAACATCCTTAGGAAAACCCTTGATCTTTGAAGCTCCTGGTTTGAAGCCGGGATTTAGGGAAATTCTCTGGAAATGAATCCCATCCCTATCCAGAGAAACGTTGATAAACGAAATCAAAATTATTATTATACTCCTTGTTTAAGCATTGCTATTTATCTAACTGAGTTTTATTTCCATCATCCATTGTTCTTAATCTCTGATTGCTCTAACCAGCATATTGAGCTCCGGATTATTATAGCTTCTAATTTAAAAATAATACTTTCCCCTTATCTTTGTCATTGTATGTATGTATGTGTGCATGTATGTATGTGTATATACGAGTATGGATGTGTGTGGAAGAAAGGGAGGAACCGATGTATGGACACATAGACGGACAGAGAAACATTAGATATGAAAAAGCCCAAAATCTATTTGATTATGTTTGAACAAAAGTAGAAATAAAATTGAGTAAATAAAAATGAAAATAAAGAAGAATAGTCTTTTTTTAAAACAATATATGTATGTATATATCAATTAATAACAATATATGTATGTATATATCAATTAATAACAATATATGTATGTATATATCAATTAATGCTAGATATTAGAATCTGTAGTAAGCTGTTGAAATAAATAAGTTTTAATACATTTTATTGTTAATACAGCTTTATTCAATAGAATATCGACCTTTCTGTTTGTCTTAATTCGGTTTTGTTTTGATTTTCGGAAGTTGGTTTTCTCTATACATACATGTGTGTGTATATATAAGTGTATATGTATGTGTGTATGCATATGTATGTGTGTGGGCATATATATTAACATGTGTCGGTATGCGTGTGTTTTTCTAATTCTTTATATGTATATACGTGTGTGTATGTATACATATGAGTGTATGCATGGATGTGTGTGTGTGTGTGTGTGTGTGTGTGTGTGTGTGTGTGAGAGAGAGAGAGAGAGAGAGAGAGAGAGAGGGGGGGGGGCGGGCGTACATAAAATCCAGACAAACAAAGAAGACGTTACCCTTTCACCCCGTCCCATACCTAGAACTATAAGCTTATGATTCTAATGGAAATTACCAACTTTTGGTCAGAACTTTCCACTTATCTTATCTGTCTATATCTGGTCATCATTCTCCATGTGTATGTGTACGTACGTCTATAAACGTGTGCGTGCGTATTATGTGTGTGTACAGGTATGTGTAAAAGCATGTGTAGTAAAGTAGGGTGTACATGCATGTATGTTTATATATGTGAGTGTGTATGTAGGGGTGCGTGAGTGTCCACTTCAACATTTTATGAAAGACTTGGTTTTGAATAAAGGCCACACAAGTTGTTGACCATTCCAAGTCAAAAATATTGGGATGGTCGTATTCAGATACATCTTAACCTCATTGGCTATACCCGTTCTTATCTTGCTGTTAATCCTGCCCACCCTGCACTTGTGTTTCTATCATTCACACTGAAGAAGCCCGAAGGATCGGTTGAAAATTTTGTGCTTTTGAAAAAATCGTTTTCGTTTTTTTTTTCAAAAGACTTTTCGTATTCCTACACGTCAACAAATAAGAAATAAATACAGAAAATATATAAACAACATTTATATATTTTTCGTTCTGATTTTTTATTCAAACATATATATATATATATATATATATATATATATATATATATATATATATATATATATATATATATATATATATATATATATATATATATATATACCTTATTGTCTATAACAGAAAACATTAACACCTACTTTTTGAAAGACTCTTCTTGCCTCAGATTCTCCTCTAGGTCTTTGATCTATTAATGTGACAGTAATTGGTTATTCTTTAGAATTCTAACAAAATCAGATCTTTCTAGCAAACAAAATGATTATTTTTATTTTTGATCTGCATTAAGGTTCATTTGCCATAAAACAAATCAAAGAAAACTATATTTATTACAGTATCATTCAGTTGTACGAAAATATAAATACAACATCTGCTATAAACGAGTGAAAAAGGAGACAAATCTTGTTCATCTCCACACAGGCAACATATGTAGCATTCTGTGTTGGTTATTATTATGCTCCATTTAAAATGGAGTATGCATTAGTGAAACATTCATTTAAATCAAATCCATTGTAGAAAGTCAGTCTCGGCAACATTTTTGGATTTTTGAAGGAAGCAAAGAAATATAAATACTGATTTCGTTTGTAAACTATTCCTCTACAAAGAATCCTATTACAATCAGATTTTTGTAAAAAAAAGAGAAAAAAATCATTCTTTTTACTTTTAGTCAGCATATTGAGGTTGATCTGTTGCAAAATGAGTTAAATCAAAATATTATCGTAATTGAGCAATGCAATGAATGTCTGGTAGATAAAGAAACATATGATAGTGTAACGAAATCATTGACACGTATGCAAATGAGATGGCCGGTGCATGAGCATGACGTCACAGTGAGAACAGAGGAAGAAGAAGGAAAAAAGGTAAGGGGCAAAGAGAGAGAGAGAGAGAGAGAGAGAGAGAGAGAGAGAGAGAGAGAGAGAGAGACTTTTAAGCGCGTGGCGATACGGTAGAGATTTTTTTTAAACAACATGGTGGCATGACAGGAAATTTTAAACAAGACTCAAGGCTCATTTATCCTCCAAACTTTTAACAAGATTTTCGGACGACTGTATACAGTGAAACGAATCGCAGACATAACAGCTGATTATAGCTGCAGATCCATAAGTACAGGATAGAAAAAAAGGAATTTCTCACAATTTTCTTACATCAATTCAAGTTAGGCCGAAAATCGGCTGAAACAGCTAACTATATCAATGAAGCGTTTGGCTCAGGAACCACTACTGAAACACAGCACAATGGTGGTTAAAGAAATTTTGTGGCAGCGATGAGAGTCTTGGAGATGATGAGTATAGTGTCAGCCATCGGATGCTGACAACGATCAATTAAGTCAAAGCAAATTCACGCACAACTGTTCAAAAACTTCCTTCTGAATTAGATGTAATGTATATGATGATTTCCAACCACTTGAGAGATATTGGAAAGACAAAAAACTTGACAAATGAGTGCCTTACGAATTGAACGACAACCAAAAGAAATGTTGTTATGAAGTGTCATCTTCCCTTCTTTTATGCAACAAGAACGACCCATTTCTCGACCAGGTTGTGATTTGCAATAAAAAGTGTGTTTTTTTACAACAACCGGCGACACTCAGCTCAATGATTAGATGCCAACTAAGCTCCATGACACTTTCCAAAGCTAAGTTTATTCCAAAAGAAGGTCATGCTGACTGGTGATCTGCGATTGGTCTCATCCATTACAGTTTTTGAATGCATGCGAAACCATTACGGCAGAGAAGTACTGTCAACAAATGGATGAAATGCATCAGAAACTTCAACAACACTCAGCATTAGTCAACAGAAAAGGCCCAATTCTCCTCCACAAACAATACCCGATCGCACGTTGGAAGACTGACCTTGCAGAAGTTGAGCAAATTGGGTTACAAAAATCTACCTCATCTGCCATATTCTTCAGACCTCTCACCTACCGACTACCACATTTTCAAGCATTTCAACAATTTTTTGCATGAAAAAAAAAGCTTCAGAAACCTAAATGATATCAAAAACGCCTTCAGCAACTTCATTGCCACCAGAATAAAAGATTTTTAAGTTACTGGCATAAATAAACTTGTTTTGCGTTGGCAAAAATGTGTTGATTCTGATGGTGCTTATTTTGATCAATAAATTTTTGTGTAAAATATGAACTTAAAAGTTAAAAATTGCAAGAGCTTTCTTGTTAATCTGATATTTTAAATACACATGTTAAAATATTTGGTTAGAGGATTTAGTTACATTTTTTAAAAATTCGTTTTCATTGTTCTAACATTTTTAAAAAATTCGTTTTCATTGTTCTAACATTTTAAAAAAATTCGTTTTCATTGTTCTAACATTTTTAAAAAATTCGTTTTCATTGTTCTAACATTTAAAAAAAAATCGTTTTCATTGTTCTAACATTTTTAAAAAATTCGTTTTCATTGTTCTAACATTTTTAAAAAAATCGTTTTCATTGTTCGAACATTTAAAAAAAATTCGTTTTCATTGTTCTAACATTTTTAAAAAATTCGTTTTCATTGTTCTAACATTTTTAAAAAATTCGTTTTCATTGTTCGAACATTTTTAAAAAATTCGTTTTCATTGTTCTAACATTTTTAAAAAATTCGTTTTCATTGTTCTAACATTTTTAAAAAATTCGTTTTCATTGTTCTAACATTTAAAAAAAAATCGTTTTCATTGTTCTACCATTTTTAAAAAATTCGTTTTCATTGTTCGAACATTTAAAAAAAATTCGTTTTCATTGTTCTAACATTTTTTAAAAATTCGTTTTCATTGTTCTAACATTTTTAAAAAATTCGTTTTCATTGTTCGAACATTTAAAAAAAATTCGTTTTCATTGTTCTAACATTTTTAAAAAATTCGTTTTCATTGTTCTAACATTTAAAAAAAAATCGTTTTCATTGTTCTAACATTTTTAAAAAATTCGTTTTCATTGTTCTAACATTTTTAAAAAAATCGTTTTCATTGTTCTAACATTTTTAAAAAATTCGTTTTCATTGTTCGAACATTTAAAAAAAATTCGTTTTCATTGTTCTAACATTTTTAAAAAATTCGTTTTCATTGTTCTAACATTTTTAAAAAAATTCGTTTTCATTGTTCGAACATTTAAAAAAAATTCGTTTTCATTGTTCTAACATTTTTAAAAAATTCGTTTTCATTGTTCTAACATTTTTAAAAAATTCGTTTTCATTGTTCTAACAGATATACTTTGTGATTTACTCATTTGTGTGACTTGCTGACAAATTTACAGTAAATTTTAAATTTAAAAACAAATTTACTGTAATGTTTGTACTGTGATGTTTGCTACAATGTCAGTATGGCTTGACACACAGACATCGAGGTGCTTGCTCATTGCAAAGAAGTCACAGGGGCTGTCTTTAATCGCAGCGTCTGTCGGCCTGGGGTGGGAAGTTTGGATTGGTGAGTTGGCACTTCTGGGTACTTTTCAGCTGGACCAATGACCCGTTCTGTGTCTTGGGCGTTTGGTTTTGACTGAGTCTACAGCTGGATAAGAACTGGTTGGTGGAAATTTGGATTCAAAGGAGATTGTCCTTGAAGGGTTGAACGTGCACCACCTATGCTTTCTCGGTCATCCTTTACTGATTGGCTGTACTTCTGCCTGTGAAATGCCTTCAAGCTTTCACAGAGCTCCTTTCCTCACTTCTTTAGAAGAGAAAGCACTATGTCTGCAGTAAGGTCTGTACTCAGTGTCCGAGAAAGGAAGGCCTAGGACTGCCTGATCTAAAATTTCACAGACGTGCTGAAAGGTTGGCTTCCCTGGGTCATTCACTAAATCGTTGAAAGACTGAAAGAAATTATGGTAGAAGAAAAGAGAAATGATGGAATCATGTTGACAGAAAAACTTTGAAAGTGCAGGTAGAAAAGTAAATGAAGCAATGAAATACGTGAAATACAAGAGCATCACAGACGAATCACTTGACTGTCTATTAAGTTCTTCCTAGCGAGAGTAAACTAGTAAGAAGCAAGAATTTTAGGCAATGAAGGAACAAAAAATGAAAGACACATAAAGAAAAAATACATGGCCAGTTCAGTAGAGATTTACCAGAGGCAATGGCAAGGGAAAAACCTGAACGAAGAAAACTACTGGTGATGGTTGTCAAAATGTGACTTGAAAGTTTGAACAGAAGCAATGATGATGATGATGATGATGATGATGATGATGATGATGATGATATGTGCCACACAGAAGCAAATGCTCAGGACAAATTATGTGAAGTATCACATTGATAAAACGGTTGAAAGTTCCTTATGCCAAGGCCCGCTCAGGCAGCCCACCAAGGTGCCAGCATCGACCTCTTCCCCAAACAGAAATTAGACTAGGCGCTTCCGACCATTCAGGTCTATGTCAATGAGACATTGTGCTTAGCACTCCTAGACTCTGGGTGCTCTCGCACCATAATGAGTGTGGACCTCTGCCGCACTTGGAAGAAGAAGACTACTAGAGTAACCACCCTCAGTGGAGCGATGTGGACATGTTGCGGAGTGGGAGAAACTGCTGAGCTTTGACCTGCTTCTAGGCTATGATGCCATCAGAGCCCTAGGTGGTGCTCACATAATGCAGATGGGGTCGATACAGTTTCAGGAGAAGGTTCCAGTGTGCGCTGCTTTGAAGATTAATCAGCCAGACTTTATTGTCGAATTTGACCAACAGCAGAAGGCTTGCACAGCCGCGTGGAAGTGGTCAGAAAACCAGGAACCAGCCAAACTGCAAAATGAGGTAACAGAGTACCATGTGCCCAACCAAATGAGGCTTGCATACGAAGAGGAACTCTGTGATTGGGTCAAGGATGGCTGGTTAATTCCCTACCCCTATGAGAAACTTGGACCTCCCAGAGGCCTGATTCCGCTGATGGCGGTTGCTCAGTACTACAAAGCAAAGGTGAGGCCAGTGATGGACTACCATGAACTGAACGTGCATGTTGATGCATTCACGGCAGATGCTGATGTTTGTGCCAGCAAGTTACGAGATTGGCACCAGCAGGGTTCCAATGTGTCCCTACTAAATCTAAGAAAAGCATACCTGCAGGTCTGAATCAATGAAACAAAAAATGTAGCCATTTCAGACGGTAGTGTTTGCTGGCAGGAGGTACTGCCTTAGCAGACTAGGCTTTGGGCTGAATGTGGCACTCCAAATAATGAAGACCATCATTAACACTGTGCTGTCACAGGAAGAAACAATAAAAGATGGGGCATCGACGTACCTTGATGATATATGTGACTGAAGACATTGTGAGGTCCAAACTGGCTGAGTTTGGTTTGACATGCAAGGACCCAGAACGTTTGGAGAATGGCGTCCGTGTCTTAGGCCTGAACGTTCGACTGGAGCGAGGGACTTTGAAATGGAGGCGCAGAACTGCAGTTCCTGAAGTGCCCGATGTCTTCACGAGGCAAGCAGTATTCGCCCTGTGTGGAAAACTTGTGGGGCACCTACCAGTGTGTGGATGGACTCGTGTGGCAACAGGCATTATAAAAAGGAGGGCAAATGCAGTCACCAAAGGCTGGGATGATGAAACAGCCGACGATCTGTTGGTTTGCATGGTGAAGGAGACCATTGCAAGGGTAAAGCAGGATGACCCCACCAAAGGAGACTGGTGTGTGCAGGGAAACAAACTGAACATGTGGGTGGATGTGAGCTCTCTGGCAATTGGTGTGCTGTTGGAGAAGAATGAGCTGTGATTGAAGATGCCTGCTGGTTGCAACTGGTGAATGACGCTGTTCATATCAACCTGGCAGAGCTCAATGCAGTGATAAAAGGTATCAACCTGGCACTCCAGTGGAAAGTCAGGAAATTACGCATACACACAGATTCACTGTGTGTGTACCACTGGATATCGGACACACTGACAGGTAAGACCAGGGTGCGCACTAAGGCAGCCAGCGAAGTGCTGATCAGACGGAGGTTGGAGACCATAAAAAAGCTGGTAACAGAGTACAACCTGTCTGTGGATGCGGTACTGGTCACTTCAAATTGCAACCTTGCTGATAGACTCACTCGGATGCCACAGAGATGGTATGACACCATGAAGGAGAAAACCGAGCCTGTACCATTATGTGCTGCCATATTGAGGTGGCAGATGAAATCAGGAAGATAAACCACCTCAGTGGACACCCCGGAGTGAGACGGACATGTTATTTTGTGCAGTTGTCCAATCCATCGGTGTCCAAAAGTGCAGTGAAAGTGGTAGTCAAGGAATGCCAAACATGCTAGTCAATCGACCTCGCTCTGACCAGGTCAGTTGGGAGTAGATGCAACCTGGAGCCGACTGGGTATGGATATAATCCACTATGGCAGCCAGCATTCCTCACCCTGATCGATTGTGAACCGACAAGGGTCGCAATCTGGCACCCGTTAATAAGACAGGATTCCTCCAGTGTCATCTGTGAATTGGAGTGCATATTTTATAAAAGGTGGCCGCCTGAAGAGATCCTCACAGACAATGACACGGCCTTCTGGAGTGGGGAGTTCAGATGTTTCGTAGACAAGTGAGAGATCCAGCTCAGACACAGATGTGCATATGTACTGAGTGGCAACAGCATAGCAGAGCGGTGCCATTGAAGTGTGAAGAGAAAACAATGCATGATCGCAGAGGCGGTCTATAGATATAATGCAACTCCAAAGGATGGCATGACTGCTGCAAGCGCACCCACCAATGCGATCCATTGCTATCAAGTGTGCATCAAGGACATTGATGCCCGTCTGCCTGATTGGCAGGAAACCCGAAGGGCATATGAGTTAGGGGCACTGTCTGGGTGAAGCCTCCTAATAATTGATGCACCAACAGCTTTCAAAGAGGGCGAATCACTGGCATCATCAGTGAGCAAGCCGTGCTAGTCAATGGTACCCCATGTCATGTGAAGGATATCCGGCCTGCCCTGAATACGAACCAGTTGGCGAGTAGCAGTAGTAATGAATCATCCAACGATGACCTGTGGATCCGACCTATTCCCCGTGATGGTACAACTGCGAACCCCAACGCTGATGCCGATAGTTCCAGCACCCTTTCTGAGAGCTCCGATGAAGATGAAGAAGTCCAGCCTGATGGTATGACTGTACGCCCTAATGTTGATGCCAATAGTTCCGACGCCTCTTCCGAGAGCTCCAATGAAGATGTAGTCCAGCCAATCCCCCTTCGTAGGATTGCCCGGAACAAACGACCATCTCCACCATGCCACATGCATGGTCTGGAGACCAGGGGGGAGTTGAATGTAATAATCAAAGAAGAAAGTGCCCACGTGTGTGTATTGTGCGGTTATACAACTTACCTTCGGATGGGATCTGAGAGAGAGAGAAAAATTAAAGATGGCAGCAATGAATTTATAAGGCGTAGTCACATGGAATATCATGAGATCTCATCTTCCACTGCACACGTATGCAAATGGAATAGGGTCAGTTTTCTAATAAAATGCCTGTTGGCAGAGGCAGTTGGGAGAAAACATGCTGGAAGTTGAGAGAGAAAGTTGACAGTGACGAATTCTAGCTGAACTTTTCTTATCGTATTTATTTTATTTTGTTTTGCTGTTTACCAGCCCATTTAACTGCAAAAATAAAATTCAAACTTCACCAAGTATTTTAAACGTTTTATTGTAAATAAATTGTTTGTTTATTGCAAAATTTTTAAATCTTTATTTATATTTTTTCTGTTTATAAAATACATGTGGTTGAAACCTGGTGGCTTACTCCAGCAGCCTCCACTTCACTCCAGCTCACTGCTGCAGCTTCCTGTTCCAGTGTTCACTGACGTCCAGCCCCTGGTTTCTAGTACCTACTGACATCTGGTTACCCATTCCAGTGCTCACTGATGCCAGCCTCCGGTTTCCTGTGCCCATTGACATTCAGTTACCAGTTCTAGTGTCCACTGATGTTTAGTTACCCGTTCCAATGTTCATTGGTGTTCAACTTCCAGTTCCAGTGTTCACTGATGTCCAATATCGGATTTTCAGTGTCCATTGAGGTCCAGTTGTCTATTCCATTGCCCACTGATATCCAGCTTCCGGTATTCAGTGTCCACTGATGTCCAGCTTCCAGTTCCATTGTTCATTGATGTCCAGCTACCTGTTTCTGTGTCCACTGATGTACAGCAACCAGTTCCAGCACCCCATTGACATCCAACAATCAGTTTCCAGCATCAGATTCTGTCTATATGATGTGGATCAACCTGAGGGACATCATCTTACCTGAGGGACACAGAAATTTCTACGTTGCGAGATACCTTGTTTCGCTCCAGACGATCTTGATTCATGATTGCCGTATGATTTACCTTTTTTTTCTTTATAAATAAAACACCATATTTATCGTGTTTAACCGATAATCTGTGTTTGTTATCTCTCTTTTGCCGATTTCTCTTGGCCTTGTGTCTACTTGATTAGTTGTTTGGTCTTTGCCTTTCGACCCTCCAAAACAGGTTTTACAAAAAAAAAAAAAAAGAAAAGAAAAGCAGCATTTTCAAAAACAAAATAAATATGGAAAATATCCAAATCTGTAAAAAAAAAAAAGAAAAGAAAAGAAAAACGATTAATGTGTTGAAATGTAAACAGCTTGGTAGTTTTGACTAAAAAAATGTGAAAATGGCGTTTAAAAGATATTTAAATAAATTATTTGCTACTTGTACAGTTTAATCAAGACATTAAAAAATAAAAATATCGAAAAGTTATATTGTACATATCTGTTATGGAATGAAGTTCTCCGGTGGGAAAAAATTCACTTAATTTGATTGAGTAATTTTTTTTTAACAGTTAAAAAACAATTTGTTATGATACCAATCAAAAGTTAGCCATGTTTCGATTTTCAGGATGATTTAACATGGAGAGAAGGGTGTCGGCGTTTTACACCGAGTTATCGCCCTGTGGCATGTTCAAAAAAATCCAAACATGGCTACCTTGAGCGTGCTGTCATAAAAACGCGTTTTTCCGCTGTAAAAAAAAAAAAATACTCAATCAAATTAAGTGATTTTTTTTTTGAGGACTTCAGTCCAAAACAGATGCGTACAATATAACTTTCTTTTCGATATTTTCATCTTTGAATGTCTTGATTAAACTGTACAAGTACCAAATATTTAAATATTTAATAAAAATAATAATAAAAAATAAATAAATAAAAATACGTCCTGTCAAAAAATAAAGGGGAAGTAATCTCTCTCCTCTTAACCGCTTAGAAAGCGAAAATTGAATACAAAACTAAGCAATGGCTCACAACTGCTTAAAAAAAATAACAACAGATCTTACAACAGAAAAGCAAAGCATCGTGGCTCAATGGAAAAACATTAGACCGCTGATAGTGTAGTCGTGAGTTTGATCCTTATTGACTGTTGATCCATGCTGATAATGTAGTCGTGATCCATGCTGATAATAGCTGATACCCAGTCCATGGATATATTTTATACATATAAAAATATTTAAATATTTAATAAATAAAATAAATAAAAATACACACACACACACACACACACACACACACACACATTGTCCGGGATTGAATGAAAATCAACAAATGTTCCACCCTTCCATACTTTTATTGTCATTGAAATCTATCATTTTTAAAAATCAAATTGCTTGATTGCCTGCTCTAGTTAGGGATCTCCCCGAGTGTAATTTTTTTTTTCACAAAAGAGTCGCCACTTATCAACGCCCGGACGCTACTCGAGGATAAGGGTTAATGTGTTGTCAATGCGACAATATTAAAGTAATATATAATATTATATATTACAATGGGACAATATTAAAGTAATCGTTAGCAGTGGAAATTTGGTAAATTGGATTACTTAAAGGGACGGCTCATTAAGAACTTATTTATGTTGGACTTAAAGACGATCATATTGTAGTCAGCTGGAAAGCATGGGAGTGGAAGAGAGTTCCACAGTCGTGCAATTCTAAGAAAGAAGCCTTGTTCATGGAATCTACGTTTAGATTTAGACACATAAAGAGTGGGGAAAATTATTGATAGTAGTTTCAGCTAAACGAGTGTTTTTCATGAAAGTTTGGCGAGGAGGGACCATAGATGAGCACTTGCCATAGAAATAACGATAAAGCAGAGACAGGCACACAGCATCTCTTCTGTGGGAAAGAGGTTGCAGGGAAGAGAGAGGGCATCCTCTACTAGGCTACGAAGTCTATTTTGAACTCTATCAAGGCAGAATAAGGTCTTTCTAGTAGCTCCTGCCCAGTTGTGACAACAATACTCCATCCTTGGACATACCTGGCTCTTATATAGGTAGAGAATTGCATCAGCAGTGTGATATCTACTGGAGTGGTAGTATGATCCCACCATTTTTCAGCAACCTTGGCAATGGATTTGATGTATGTGTTCTATTTCAGATTAGGAGTAAAGGTCAGATTCAGAAGCTTGTCAAAACATGAAGCCTCCCCAAGAGGAGAGCCATTTATATCAGATGGGGATTAGAACATTGATGATATAAAGATAGAAGCTTGGTTTTAGATGCATTGAAATTAGCCAGGTGCTCAAGATCAGAGGTGTTGCCATAGATGGTAGTGTTATCAGCATAAATGTTTATGAATGATCTTAGGATGTGATTTTGGAGACCATTGATGTAGATCAGAAAGAGAGTTGGGCCTAGAATGGACCCCTGAGGAACTCCAGCATTAATACTGTGATCTTCTGATTTCTGCCCATCAACGACTACTCTTATGAACCTATCAGAGACAAATGATTTAATAATTCAGAAGATATTTCCAGCTATACCATAGCTGGAGATCTTGTGGAGTATACCTTTATGCCATACCCTATCAAAGGCCTTTGATATGTCAAGAGCAATTGTCCTAGAATGGAAGCCTCCATTGAGAGATTCACTAATCCTTTCAGCCTGTGTTGTAATAAAACCTATCAGAGAGAAATGATTTAATAACTGAAAAACGTTTCCAGCTATAGTATAGCTGGGAATCTTGTGGAGTAGACCTTTATGCCACACCCTATCAACGGCCTTTCATATGTCAAGAGCAATTGCCCTAGAATGAAAGCCTCTGGCGAGAGATGCACTAATCCTATAAGATATAACTGTTAGCACAACTGTTGTAGATTTAGCAATACGGAAACCATATTGCATGTCACTAAAGATGTTATTTTTGCTGAGGAGGTTGACTACTTCTCTATTCAACACAGATTCCAGCAACTTACTCATACCACACAGGAGACTTATTGGTCTGTACTTAAAGGGAGATGACTAATCACCCAAATTCTTAAATGCAGGACATACTGATGTGGTTTTCCAGGGTTAAGAGAATGCTTAAACAGTTTTGGTTGAAGCTTTTCAGCACTGTAATTGAACTGTCGTCAGTGCCAGTTGCTTTACTGGAATCAAGGTTTTTGATTAGTTTGGCAACATCACGCACAGATATTTGTATGTTACATAGCGTGTTTTCAGATACAGGAGGAAATACTGCAGGTTGGCGACCTTGATAAAGTAGAATTAGTTGCAAAATTTTTGGCAAAGACTTTGACTTTATCTGATGCTGACGAGATTACCTCAGGTTCGTTGATGATGGTTGGGATCGAGCACATGCTTCAGTTCAGGATCCTGTTTGCTATTTGCCAAAACTGGTGGGAATGGACTGAACATATAACTCTCTCGCATTCTTTATTACTCTTTTACAGTTGTTTCTGGCAGTCCTGAAAGCAGCTTTAGTCTCAGTACATCTATTACATTGGGAGTAATGGAAATAGTGATTTCTAATGTGCAATAACAGCAACACATTCTGGAGAGAACCATGTCTGGCTGTTGAGTTTTTGTTGGAATTTTGGGAGGGTATGAATCGGTCTATACCTACAATTAACCATTACATCAGGTCTGATACTATAGAGGACACATCCTTTTTAAACATAGAATGCAGAGGTAGATCTGATATAAATGTATGGAAGCTATCTCAGTCAGCCAAAGAGTATCGATATACTGTACGATGGAGAGGTATGTCTGAGGACTTATTACGTTTCGTTTTTATCTTAACTGATACAACCGAGTGAAGACAGAATGGAGAATGAACATAGGGCAAGTTGTGAGAAAAAGGTCTAGGACTTGCATACTGACCGTTACTGTCGGGCACACGGGTGGGTTCGTGAACAATCCGAGTTAGGTCATAAGCAATGAAGAAATCATGACAGAACCTCCTCTCATCATCTGTCTTGTTTGAGTGGGTTAACCATTCAACATTGTAAACAGTGAAGTCTCTACAGACGTGAATGTTAGCTGAAGGATGAGCAGACAGGACATGGTCAATTTTCTCAGATATGCTCTTAAAGAAAGTAACTCTATCATTGTGGGGGCGATAGAGGGGAAATATAAATACAGTGGTGGGAGCAAATGCAACCCGGAAGCACATAAAGGGTAATTTAGGGTATTCTCTGGAGATGTCTCTACTACATGGAAAGCTATCTCTAATGAAGGCACATATTCCATGCCCATGGCGATCTTGGGAGTTAGATTTAGAAGCTAAGTTAGAGTATCTTTTAATTACGAACTCATCCAGGGAAATAGTTGGTCCAATGCCTGTTTTGCTTAGGAGTAATAGGTTTGGTTTGGTCTCCTGTAATTGGATTTCCACCTTTGGAAGGTTGCAATGTAGACCCCTGATCTTCAAGAAGGAGACATGGTAATGGGGCTTTACATTGGAAGTTGGGGTTCTGGGTTTTTC
>NC_136482.1:137597393-137607393 GCF_053919585.1 Euprymna scolopes
GTTACCAAAAATAATAATTATCCCATCTTCCCCTCCATTGACTGGTACAAATTATCTCAAGTGCAGCATCTGCAGAACAGATACTACACTTTGATCTTGTTTATATATTTTATTACTTTTAAAATTTTGTAAATACAATTAAGTAAAAAAAAAAAAGAAAAGATTTTCAAACAACAAAATTAGGCACAAGGCCCTACAAGAAATTGGAGAGGGGAAGGGTTCAGGGTCTTTGTGACTAAAGTGATTAAAATGTAGACTTTGGAGTCTTACTCTTGACTGGCAAAATTTCACTCTATGGATCTTAATCTAACTAATAAATCCCCAGCATTTAAGAATCAAAACCATATTTACAATTTATAAACAGTTGTCTGTGTGTTTGTGTATGTATCTTTTTTTTTTTTTTTTTTTTTTGTGTGTGTGTGTGTGTGTGTGTGTGTGTGTGTGTGCATGTGTGAAAAAATAAGGTTCAATTTGGATCTTGGCCCGAAGGCCAGGAACAAGAGAAAAAAGGCAAGCCTCTTTTCTATTTATTTATTCCCCTACATTGACCAAGGTCTTATAATGGTCTTTGCTTGCAGTATCTGCCAGAACAGATACAACACTTTGATCCAGGCCCGAAGGCCAGGAACAAGAGAAAAAAGGCAAGCCTCTTTTCTATTTATTTAAAAAGAAAATACAATTTTGTTATATATGGGTTGTAGGATTGCATTCACTAGCAAAATATCTAGCTAATTTGCATATTCTTTTAAACATTCATTTTAATTAAATCCCTATTAGTTTTTCGGTTTTCTTATGGGATGATTAGCTTTAGTTAACTATTAGCATGGGTGCCTGGCCTTGCCCGGGTGTTTGGAGGTGTATGCTGAACAAAAAAAAAAAAAAGAAAAAAAGGTAAATTTTTTTAACTTTGACCCCTATTATGACCCCTTAACATTTATTGTTTTAGGCTCAAATCAGGTTATACAGTTAGATCCATGTCCAAGGAACCTATATCTAAAATTTCAAGTGTTTAGAACCAAAATTGGCGGAGAAGTTTAGTAGAGTTCTCAAGTGTCAAATCGTTGAACTTTGACCCTTTAACAGAAAAATATCTGGCCGAAAACCGATCACATAGATTTTCCCAAATCTCAGTACCCTGTATATCAAATTTTGAGTCTGTAGACTAAATATTGACAGGTATTGCGCAGGGAAATGTACACAGACACACAGACATGTTCACTTTTATAGATATATAGATTACGTGTAATTATATTCATTCAGATATTCTACTTGATTGATACTTGCATAATATTTGCGTAAAAAGTTTATAGTAAACATAAAATTGTTTCCATATATATTTATGTATACGTATGTATTTTCGTTTAATCTATCTATCTATCTATCTATCTATAAAAGTAAAGGTGTCTGTGTGTGTGTGTGTGAGTGTGTGTGTGTACATTTCCCTATGCAATAACTCTGTCAATTTTTAGTCTACAGACTCGAAATTTGATATACAGGGTACTGAGATATGGGAAATCTATGTGATCGGTTTCCGGCCAGAAATATGGCTGTTACCGGGTCAAAGTTCAACGATTTGACCTTTGAGAACTTTACAAACCCCTCCGCCAATTTTGAGTCTAAACAATTGAAATTTTAGATATAGGTTCCTTGGACATGGATCTAACTTAATAACTTGATTTGAGCCCAAAATAATAAATTTTAAGGGGTCATAACAGGGGTCAAAGTTTAAAAAATTGACCGTTTTTTTTTTGTTTTTTTGTTTTTGCTCAGCATACACCTCCAAACGCCCGGGCAACGCCGGCATCCATGCTAGTCTATATATCTATAAAATGAACGCGTCTCTGTGTCTGTGTGTATGTGTGTCTGTTTGTGTACATTTCCCTACGCAATAACTCTGTCAATTTTTAGTCTACAAACTCGAAATTTGATATACAGGGTACTGAGATTTGGGAAAATCTATGTGATCGGTTTTCGGCCAGATATTTTTCTGTTAAAGGGTCAAAGTTCAACGATTTGACACTTGAGAACTCTACCAAACTTTTCCGCCAATTTTTGGTCAAAACACTTGAAATTTTAGATATATGTTCCTTGGACATGGATCTAACTTTAGAACTTGATTTGAGCCCAAAGCAATAAATGTTAAGGGGTCAAAGTTAAAAAAAAATGGACCTCTGCGGTCTCTTCCAAATTACTCAGACAATTTCTGGTCTAAATATTTGAAATTTGACATAAAGGTTATTCAGAGATAGGGCAAGCTTTTTAATCGGTTTGCGTCGAAAATATTTAGTATGTAGTAATGTATGTATGTATGTTTGCATGTCTGCCTAAAACTTTCGACACAGGTGACGGATTTTACCAAGATCGGTATCGTTTTAAAGTTCGACCTTTCATACGACAAATATCGAAAAATTGGCTAAAAACATTAATATCTTCACCATCAACTGGGCACTTTTCTACAGGGAGGAGAGTCTTTTTATCGCCGATATTTTTAAAAGTTATCCTCTACTTTAGATTGTCTAGCCTTAATTTAAATAAATGTCGCTTCCAGTTTGGCAGTGGTCGTAACAGCATAGATGTCAGGTTTTTACTCCGTTCTTTTCCTCCTTCGCTGTACGGATTGAAGCCTGCCTTCCTACTACCACTCTTTTTTTTTTTTTTGCTTTTTTTTTTGTTCAACAGACATATCCAAACACCCGGGCAACGTCGGGCTGAAATGCTAGTCTATCTATCTATATATCTATAAAAGTGAAAGTGTCTGTCCGTCTGTGTGTGTACATTTCCCTATGCAATATATACAGGGTACTGAGATTTGGGAAAATCTATGTGATCGGTTTTCAGCCCAAAATTTGGCGATTAAGGAGTCAAAGTTCAACGATTTGACCTTTGAGAACTCTACCAAACTCCTCCGACAATTTTGGATCTACACACTTGAAATTTTAGATATAGGTTTCCTTGGATATGGATCTAACTTAATAAATTTAATTGAGCCCAAAACAATAAATTTTAAGGGGTAATAATAGGGGGCAAAGTAAAAAAAATTGACCATATTTTTTTTTTTTTTGCTCAGCATACACCTCAAAACACCCGGTAACACTGGGCAACACCGGGCACCCATGCTAGTCTATATATCTGTAAAAGTGAACGTGTATGTTTGTCTTTGTGTGTCTATCTGTGTGTGTGCGTGTGTGTACATTTCCCTACGCAATAACTCTGTCAATTTTTAGTCTACAGACTCGAAATTTGATATACAGGGTATGAGATTTGGGAAAATCTATGTGATCGGTTTTCGGCCAGAAATTTGTCTGTTAAAGGGTCAAAGTCAACGATTTGACCTTTGAGAACTCTACCAACCTCCTCCAATAATTTTGGGTCTAAACACTTGAAATTTTAGATATAGGTTCTTTGGACATGGATCTAACTTAATAACTTGATTTGAGCCCAAAACTATAAATTTTAAGGGGTCATAATGGGGGTCAAAGTTAAAAAAAATTACCACTTTTTTTTTGCTCAACATACATCTCCAAATACCCGGGCAACGCCGGGCACCCATGCTAGTATATATATAAAAGTGAACGTGTGTGTGTGTGTGTGTGTGTGTGTGTGTGTGTGTGTGTGTGTGTGTGTATCTGTGTGTTTGTCTGTGTACATTTTCCTAAGCAATAACTGTCAATTTTCAGTCTACAGACTCAAAATTTGATATACAGGATACTGAGATTTGGGAAAATTTGTGTAATTCGTTTTCGGCCAGAAATGTGGCTATTAAGGAGTCAAAGTTCAACGATTTGACCTTTGGGAAATCTACCAAACTCCTCCAACAATTTTGGGTCTAAACACTTGAAATTTTAGATATATGTTCCTTGGACATGGATCTAACTTAATAACTTGATTTGAGCCCAAAACAATAAATTTTAAGGGGTCATAATAGGGGTCAAACTAAAAAAAAAAATTTTGACCTTTGCAGTTTCTACCAAATTACTCAGACACTTTCTGGTCTAAACATTTGAAAATTGACATAAAGGTTATTCAGAGATAGGGCAAGCTTTTAATCGGTTTAGGTCGAAAAGTTTTAGTTACCTATATATAAATGTATGTATGTATGTATGTTTGCATGTCTGCCTAAAACTTTCGACAGAGGCGATGGATTTTTACAAGATCAGTATCGTTTTGAAGTTCGACCTTTCAGACGACAAATATCGAAAAATTGGCTAAAAACACCTTAGTCCATTTTTTTATATATATTTACAGAAATTTTAATAATAATAATAATAATAATAATAATAATAATCATAATAATATAAATAAATGGTAAATTTTTATGACGTGCCCCAACGTGTTATAAACATCCCAACCTCCCTATGTTAAGAACGGCTTTCAGAAAAACACCTCCAACCTCAAAAGCCGTTCTTAAGGTAGGGAGGTTAGTGGGGGTTTATTCCGAAAACCGTTCTTAACATGGATGGTTGGGGGTGTTTATACTACGCTGAGGCAGGTTGTAAAATAATATCAAATAACTAAATAAGCCGACGTTATAACTGAGAATTTCGGATGATGACAATTAAAAAATACATAATTTAAAAAAAATAAAATAAAATTATTATAACCAAACTTTTTAATGGCAGAAACAAATATAAATTTATTCGGACTTTTGCAAGATTAATTTTTATGTACAGTGTGTGTGTGTGTGTGTGTGTGTGTGTGTGTGTGTGTGTGTGTGTGTGTGTGTGTGTGTGTGTGTGCGTGTGTGTGTGTATTAATCTTTCTTTGTGCGTTTTTAATACAATTCAATATTTATTTAAAGTGCGATGTATTGTAAGAAATTCTCCAGAAATAAGCAAGCTTTTTATTGGACGGTTTCTACGCCCATGGATTTGTTTTAACCAATCAAATTGCATGTTATAACTAACTGCCGAGAATGTTCTCGGCGCTGAATTCCCTTTTCAGACCAGAATTCAGAAAGACGTAGATTTCTCACGTGCATTTCTCACTCGAATCAAGGCAGCAAAAATACCTTGTTGCTTCGAGACGTTTTAATGCCTAAACGTGAAGCGAAACTTTATCATTGCAATAAGTAGAAAAAAATATATTTGCATGCTTGTGCTACAATTCAATGTCTGTCAAGACGAAATTAATGTCTACAGTTTGACCTGCCTTCTCCGCTATTTGACTGATAGAGGACCCCACGTGGATGCCCAGGTAGCAGTATCCATCTTGGAAGTCACCTCAACATCTCCAACTTGCGCACTACTTCGTCATCGGAAATTCTACGCAACCTTTATTGAAGACAAACTATTATTCCTTTTGGGAACGTTAACAGCCCATAATGGCAGACAGCTGAATATGATGCATCTATAGTGGACTGGTGGATATATTATACATATCCCCCAGTCGTACAAAATAGGAAAAATGAATTGAATTGAGAAAGAGACGAACTACGTGTTAAATTGAATTAAACGAACTATTATTCATTTCATGAAGAAACAAGTGAAAGAAAAGGGTACTACACATGTTTAGTTTGGCGTGCGTCTCTCACTGTTTACTGGTGAGAAGGAAAGTCTATTGTCATAGAGAGAGAAAGAGAGAAAGTCAATCCAGTTTGGTGTGCGTCTCTCGCTGTTAGCTGGTGAGGAGGAAAGTCTATTGTAGTATAGAGAGAGAATGAGAAAAAGTAAATCCAGACCATGGAGATAGAAAACGTATAAAGTGTACATACTGTTTGTTAGCTTATGTCCCATACATAGTAGCAGAGGATGTGACACGTGTGAGCGCGCGCCTCCCTTTCGGGAGGCGGCTGGTTCGCTGAATCTCTCAGCTCGAGAGCTGGTCCGAAAAGGGAAGATGCTGCTTATTGCTCTTGCTTTTATAATTGTTTCCGGTGGTCTTTTGCACATGTGTGGATTTCCTTTGAAAGGGGAAGTGACTTTGTCCATGTGTGCATACATGTGCGCGTATGTGTGCATACATGTGTGTACGTTAGTGTGTGTGTGTATACACGTGAATGTGAGTGTATGTACGTGAACGTGAATATATCTACGTGTGTGTACATGTGCACGTATGTTTGTGTGCGCGTATGTATATGACAAGAAAAGTGGCTTGAAATGTGAATGCATGTTTTTGTGTGAGACTAGGAAAAGCTCCCACACATCTTTTGCAACATGGACCTTTTTTACTTTAATAAAATTTATGTTGAAGTCTTAAGGTGAGCTTGTTGTAATTTCTGTTTGGTTTTCTTTCATTCTGCCAGGGGAAAAAACCTTGTAAGAGAAAATCTCACATCGTGTAGGTGGTCAGTGAAATAGGAATCCTTCTAGACCAAGGCAATTTTTTTGCATAATAAAATCACAAGTATAAGCAAAAAGTATAAACAATCGAGATTTAAAAAACATATTTTATTCACATATCTTTTATAACTTTTATTTTCATAAAGATACAAATCTTTTATAACTTTTATTTTTATAAAGATGAAGTGTAATATCACAAGATACAAATCTTTTATAATTTTTATTTTTATAAAGATACAAATCTTTTATAACTTTTATTTTTATAAAGATGAAGTGTAATATCACAAGATACAAATCTTTTATAATTTTCATTTTTATTTAAAAAAACCCTCCCCAAAAAAACCCCAAGACTTGCAAGGGCAAATTAAATACAAGTAAGTTTAGCGTCGGAAATTTTCAGTTTTTAATGTTTTGTAATTAATATAGTTCATTTAAAAATTTTTTTTTTAAATACGTTCGTTTTGTTACTTACATTAAAAGTTTTGCATGAATAGAAAAGTTTTTTTTGTTTTTTTTAATCCTTAAAAGTTTTGTAAATATTTAATATTAAAGAAAATGTTTTGGAAATATATATTTTTTCTTTTCGGGTGCATCGCGATGGTTCCGCAAACAATCAAGTAATTTGATTGAAATATGGGCGATTCCACTGATATCAATGACAATAAAAATATTGAGACTGTGAAACATTCTCTGGAATCATCAGTCAATTTCGGGCAACGTCGGGTCTCCCTGCTCGAACATTATATATAAGTTTCGTGGTTTAATTTTAAATTCTGAAAAAACACTGAGAAAGCAATTGGACCACAGCAAATAACACACAATCAACACAACAACAAATAAGGCTGCCTGGTATACTTTTCGAAATATCAATAAGGAGCATTACGCTTTTGCTATATGGGAATATCACTTTCTCCCATAGGCCTATTTTCTGCCCATCCGGATTTATAACCCCGAATGACGTTGGACTCCTTCCGATAATGGACTACCCAGGTTATATCAATTTCTCTTTTCGTATAATTTTCTCCATATAATTATCCACAACCACTCAAAAAACTATTTTCAATAATTTTGCTGAAAAGCAAAATAGCATCCATTCGCAGCTGAACATTTTGCGAAAATCCATGGATTAAGGAAATTTTAAATAACCCCTTCTATATATTCCTTTGTCAAGCAATAAATTCTTAAATCGAATATATGTCTCTATATGTTGTTTTTTCAGAATTTAAAATTAAACTACGAAACTTATATATTGCTCTATTCTTAAATATTGAGCTTTTCCTTTTTGGCTAGGATCTCCTTGAAAGTATTACTTCAAGTAATATCTATCAGGATTTTTCATCTGAATTTCTATCAGTGTCTTATCTCGCTTATATATATATATATATATATATATATATATATATATATATATATATATATATATATGTATACCTGCATTTGGTATGCGAGTATACCTACTACCTCAGGGAGATGAATGCCTCTGCCTTGCATAGTTCAGGTCACCCTTGGGCAAGGTGTAGTACCTGTTAGCCTCCCTCTCAAGTTCTGGGGGGTTACTATACTGTGAGAACTAGGGATATATATATACATATGCATGTTTGCCTGCTTATGTGTATGTGTGTGTATATGTCCAGCTGTCGGATAGGTTAAAACTCCGTGATAATAAAACATGCACACTATGCCACTGCTCAGTCATCTCACTATTTCAGTTTGTCACTGTGAAACCAGTGGTAGGGTGCGAGAGGGTACAATATGTGTAGCACAAGCATGTTGTGTCGCGACCGTTATGTGTAGATATCTTTTGAAGAAAAAAAAAAAAGTAAAAGTCGTATGGCGATAGGTGAGTGGCGACGTGCACAGGCTTAGCGGGCTGGAAGTGCATAGCTGCAAATCTGCACATAGGCGGCCAGTGATTTATCTAACATCGTCGACTAAATCGCTTACAAGGTGGAAGCAACTTTGGTGGGTGATCTGGCGGCTGAGCAGCCTTTTCTAGGGATACACTGCTCACCCATGAATTTGGGAAGGGTCTAGAAAAGGTGAACTATAAATTGTCTACCCTTTTATTAGCTGGTCGGCTTCCTATGGTCGGCGGCTGCTCTATATTTGCAGGAGAAACAAGATAAAGTTGAAGAAAAATAATAAACAATGAAAATCAAAATTTTATTAGGAGAGGAATAACCTAACTGTTGCTATGTGGAATGTGAGCACTTTGCTAGATGTTCTGGATGATGAAAGACCTGAGTGTAGGACAGCTATTGTTGCAAGAGAGCTCGCTAGGTACAGCATAGACATTGCAGCATTGTCTGAAACACGATTGAGTGGTGAGGATTAATTGGTGGAAGTGGGCTCGGGATACACATTTTTTTGGAAAGGAAAACCATCGGGACTGAGACGAGAAGGTGGAATTGGTTTTGCAGTGCATTCTGATTTGGTGAAAAGGATTTAACAGCCAATCTGTGTAAGTGACAGAATTATGATGATGCGCTTCCCTCTTGCACACAGTAGGTATATGACGATTTTATCTGTGTATGCCCCTACCATGGGTCATGATGAAGACACCATCACGGCGTTTTACTGAGATCTCAGTCATACCATTTCCTCTATTCCTTTATCTGAGAAGATCTTACTCATGGGTGATCTAAATGCAAGGGTTGGCAAGGATCATCACACCTGGGACTCACTCGGCCTGTTTGGTGTAGGTAGGGTCAACAGTAATGGTCTGCATCTTCTCCATCTATGCACTCAGTTTGACCTTGCTATCTGTAACACTTCAGCCACAAAGAGGTCCATAGATTTACCTGGACCCATCCTCGTTCAAAACAAGGACACTTGATTGATTACATTATTTCCAGGAAGGCAGATTTGCGGGACGTTTGTAGTGTGCATGTTATGCGTGGAGCTGAATGCAGCACAGATCACTTTTTGGTACGCGGGAAGTTGAAAATCTGTATAAGGAGGACGTGTAGGTTGGGTGATGTTGGGATTCGCAGGCGGATTGATGTGTCCAGGCTGGATGATTCAAGTGTATGTGAAAAGCTTCGATCCGTAGTTAATTCTGCTGATTTTGATGCGTCGTGGGCACATTTTAAAAAGACAATCTATGAAATAAGTGTAGATATTCTTGGCTTCCGCAAATCTAAACATCAGGATTGGTTTGATGATAATCATTCTGAAATTACTCAACTCTTAAGTGCTAAAAATGAGTTGCACCATAAAATGTTGTCTGCCTCTCATAGAGGTCGAGAGTCCCTCAAACAGTCACTTAAAGCAAACAAGGGTATTCTCCAAAAGAGACTCTGCCAAATGAAGAATCAGTGGTGGGCTAAACTCGCCAAGCAAATCCAGATGGCTTTTGACTGTAAAGACCTCAAACGCATGTACCATTTGCTTAAAAAAGCTTTTGGTCCTCAAACACTATCTACATCTCCCCTACTTTCAAGTGATGGAATTGCCCTTATAAAGGATCCTAACAAAATTCTCGTTCGTTGGACTGAGCATTATTCTGATCTCTTTGACAACCCCTCTAATGTTGATGAGGACGTCATCAATGAATTTTTATCACAACAGAAGCTTATTCATGAAATGTCTGTGTTCCCATCTAAGAATGAAATTAGAGATGCAATCAAGGAAGTGAACGTTGGGAGGGCTCCAGGGCTTGATGGTATTCCTGTGGAAGTCCTCTTACATGGGGGTGATAAACTTGTTCATGAAATTCTTCA
>NC_136482.1:137622393-137659893 GCF_053919585.1 Euprymna scolopes
TGGTATTATGCTCAATTTGGAAAATTGCGATATAACTAAATCTTCACTGAAATTTCTCGAGCATATATTGACAGGATGCAACCAGGTCCAAAAAGCCTCACTGGTGTTTTCAAGTTCCCAACACCAACAAACATGGCTAAAACCCACCAATTTCTAGGGATGATGAATTCCAAACCTGGCAGACATGACTAAACCACTAAGGGACTTGTTAAGCCAGAAAAACACATTCGTTTGGAAGAGTATACCGGCAAGGATACAGGGATTTGGGGTATGTTTAATGAGGTATGGATACACTATTTATTATGTCCCTGGTAGGGAACTATAAGCAGTTAATGCTCTGTCAAGAGTAGTACTCAACAATGGTTCCACCAAGCAGGACCTAGAGGAGGGAGCAACATTATTTGTCTACACCATAATGGAATCCTTACTTGTCATAGAAAAACGTTTCAAGGAGTTGGAGGAAGCTACCAAAACTCATAAAACCAACAACTATCAACAGATTGTATATCACAATATGTAAGAAATGGTTGGCCATCAAATGACCATGTTCTAGCATCAGTGAAACCATATTATGCTTATCACAGCAGCATCACATGTGAGAATGGGTTACTGATGTATGACATGCGGATTATAATTTCTTTACATTTCTAGACAAGGAGTTCGCCAATCCACATGGTGACCAGAATCACCTAACCAAATCAAAAGAGCCACAGAAAACTGTCCAAAATGTGCTGAATGTACCAAATGGCCAAACCCTTCATGAGAACTGAGCTTCCTATGAGACCATGGCACAGTCTAGCTGCTGATCTGTTTCTGTTATAGTTGTTGACTACTTCTCTCGATATGCAGAGGTTTCTATGCTTCCATCAATGACCTCCTGATAAAAAGGAGCCTGAAAGCTGTTTTTGCCAAACATAGAATACCGGTTATTCTAATAATGGACTCAGGAAGCGAATACACCTTAAAAGACTTTGCCAAATTCACAAATGACAAGGGATTTCAGCATGTCTCAAACAGTCATGGCTACTCTCAAAGCAATGGAGCAGCAGAGGTTTATGTAAAAACAATGAAAGCATTGTTAAAGAAAGCAAAAGACGCATATCTTTGCTTGTATACAGAGCAACACCAATGGACTGTCTGTCCAACATCAGTGAACTGTAAATGAACCAATATCTGAGGATAAACGTCCAAATTCTCCAAAGTCTACTAAATCCTAAATGGTCCTTGAGTGCTTCAAACAGAAGGAAGAGAATCAAAAGGCCCAGCAATGACTCATAACATAGAAATCAAAAGCCACTACCACTCCAAAATGATACACCTTTCAAGGCGTTGTTTGAACAGTATCCGCATCATGCACATATGATCAAAGATGAAGGGACAATAATTCCATGCAATCAACAACACATTGTGCCTAAATCACCCAACCAAATAGTTGAGTCCCATGACAGAAAGTAATCCACCAAGAGAGGAGATCCTAATAACCAGCTCTGAATGACTAAAGGATTATAATGGCAGTGCAAGTCACTTTCAGGCAATCGTAAACCAAATGCATTTTCCAGTATTCTTTTGATAAGCTTCACATCCTACAAAAGAATTTGAGTCTCAGGATATTTTTGCCTGTCCAGAAGATGTGGTCATTACAGTGGAATACCTCAATCTATACTTCTTGACTGGAAGGCCAATGATGACTACCACCTAGTCACTGCCTTTGAGAAGGTTGGATGCAAACATCAACCAACACTGACGCATTATGCATTGAACACTGTCGATTAAATGTTTGAATAGTTGTGGTTGCTGGGGACTTGCATAAATCCCCTGAAATAAATAAATTAAAAAAAAAATGCCCCATCAAATAATGTAGAATAAACTTTTGTTTATTTTCGTTAAAAGAAAAATTACTTTTTAGAGTGCGCTGAGATGGCAGTCTGTATGAAAGAAGGAAGGTTTGAAGACTTGAGAGAAAAGGTCCGACTATGAGTTGTGGCAAAATGAGAGAAAGAGAGAGTCAAGCAATGTTCTTTGACGTGCGAAAAAAACTGTCATTTCAACTATTGAATTTCACTTGGCGGTTGGTGTCGGTTATCTCTCTCTCTGACAAGAGAAGTTCTTCATGCCTTTTATATTTCTTTAGCGGCTCTCAGAGGCTTGCAAAAGAAGTTTTTTAAAATCGAGGTCTTATTGGTCAAAAATTCATATTTTTGACAAGAAAAGAAAAGAAAGAAAAAGTGCTTTCAGCTATGTCGGCCATTTGTTAAGCATCCTGCTTTTTGACCCAAGAGGTTTGGTGTGGGTGAATGCTGTAATTTCCGTGCAAATGGATTTATAAATTTTAATGTGTGTGTGTGTGTGTGTGTGTGTGTGTGTGTGCGTGTGCGTGTCTTAGAAAAATAAAATAAGAAACAGCACAAGCACTGTCAGTAACTTTTATTGTGTGGATTTCTACCAGTAATTTGCTTTATTTTTATTTTAAAGTCATTATCAAGACTCGAAAGACTCGGTGATTTTTTTCTAATTCTCATGTAACGTTCGACACTACTTGTTTTCCAAACGGAATAAACGTTTTAAAGTCTATTGTCAAACAAACCCAACATTCATATTATATATAAAAAAGTTTTATTTCATTATTTGTAAGTATAAATTTGTAAATCAATTTGGCCAATTTTCTGTATAATAACATGTTTTTTAAAAAGTAAAAAGCGTTTTGATGAAAGAAAATTAAAAGGAGTGGCCGCCAGCGATTAAATCATTGAATTTATAAGTTTTTATTTTCAAGACTTAAAAAAATAAATTGAATTTAGGTAAATATGGCAGCGGTAAGATTTTATTTAGACTTTTTTTTTCAGATTATTATATATAAATATTTATTATAAAATAATTCTTAAATATAACATAATAATTTTTTCGGTGCTTCTACAGAAATTGAACCTGGCAACACTGACATTTTCCAAACTAAAGCTAACGGGGCTTATCCATATTTTAAACTAGAAGAATGGGAGCTTAGTCGGCACTTTTCGAATGGTCCTGTTTAGCGTTTTCGTTGTCAAACTATCATTTTTACCTATTTATTCACTTTTGCCATTTTTACCGGTGCCATTTTTACTGAGCACCACTTAATCCAAGGATGATATCGATAGTTCGAGAAATTATTTTTTCTTCAATTTATATTGATTTCATTAACGCAGACTTTAAGTTTTTTTTTTGTAATGTTCCTAAAATATTAATTTTAAAAAATTCTTAAGATTTGCAATGCTTTATTTTTATAAAAAAAAAAGTAAACGCCTTTTCTTTTTTAATACTTAAAAGGTGATTTTGTTTACATAAAATAATACATTTCACTAAAATCAAAAAAAGATATATATAATGGGTTCATTATATTCTGTGATTGTTAATTAATAAATATAAATATTTAATTAAAATTGGTTGAGTTCCTGAATTTTGGTGAATTTTTAAAGAAAGAGAGGGCTCAAAAAGTTTATGTATTTTAGAGATCGGCCATTCATTCCTACTTAAAATAACTTTCTACGCGATGAATTTTCGTAATTGTTAGATATATTAATATTTTCGACATGACAATTAAATACATAATATTGTTTTTGCTTAATAATAATAATAATAATAATAATAATAATAATAATAATAAAGATCTGTTGACTCTATCTTAATAAGCACCAACAAATGTAACGTATGTCTGCAACAAAAACTACGTCACAAACGAGAATCTATTTTCAAATACATGAGTTTAATGACAAAGACTTTAATTCTCAATAATTTCTGCGAAATGTATAGAGATAATTTTTTTTTTGGGGGGGGGGTGTAATTTCGTCCTTTAATTAATAAATTATATCGACAAATGTATAAAAGAAATTTGCATTGTAGAAAATATTAAAAATATATCAAAGAAAATGATTTTACTTTTTTTTATAAAAGTTCAACGTAAAAACTTGAATTTACTACTAATAAAAAAAATACAAGTTTGGCATTTAAATATTAATTAAGGTATCGTAAGTACTTTTAAAGAATTAAATATTTTTTGCGCTTATATTTGCTCATTAAACTATAAGTTTTTCAAGCGGTTCAACGGAAAATACCGAAGACTACCGAATAAAGCATGAATGGAAATATGGGATTGAGTATTAGCCAATGACAAGCCGGGAAACATCTGCAGACGGCTACCGATTGTAACATGGAGTAGATAGTCAAGTAGATGAATCAGTTGTTGTTTAAATTAGCTTTGCTGTCAAAGCGGTGAAAAATGAGACTTTGATATTTGGACACTTCTGGGGACTAGTGTCGTCAATAGTTTCGACAACATGGCGATCGCCCGACCGCCAGGCAAGGAATTCGATCACAACTGGCCGGAAAGTGCTGAGTGGTTAACACTCGATTTTGGTCCGTTCGAGTCGGTGCACTGTTGGAAACAAATGCCAGAATGCGCAGAATTTGTTGGTGCAAGGTTCGACTTGTTCCTTTAAAAAAAAATATTGTTGTCTAAATTAGGAAAAGAAAACAATAGAATTAAATATAAAAGTTTATAATGTTTTGTGAAACTGAAAATCGCATCGTAGTGATTTCCATAAACTCGCTTTTTTCCCCTTCCATTTTGTGTTTACTACTACACATTGCTTTTTATGAATGTATTTTTGTCGTTATGAATAATTGTTTATTTAATAGTTGCATTCGTATTTGGTATATAAATTGTATTCTTATTTGATATATAAGGTATTACTAAATACTCTTAAATGTATTATTTTATTAGGATTTATGTTTAAATAGCCATCCCGGGTTCCAGTAGTAGTAGTAGCTGTAACTTGATTTTCCTTATCTTCGTAAAATACGTTGTTTATTGTAAACAGAAACTCATTTTTATGAATGGAATGCCAAGTTTGTCACTGTTGTCACTATTTACAAGGATTTTCTCATTTTTGCCAAATGAGTGTTAATTTTTAATCTTTCTTTTTCACCTCATCTGCTCTAAATTATTATTTATTTTCTTAGTATAATTGTTTATCTTTGTTCTTATAAAGAAAACGAAACAGAAACTAAAGTCTTTTATTTTAATATATATCTCTCACTTTATATGTTTTTTTCTGGTTTATAAAATTATAAATTTAAAACAACTTTCAACTATTTATTTATTTTTTAATGAATACAGTTAGGCCAAGTATATAAAACATAAAACTGTCAATTAAGTAATTTCAAAACAAACAAACGTGTTCATGTTTTACACGCATCATTAAAATAAATTTACTATGGGATTTTCTAAACAAAAAGTAAATTCTACATTTAATTTTTAATTAAAAAAAAAAAAAAAAAATAGACCGCAAATAACTGTTACCAAACGTAAGAAAATTTATTTTTCTACTTAAATTTTCATGTTTATTGATTGTGTCTATGCATTTGTCATCGTTTTTTGTTTTACTTAATCAAACCAACATTCTTTTTAAGATGGACAATTTTGCCAGGATTTGGTTGCGAATTTCAGGCTTACATTAAAAGATAATGATGATAAAAGTGATAAACTCAGCCTAATCCGATTGCCATTCGCCCTCAAACTTAGGTTTACGCTTCTCTAAGTCCCTCTCTTTAAACTATATTTTAAGTCTAAGATTTGGGATGAAGTCAAAGCAAAATTACCATTCATCGTTAAAAGCATACTGGCTTGGCTAAATAAAAGTGACACTAACAAATAAATTTTATAATCAGTAAACACACTTAAAAATTATATGGATAAAAAAAGTAAATTTTCTTGCGTTTGGTAACAGTTATTTGTTTTCTAGGCGATTTTTTTCACTCATCTTTTCTTGTTAACTATATTGTACAGTCATCCAAAACTATTTTAACTTTGATTGAAAATAAAAGAATACATTTAATATTAAAATCTTAATTCCTATTAACACTTTTAAACACAGGTAAATTGATTACATATCATTTTTTAATTGTTTGTTAATCGTAAAGTTTTGAATGTTGAACGTTTTGTGATTATGAGTATTTTGTTTCATTTTCGATTTTTTTAGCGATTATTTATGCTTGACTATGGCTCTAATGAGACCACCATTTTTTTCCATTCTCACTTGGCAGGCTTTAACTACTTTGATTTTTAAGTAAAAAAAAAAAAAAAAAAATGCATTTTAAAATGGCATTTTGTCCAATACATAAGGCCATTCAGATGTGATCAGTTTTTTTCCAAATTAAAATTTTCAAAAGTTTACAAATGATATGATATTATGGTTTCGGGCAATCAACTTATGCAAAGAAACATTTTCAAATACCTAAAGTCTTACTACTAGAATAAAAAAAAAGTTTTTAAAAGCAATAATGTCTTAAAGGCACTTTCTCACCATTGTCATGACTAGGAATGGAATGTTAAACCTGAAATAGAACATTTTGCCTATATATATATATATATATATATATATATATATATATATATATACTTTTAATGTATCTTTTCAATAAAAATTTTCCCAAATTGGCACATGAAGCTCAATCAAAATGAATTTACACTTCCAGAGCATATATATCAAAAGTAAACATACCAAACCAAAGATGCGTTTACATCATACTCATGTTATTTTATTATTAGTATAATTCATCTTACACGTGTTTCCACCATTCAACGAAACGCGTGTAAGATGAATCATACTAATAATAAAATAACATGAGTGTAGTGTAAATGCATATTTGGTTTTGTATATTTACTTCCTGTGTGCATATATATATATATATATATATATATATATATATATACACACATACATTAGATTTACTATGACCACTATTTGTTCCACTTTGTTTTCATTTCAAAATTTATGAACTGTGTTATATCTGTTTTAAATAAATGTTTAAAAAAATGTTTTAAGATATTAGACATACATGTGACCCGTTGGATCATAACTATTCCAACTATTTGTTCGACTTTAATTTAATTTAAAAATCTATTAATTGTGCTATATCTGTTAAGAAATTCTCCTTGCGGACTTGAGCATAATAAGTCTCTATACTTTTACCTTTATAGAAGTAAAAGAAGCTCTATTATTTTGCTAAGTTTTATACATTTTTACATATGTATTCCTACACACTACATAAATTAGATGAAAAAAAGAATCTCTCTTTCTTTAAATGCTCACAGAGACATTAAAAACTATTAGATAATTATTGAATCATCACAAAATGAGAGAGGGTGAGAGAAGCATATAGATAGCTAAGAGAGAGGGTGAGATAAGCATATCTCTATTTCTACTATTATATAAAAGTAACATTTGTGTGTGTGTGAGTGAGTTCATTCCTTCTTCATAGGTTCTGAAATGGCTGAGCCAATCGTTTGCAAATTTCACACAAAGGTAATTTATGTCTGGCAGTGTTCTTAGATATGTTTTGTACAGAAATTCATCCGATAAGTATCGAAAAAAAAAAAATTCAGTTTAAAAAAGTCTTTCTCTTTTATAAATAAAAAAGAAGAATTTTTACAGGGGAATATTTTACGTTATACTCGCCAAGGGAAATAATAAAATCTCAGCAAATCATTTCTTCTTAAAAAAAAGAGATTTATTGTCATCTGGAGATATAGCTTAGTGGTAGAGCATTCGACTACAGATTGAATGATCCCCTGTTCAAGCCTGCGTGTACCTCATCATTTTATATTTACTTTTTCTTATTAATGAGTTCAATTTATGATAAAAAAAGAGGTACCACTTAAAATCGCCACAAATCATTTCAGACGGAATTTGATGAACAACATTATCATTATAATTTAAATATTTTTTTGTGAATTAGTCGATGGGGCAAATTTTTTATCTCTTATTATTCATCTTTATGATAAATAATTAATATTCTTTAAATAATTTAGTCACACAGAATACTAACTTTCAGATCTTTATCTGAAAGTTAAATGTTGCCTATAAGAACGCCATTTAAGGCTTGTTGAAAATATTTTTAATATTTTGGACCACTTCAAAAATATTTTTAATATTTTGGACCACTTCAAAAATATTTTTAATATTTTGGACCTCTTTAAAAATATTTTAAAACAACTATTGCAATTCTTCTTGATATTTTGACTCTCTGTCAAAATATTTCATTTTTTTTATCGAAGTTGATTTCCCGGTACAAAGTTTTTTATGAAAAGATATCAAAAGATCAAATAAACCAATTTTGAGATCAATCGTCTTGACTCATCAATATATTATACATTTCTATTTCTTCTTGATATATCAAGTTTACTTAAAAGGAGAGAAAGATTTTAACAAAGAAACATTTTTCAAAAGTAGAAAATGCTTCCATAGAGACTGGAAAAAGCTTAACTAATTCATTCAGAGATATTTTCCAATCTGACCATAATCGTTAATTTTACTAATCAGGAAAATATCAATGTTCTTTGTTTACATCACATGATCCAAAACAGCCAATGAGAAGGCACCAAAAAGAGATCGTCTGCTGAATTGAATAGCCTGCTAAATATCACATATCTCGAAATCTTAAATCTGTTAAAAAATAAATTTGACAAACTTTTCTTTTTTTTTTTTTGCTGAGTTCTTCTATTTTATATGAAATGAAGCCATTCCAAATAAATTCGGAAGGTATCAAAATAGTCAATTATTACAAAAAAAAAGCAGAAAAGTTAGCTCACAATATTTTAAAAACTGCACACATTAATCAGAAGTGACCCTTCGAGAGCATTAAGCCATTGTTTATTTATTATTTAAAATAAATTCTGAAAGTAGTGAAGAGAGGGTGAGAGGAGCATATATAGCAAAGAGAGAGGGTGAAAGGAGCATATAGATAGCGCAGAGAGAGGGTGAGAGAAGCATAGAGAGAGATAAATGACTTGTTTGATTAATCACAAATTAAAACTGATTATAAGAAATTTCAAGCATTACTCACTCAAAATTACGGAATATGTTGGAATGTATTATTTGTGATTAAAATATGTGGGAAAAAAGTCTTAGGGAATAAATGTTGATTTACTCACTTTTAGTATATATGAACAGATAATGATAATAATAATAATAATAATAATAATAATAATAATCATATATATATATATATATATATATATATATATATATATATATATATATATATCATTAAGATAAAATGTAGTATTGCTGTGTAGAAACCACACGACCTAATGATTGCAAAGCAAGACACTGCCTCTCCAAATATTATTCAATGTCTCTGGTCTTCAAACATATGTATGTTTGTAATATGTAATATATATATATATATATATATATATATATATATATATATATATATATGTCATTCACAGACAGTGCTTTGCTGTATCACAGCTCTTCAGCTCAAACCATGAATGAAACTCAACCGCCTATGTGACAATCAACGCTTCTAACCATTACACTATTCGGCTGCTGCTAAGAGGCGTATGCAAAATTGCAATGATTAAGCCGTATTGTAACGACCTAAGCTCACTTTGTTTATACACTAGCAATAGTTTTTTTTTTTTTTTGCTCCCCAATATATTAAACCCAAGATAGGGAGCAGTTCTGCCTTTTGAAAGTAATTAAAAATGTTTCTTTCTTAATGAAAAATGGTTTTGAGGTCTTAGTATATTTGGCTGGAGATTAAACAAGGTCAACAGTTTTAAGAATTGACTGAGAAGAAAATAAATACTCTTAAAACCAATGTTGCTGAGCCAGTAGCTCAAATTTTTAACTGATTCAACAACCCAGCTTTAAAGACTAATGTATGACTTCTCTAATCCACAAATCTTGGCACCTCATTATATCCAAATTTGAAGTTTCTTTACTGTAGTCTTACTATTAATGACTTTTAATAGATGTTCATGCAGAGTACAATTACATAACAATCACACTATGTTTGACTCTCCTTGAATTGATCTGTTAAATTACTTAGATTGAAAATTAATTGAAAACATAAAAATTATGCATATTATTTGGATTCTTCAGACTATTGTTCTTATCGTGAATGTTATTTTCACATTTCAGTCGATTTAACCTCCGACCTTCTTCAGGTTTATCTTCTTTAACTCGTAGTACTTGGTAAAATTCAGTAGTAAAGTTGCACTCTTCTGGAGTTTGAACGTTCAATCCTCTGTGCAGGTGATATTCAAAAATGCAGTTGCAAATTAGTTAAGAATTCTAGCCAGTCAGAATGAGAACATGCTCCCTCTGTGGATTAAATAAAGAATTCTGTTCAAAATTCTGTGCAGATTCCCAAGTTTGACATCTGAAGACTGTCGGAAGTTTTATTGACCGAAACATTATGGAAATAACATTCAAGATGAGAACAGTAGTTTGAAGAATCCAAATGATACAAATAATTAATTCTTATCTCAAAAATTCAGAAATGTAATTTTATTTGTTTTAGTGTTTATACTTTTTTATTTCAATGAAATATTTTGAGTTTAATATTTTCTTTGCATTGATTATTTTAATTCTAGAAAAATCCAAGAATTCGAAAAGAAAGTTTTTAAAAGAATATTTCATCTCAAAATTCCAGTCATTTTTGACTATATTTTTCCTTTCCAATTTTCTTTTAGACGAAGTAAGCATACTGTGGTTGCATTTGATGAAGCAATATATGTGTTTGGTGGAGACAATGGGTAAGTTAAATATTATTTTCTTTTAAGTGCATGGCTCTACACATGAAGTTATCTTTAGTTGACCATTGACAACTAAATATTTTCGTTTACTAGCCAAATAGAAAAGTTACATGTGACTTTTGGAATATGACATCTTTGTTCCGTGACAAGTGCATATATCATAAAGAGTTTTTTGTATTTTTTTTTTTTAAATAAGTACAATTCTAAATATACACCAAATTATTTGTTGAGACTTGAAAGTATACACATTCAAATTTCTTCAGATGTTTATTAAACAGTCTTTGTTAAAAAAATGATTATATTGTTCTATTAAACCTTTTATTGTTTAAATAATTTGACTTTGCTCGTTTTATTAAAAACTAAATAAAGATTGAAAAGCCATTTCTCACTTGGTAATGAGCTTTGGAAGATTGTCTGTGGTAAAAAACACAATCGCCAAAAGATAAACGTTTTATTATTTCTAATCATCACTTTGTAAAATCATTTACAAATGCAACTGTTTCACTTGCAACATAAAGCCCTGAAGTGTCATATTGTTCTTTTATTTTTTAGATTTGATGTATAATTTTGTTGACTCATTTGACTCTTTAAATTAGGCCATGATTTTTATAATTTCCAGTGTAATTTTCATTCAAGTTAATTGAGACAATTTTTTCCAAATTATGGATCAAATGAAGCCCCCAGAATTATATGATACTAATATATTTCCCTATATCTGCTACTGTATGTTTCTGGATACCTCAAATGTAGATTCAGCATCCAAATTTTGTTAGTCTCTGAAAGAAATGACACCATCTCTAGTGTGATTTAACAATTATGTTTTTTCAAACAAACACATACAGTAAAATTGACTTGGTTAGAATAACATTTTTTTGTCTTTATTTTCATTTTTCATTTGCATTGTTTATGCTGACGTAAACCGTTTCATGCATGACAATTTCTTCTATCTGTTGTTATTTAACTTGAGTTGCAACGAGGATCAGGTCAATGTCAACTTGTCCTTTTCATATCATATATAAAAAATGGTTTACCTCTCTTTCTCCCATAAAATAATTTCCTTGTTCACCCTTCTTATTCTAAAAAAACCCTCTTTGATTGGCCAAGACAATTCAACAGACACTTAATTTGGCAGGCTGAATGCAAAGGTTTTCTTCTTCTTTTTTGAATAGGATCACATCCAGTCAGCAAGCAAGGAAACTTAATTGAATGTGACTTTTTAAACCTGAAAATTCTGAGGGCTGTCTATTTTCTCAAATGTTAAAGAATTTTTTATAGAAACAGTGATTTTGAATTCACTAAAATTAAACCAGATAATAAATTAACAAATAAAAGAAAAAATAAATAAAACTAAAATAAGAGTGAATATGACAATGGTGATGATAATAGATAAAGCAAAATTATACATTGCTATACACAAATTATACAATAATTAGAATCCTGAACTAATTTAAAATAAGTCCTATTTCTGCTTAACAGCTCAACTACCTACCCATTTCCAGTTCCGTTTTTATGATATTTTCTATTTTTTTTCTTTTTTAAAGACATTTTTTGTCTCTTTCTTTTTGAAAAAGAGATTATATTCTTAAATTATCACAGACTTCTACCATTCTAGTTATCTCAAACAGTAAGTCAATTTTACTGATTTGTATTTGTGATTGATCTGGAAAATGAATGGTTAGATGGAGATTTAAATTACAGACTCTACAAAACCCTCTTTCATTTATCCATTTTTTTGTCCATGTGTCACATCATTTTAACACCTGGTTCTCTGCATTGGTATAGCCTTCTTATACTCCTCCAGATTTATTTACCAGCAATGCTTCAAGCAAACTACTTTCCCTGCTTATTTCTTTTTTTATAGTTGGATATCTTAAAGCCGCAAATGCAATTAGTTTTGCAAAGACTTTCTATATTATTGTTGAATTTAATGCACATATTAGTCTTTATTTCTGTCTTGTGTGCCTTTTTTTTTATTATTGTATTTTCACCCCAAACAAGGCACATTGCCACTTTGTTGTAGTACATAAGCATCAGGGGTACTGTGTAGGGAGTTGGGCAGCAAGATGTCGGTTCGCGTTACACTTGAACTTCTGCATGTCAATATAGTTGGGGAAGCAGGGACCTGGAAGGGAATTCCAAAGTCTAGCGGTTCTGGGGAAGAAACTACTGGAGTCTCTTCTGTATGCCTTATATTTCAGCATTATTCAACTTAGGCAAGTGATAAATAAACCATTCTCTTGTCAAATCACTTTAATGTCTTAAATACTCTGACGCCTAACTTCAGGTCATTAACATTTTAGTGGGACACACCTTGAAGCATTTTGAATGACTAATGACAGGTGATGTGCCCGTACTTATTGAGATGTCATTGTGAAATGAAATTTCTCATGGAAGCCTTTACAACAAGACCGGAAATTTTCATCATCCTGTGTTTTATAATGAGGATTGTTTGTTTTAAAATTTCCTTGCTAACCACATCTTCCAGCCATACAAGGGTACAGGTTAGACACGTGTATTGCATGTTGTCTCTTGCATATGATGGGATACCTGTAATTTGTAAAATTATCAACAGCTACTAAAAAACTTTAATAAAATATTCAAAGCAATTTATGTCTATATTATATTTGTCTTAATCTGTCTGTCCATTCCACATTTCATTGGAAACTACTGGACTGATCTGGCTGAAATTTTTTATGAACCTTTATGATAATGTGCAGCAAACTAAATATTATGGTATCTGTTTGATGCACAGTCAAAGATTAATAGGGATTAGTATTTAATGCAAAAATGAGCACAAATTTCACCATATTCAACCATCAATTTGACATAAAATGCTGACATTAAGTCAATGGGCTATAACTTTTTCCCATTTTTAATGGACTAAAAAGTCTAGTTTAAGGTAATGTTTTTGAATGAAGAAGAAACGAGAACTTGTTTTTAGTGCTAACATTACTGTACATATGGTTAATATATACAGTTCTGTATTTGGCAGTGGTTGATTAATCTAATGGATACTATTGCAGACTATGGAATTAACCAATCTTATTAGACTTATTGCATTCTATTATGCATTAATACTGTTGGGGAAGTTTGAACCTACAATTTTCCCATATCTATGACTAAAATATTAACTTCTGTTCAATATTTTTGTATGGTGAATTGTTTCCAATAGGTTTTGTACTTTGCATTAAATAATACCAAAAGGGTTGAGGTGCCATAAACCAAACCAAACCAATCTCATTTATTTTAGTAGTTACTAGCTCGATCTAACCAACATTGCCCGGGATACAGTGAAGTCATTTTAGTTTTTAATTTTTATTTATTTGCACATTTTAAAACTTAAGATAGACAACTATTATATTCTTCAATTTAAAATCGAGTTATCCTCTTTACTGATTTTTATTTTTATTTATTTATTTTTTATGGAGTGATTCTCCAGACAAGGCATGAAGCCACTTGATGTAAGGAGCTAAAAAACAAATAATACTTAAAGGTCAAAAACTTGCCAATGTAGGTGTGAAATAAATGTCTGATCATATTTTCTTTGCTCTTCTCTCTTATAGCTTCATAATTTTCCATCCTATCCTCATGTTTTTTTTCCAACTGTAAAACCGATGTTTTTTCTCTAATATTGTTGTTGTTATTTTTGTTAATTTTTTTGTTATTTTTTATATGTTTTGTTATATATTTATATGTATGTTTACATGATTGTTTAAAAATGTTTCATATTAGGCAGGACTAAGTAATTTTTAAAATGAAATGTAGCTGCCATTATATTATGTATAACGATAATAAATGAAAATCCGTTAATCAGAAACAAAATTTGTTTATTTAGCTTAAATGCTATTTGGGTCTGATGATGATGATTTGACTTTAAGAATTCCACAGTATGTGTTAGATATATAAAAATTATGTTTATGGCATTCAGTTATTTGAAATAACATGATTTCTCTTTTGATAATTTCATTTTTTAGGAAAACCATGTTGAATGACTTGCTCCGGTTTGATGTTAAGGATAAATCATGGGGCAGGTAACTGAACATTTTTTTTCTTTTTGTATAAATATTGAACAGAATGTAATTGCATGATCACCATCATGATCTTTTTATATGTATTTTCTTTCCTTTCTTGTTAATCTATTGATGGTCTGTTATGTTCCCATTATGCTTGTTTAAAAACAAATTTGACACCTTGGCACATCGGATTTCTGTAAATGTTGGCTTGGGCTCAACCGGTAGCTGCTGAATATGTCAATCGCTGATTAAGTTGATCAGCCAATGAAAACACAGTTGCAAAACGTCTATTAAAAATTGAAGCAGATGACTTTTAATAAAGTGGAGAAAAAAATTTAGTTTTTAATCATGCACAAACTTTATCAGTCCAATCCTAACTCTAAAAAAAATCTTAATAGTTTTCTTAAAAATACTTACAACTTTTCTTGAAAAAAAGCAAAAACAAAATGAAATTCAAGTTTTCCTAACATTAAGATTAAAAACTCAGCAAAAAAAGTAATATTTTTTCCTTAAAATTCTCTTTAAAAAATACACAAAAAATGTTTCTATTTAAGAATAGAAAAAAAAATCATGAAACTTACTGTAGGTTGTATTTTATTATTTTTTTTCATTGTAATTAGTATCCAATAAATGTTATTGTTTGTTTCCTAGAATTTAAAAATTTGATCAGCGCTTGGCATGTTCCGATGGTTCCAACATCACAGAAATCCAGTATGCGAAGTGCAAAATACTCCAAATTTAATATGCAAATATAAACAATGTAATATATTAATCAAATCAGCACCTAGTCAAAAACTTAAATCTACTATCACAACAATCCATACTAAATTCTTTTCCAGGCCGTTTTGGGTCCTTATGTCAATTTAATGCTGCTTTTTATCTCGATTTATATCAAGTTATATACTAGAAAAAGTACCCGTCGTTGACTGGGTTCAAAAACAGCCTACAGAAAATGGACTCTGATTTATGAAAGTATGATAGGTTATGAAAAGGAAGGGTTGTAAATTTGGGTTGAATTTGGGGGGTATCATAACCAAAGCAAAATATGATGAAAGTAAAAATAAAATAGATAAACCCCATAATTTATTATACCATACCTGTTCACACTAAAACACTTATCACAATATTCTGTGGATCTATATTAAAAAACATTGTTAAACTTTGTGACATATTTCCATTCTATGGAGGTCAGGTGCGAACGAACACGCCATAAATTTATTATATGATATTTATTCAAACTGAAACAAACAAAAAAAACACCCAGGATTTATCTATCATAGGAAAAGGGGGGGGGGGATAACTGCCCTAAAACACTCAAATGATTCAAAATGGGAAATCATTTTACATTAAATTCTAAAATAATTTTTGTTTATCTTTTAAAGTCTTTCAAGTTGTTCACATGCAATTGTCTATAAAGGTAGAATCACATATTTTGGAGAGGTGGTCAGATGGGGAGGGTTAGCAGAAGGTATTAATCTACAATAATACCAAAGAAATATTGCAATATATTCATTTTTAATCAATCCTAGATTTCGATTTCAGTTTTTGGCACATAAAATGCATTACAACTAAACTTTGAGTTCTCTAACTTCTTTCCTTTTAATGAATATATGGCATTTTTAAGCAATCACAGCATATTTATGTGCATTTACTGCAGATTATTTAGAAACCATTCTAGAGATTTTCAATAGCATATTCGGGTTCCTTGCACAAAAATACACTTATATGCTAAATTTCATTGCTAAGTCTTGTGTTTTAACAAAGATATAGCATTTTTACTGAAAAAGTAGTGCAAAAAATGTGACAAAACGCATATGGTCTTAAAGAGGGGAAAATATCCAAACACGCAGGGCATAAAAATAGTCATAACTTCCTTAATTTTAATTGGATTTAAAAAATTTAAAAAGATTCTTTCTTAGCTTATCAAGCTCTTTCTATGTATACCAATATTGAAATATTTTAAGCCATTTAAATTTTTTCATGTGTATTGCTAGGAAAATGGGGGTTGTTGGTCATCCTTGTCACTCTAGAACTAAACAAAAGTTTCTCTTAGTTAGAATCTTCTTTCACCATAATACCACATTCACCCTTTTGTACTTGGGGACGTCCTACTTAGCACCCAATTTTTAAAACTTTTTTTATTAGCGTGTAAAAACAAAAAAGATAATACAATAATTCATTTGTGTTGAGGGCTGGGGGGCAAAAAAATCCCAGTAGTGATTAGTAGGGCCCTCCCAATCCCGTCTAGTTGATACTGCCCGTTCCACTTTGGTTTGTAAAGGAACCTGAGCTCCTGCGGCCCAGTCTCTAAGTGGGGATTCTCTCTAGATGGAACAAAATGGAGAAAAGAAAATTTTTTGGGGTTGGGGATGGGGAGGTTAGTGATTGATTTCTTTCTCTCCAAGATGGGTGAAATTTAGAGAGAGGGGTGAAAAGAAAAAATTACAATTAGGTGGGGGTGGGGATCTTGGAGACTTCCTAATCGGGAGGGGGGGTCGTGGAGCACTCACTCAACTAGCTAAGAGGTTAAGGATAAAATTACACTTGACGGAATTGCGCGTTCCACACCTAGGCAGGGAACACGTATTCAAATTTGATTCCTTTTCGTACACACAGACTTGCTACATGTATCCATCTTCTGTCAAATGCCACGCGATACAGCCTTCTTCTATCACATCTGATCTTCACCCGTAGTTGGTGTTTAAAGAAAGTGATCAGATCCTGATCAGAAAAAGACAACACCCCTGGCTACTTTGCAGACGCAACGTCCAAATCACCATTCTCGCCACGGCCAGGATTGTAATGTAGATCATTTGTCTTTCCCTGTCCCACAGTGGCCTCACATTGTCAACAACATTGGATACAGTAATCGGGCGAGGATGCTTGGGATCGATGCGAGCCGTCACCATGCTAACATATGACCAGTACTGGCGGAGTTCGCGGCAATCGAAGAAAGCGTGATCAGTTGTCTTTATGGCTGTTATTCAACGATGGGGATACGCAGGCAACTCCAAAAGACCAGAACTGCATTGTATGTTGTTAAGTGGAAGTGCATTTTGGGCCAATCGCCAGGTCAGAGAGAACTCTGAATTATTCAGATGACTTGAACCTGGTTCCCAACTCCACGCGGAGCAGATCCCACTCTGCTGCCAACCCAAACATGCGCACAGCGGGTCGGTGGCGGCCTCCCCTCACTAGATCTCTACGGAGTTCCCTACGGGTAGCAGTCACAAGATCACTGGACCTTGGTAGTTGTTTTAGCGCGGCTCGGCACTCTTTCAGGAAGGCTGAATCCCCCACGGCCTGCGACGACTCTTGATAGAGGGGTCGAGAATGAGGTCGGGAAAGGCGGCAGTAATCGCGGGGTGCCACGGTTGCTCCTCAGGAAGGCCAGCCTCTTGGCGTCTCGATGACACTTCAAGTCTGGCATTCCCAAACCTCCCTTACACGGTCGTTGAATGCAGACCTGTCTGCTCACCCAGTATCTTCCTCTGTCCCAAAGGAGCGAGCACAAGAGTTGGACAAGAGCTTTTAGATGTTGTCCAGGCAGGGGAAGTATGGCCAGTCGGTAAAGGATGAGAGGGAAGACGTATGTGGCGCACGCCTCAGCTCTACCCTTTAAGGAAAGTTTCCTAGGAAGCCACAAGTTGACTGCAGCGTCCACCTTTGACCGTACCTCCGACCAATTCTTATCAAGCTGGAGACCCGGTCCGAATCACACGCCAAGGATCTAAACCGGGCCATCCGTCTAGCTGAAGGGCGCCGGGAGGTTTGCGTTGCCACTCCAAGCGCTCAACCGCTGTCCAACCGACTTCCTGTGGTTTATCTTGGCGCCTGTGATTCTTTCGTACTGTGCGAGTGCCTCCAACATGATCTCAATGTCTCTGAAGCTCGACACGAAGACCGTGACATCATTGGCGAATATGGATACCTTCAGAGCCATTCCGTGCAGGGCCGAATTTGCCTCCCTCACGTCTCAGCTTGCGGAGCAGAGGCTCCAAGGCCAGGATGTAAAGCAGGGGCGACAGCGGACAACCCTGACGAACCGACCGAGAGATAATAAAGGGTTTTGAGCACTTTCCGTTGACTTGCACGTCAGCCGTGGGCTGTTGATACATCACGGAGATTCACTTGCAAAAGTCCGGTTTAAAACCGGCAGCCTCTAAGACAGATGCCAGGAAACGATGGTCGACCCTATCGAACGCTTTGGACTGATCTAAATTGATCAGCGCAGCTTCCATGTCATCATCTATTCCCCTCTCTAGGATCGTACGGATCAGATGCACGTTGTTATGAATCAATCTCCCCATCACAGCGTAGTTCTGTTCCGGTTCAACCAATTTGCCGATAACAACCTGCAGCCGATTCGACAGGACCTTGGCCAAAATCTTTAAAATACTTATGGGCCTGTAGTCGTCTAAATCTTCCCCTCCATATCCATCACCTATCTTCAACAGTGTGATCACTCCCTTGGTGACTTGTCCTGGGATGGATCCCTGAGCAAACCAATGGTTGAACACGTTTGTCAGAAGAGGCAGAAACATGGGCGACAGCCTCAAATACAGTTCATATGGCAAACCATCAAGTCCCGGCGATCTGTTACAGCTGACCTGCTTCAGCACACTAAAGACCTCCCGCTCCGTCACCCGGCCCTCGCAACTAGCCTTTCTAACCGCCTCAAGGTGGGGAGAGTCGGCCAAATAGTTGCTAAACTCAAGGACCGGAAGATCGGGCTGCTGCGTAAAACGCTCCTGGAAATGTTCTCGAAACCCCTTGCAGATCTCCTTAGTCGATTCCAGGGTGCGTCCATCCAGATGTTTGACTTTCGCAATGTATTTGTTCGATCCACACCTAGAAACTTCACGGTGCACGTCTGCATCAGAATTGACTGCTTTGTTGCCTATTTTTCTAAGCCTAGCTCTAACTACTTGGTCTTTGTAATGTTTGCTAGTCTTGCGTACAAGGTCCTGCTTAGCTAGTTCCTGAATAACCTTATCACCCTCCCCCGTAGCCCGGGCTAGTTTCTGCTCTAGCTGCTTCTTCGTCTTGGCCTTATCTAGTGCGAGGCGCTGGGCATACTTGACGGAGAAGTTTCTGATCTTGGCTTTGAGACCTAACCACCACTTACTCCCGGTAACCGCCCCCACTAGTGCCTTTTTAATTAGTTCTCTTAACTGATCTCCAGAAGGGAGGTGTTTAACTTCCAGTACCCTGCTAACTTAAGCCTATTTCCTAGCTTTAGCCGGGCCATAACTAGTTTATGGTCTGTCTGGCCTAGCCAAGTCAATGTGGGACAGGATAAGGAGTCTACTTCGCCTCTCCTAACTAACATCCTGTCCAAATAGGTATTTGGATAGGAGGGAACGCTATTGGTCCACGTCCACATCTCCCGCCCTGGATGCTCAACCCGAAACCTGTCGACCAGACTGCATCTAGCCATCAGATTAGCCAGGCTGGACTCGCACCTCTCCGACCCTCTAGCTTCACCTCCTACCTTATCTATCTTGGGGTCTAAGATGGTGTTCCAATTTCCCTTTTACACTACCCGCTTCCGACAATCTACAAATGCGTCGAGCTGACTGAAGAATGAGACCCTCTCACTAGTGCTGGGCACATGAACCGCGACCACCCAAAACACAGAATCTTTTACAGCAACATCGGCCACGACCAGCCTGCCTTCCGCATCTCAGTGAACAACGTCGACTGTCGCGGACAGGGTACGTTTAACCAGCAAGGAGACTCCCGATGATCTCAAGCCCCTCACATTCAAACTAGCCAAATTCAAAGCCATGGTACCTACCTTAAGATGTGTTACACTCAGCTCCGAAATCAGCTGGGGAAAGGACGCCGACACTGTATGCAATGCTCAAGGTGGTCAGGTTTTTCATATCCTGACCTTCTCTCACAATGCTGCCAACGTCCAAAGGGAAAGTCAATTTAATGGCCCTATAGAGTGACGGATGAACCAACACTGGGACCCTTCCCTTACATTGTTTTGAGAGTTCCTCAAGGGAAGGGTCATTTTTCCTAATCAGTTCAATTCCCGGAACAGCCCCTTCAGCGGCCTCCGGCATTGTCCACAAGTTTGTCTTGCATGTCTCTGGAAGCCTGACAAAAGTTGTTAGTAGTGGGGTGTCTGGGAAATTAGACGGGACATTAATGTCTTTTCCCCCTATCTGTTAGCAATCCAGCAGAGGTTTTAAATTTTTTCTCTGTCCGTGGTGTAAATCCATTGCCACAGACAGGGGGTCTATAAAACACAGTTTCTCCCTCATTTCAAGGGGAGGAGTCTCTGATGCAGTAAGTCCGTGAGCGGGAGAAGCTGAAGGGTCTTGGGTTAACTCTTTTCTTTTTGGGGTGGTGGCTCAGTCTGCATTTGTGTGGGGACAGGTGTATGTGTGGTGTTTGGTGTTGGTGTTTGTGTTGTGTCTGGTGTTTGTGTGGTGTCTGGTGTTGTGTCTTGTGTTGGTGTGATGTCTGATGTTGGTGCAGTGTGTGGTTTGGGGGTGGAAGTGGGTTGTATTGTTGTTTGGGGCGGTGTATGCTCACAGGGATGGGGGCCACCTTTTCTTCTCTTTTTCTTTTCTTTTTCTGCATTTCGAATGAACCGGAGTGGTGAGGTTGGGTTCTTCTCCCTCTCACTAGCTGATTCATCCTCAGAGGAGCAGTTTTTTCTCCACTTGGTCCTCGTCTCGATTGGTGTGGGGACCATTGGTCGTTGCTGCTCCTCTGGTTGCTGCTCCTGTTGTTGATGTTGCTGCTGCTCTAGCTGCTGTGGCGGTTGTTGCTGCTGCTGCTTGTCTGGCTGTTGCTGTTATTGTTGTTGTTGTTGCAGCTGCTTTTGCGGCTTTGGTTGCTGCAGCTATTGTTGCTGTTGCTGCTCCTATTGCTGCTGCTGCTGTTGTCATTGCGGCTGCAACTGTTGTTGTTGTTGCTGCTGTTGCTGCTGAGCAGGTGGTTGGGTTGATGTGGAGATAGATGTGTTTTTCCGTTTATGCCCTGCCACCGTACTCCATTGATCCTTGGGTTTTGCCAACTCAAGGGCTGATGTTGGTGATTCCTTAGTTTCAGTGGCTGTTGCTACCCCCGCTGCTGGAACTGTGTTTACTTGTAGCACGGGTTAGCTTGGAACTGCTTTTTGGGGGCAGTTCTTTGCCATGTGGCCCTGCTTCAGACAAAACCAGCAGTGAGGGCGCCGACCCTCAACCACAACTGTCATGTTGGCTTTCTTGAAAGATATTGTTGCTGGTATGCATAGGAAGCCTTCTTTTTTGACCCGCATTGTTACTGTATAACTTCCCAGGTTGACACCGTTTTTGGAGCGTGCCGGATTCATCCGGTCCACCTCCCGAAAATTACTGAGGAAAGCTCCCAACAGTTCTGTGCGTAGGTCAGCAGGAGCATTGAATATATGTACTCGGATTCTCCTCCTGCCCCGATACTCTGGCAGTAACTTGATACCTGTGCATTTAAGTTCTGTGCATGAGAACTTTTCTGCTTCATCCTTGTTGAGGAGCAGTACGTCCCACATCGCGAAGCTCCTCTGGTGTATATACTTGACGGGTATATTCAGTTTCTGGAGGAGCTTTGCCATTTCCTCTTTTTTCATCCGTTTGAACTGATTTGCTCGGATGTCCGAAGTGATGAAGGACAGGATCTTGTTTTCCATCGCCTCCCAGTCTCCAGGTATTGGTTTGAGGACGTTCCCCTCAATATATTCCTTGTACTTAGTAAGGTACAAGTCTTTATATAATGTCTTGGGCGAGGGGTCTTTTGTGGGATTAAAAGATCGTTCTGCTGTCTTGGAGGTGTTTTGTGAGACAAGTTTCCCTTTAAGGGTTGATTCTCCCGCGCTTTCCTTGGGTGTGTCCAGTACTGATCCCTTATTTGGGGAGCTTCCCCCTTCATAATGTCTCCTGAGGTGGCTACCTCCTTGCCAGCGTTCATTTCTAGGCGGTATACCTCTTCTTTTTGGGGGGAGCTGTCCTCGTGGGGAGCTTCTCCCCCGGTAATGTCTTTTGGGTACGCCTTTTTGGTTTTGAGTGTTGCTCCCCCATGTGGGGAGTCGTCCTTTGGGGGAGTTATCATTTCCTTGCCTGGTGTTATTTCTTTTTTTTATTTGTGGTTTCCATGGTCAGTCAATGTGTATGATAAAATCCGAAAAAAAATCACTGTTTTGACTGACGTGGAGACGGCGTCCAAAGTGGGGAGCTGATTTTGGCACCAAAAAGAAGTGGTGCCAAAGGCGACAAGAGGGGAGATAGAACTGAGAGAGTGAGTGGAAGTTAGTGGAGGGAAGAGAGAAATTGTTTCCAACCCTCCCTCGCGGGAAGGTTGTAAATTATCAACTTGGATCCCCCCTTACAGGGGGAGAGCAGAGAAAGACAGACAAAGTGGGGGTGCGGACAGAACGCTACCCAAAAAACTCGTCAGGTGTTCCAGGCACGAAAATGTGTTGCCAGAACAGCACTGCCTCGCGCAATGTATGTAATACTATACTTTGATCTTGGCCAAGAAAAGCTTAAAAAGCTAAGAACAGCATCTATTAACAACAGACCTTTGATCTTAATCAAAAAGGCCAAGCACAAAAGTGTTACGGACCGACGGACCGACTTATAGAGTCGCTTGCACGCGACTAAAAATAATAACGAATTAAACTCTCAATTAGTCCCCTTTGGGTTTCTGGTTTGAAAATTAAACAGTTTCAGATAAAATAAGTTAAATCAAATATAAATTGAAATGAAAATAAACTAAATAATTAAATTTTAAATTATATTTTTAAATAATACAGCTGAAACAAGGCTATTATGTCAAATAAGTAATATCATTGAGCTAATTATTTCAATAGATTTAATTTAATGTGATATGCTAATGACTGTAACTCAATCAATGTAGATGTGGTTTGAAGAATGCTATATATAGAAATTATGCATAAGATGTCTCCTTTGAAAGAAGTATCCTATCATGGGTTTTTGACAGAAGTATCCTATCATGGGCATTAATATTTCTTGACCAGTAGAGGTGTACACACATATGGCTTTATATTTCTTTGGTCATTGGGAGTTGTACACACAGACAAACACACATACGAACGCTACTACTTTATATATATAAAGATATAAATTATCTTTAAAATCAAATTTGATGCTAAAAGACTTTTTTTTTTCAATAAATGAAAACAATATAAATAAAATATTCTGGTTAACTCCAACCTTCCTCCTTAAGTTATAGACATGTTTTTATTGTTAAGCTATAATGATGAATGCTATCTCTCCTGGTGTAAAATGGAGACGATTATTAATGTAATATTTTTTTTTTTTTTTTCGGAGAATTCATGCTGGTACATCGGTAAGAGTAATGGATCTAATATTTTTGCATATATATATTTTTTTTACATAGGCGTCACCACTTATCAAGGCCGATAGGCCACTCAAGGATAAGGGTTAAAGAGTGTAGAGTAGTCAAAAGGACAATATAGTAATCGATAGTAATGGAAGTTCGGTAAATTTGTTAACTTAAGTGGAACGGCTCATCAGAAACTTGTTCACGTTGGACTTGAAGGCAACCATATTATAGACAGTGGAAAGCAGGAAAACCGAAGACAATTCCACAGGCGTGCAGTTCTAAGAAAGAAGCTTTGATCATGGAATCTATGTTTAGGTTTAGGCACAGATAAAGAGTGTGGAAAATTATTGATAATGTTTTCAGCTAATCTAGTGTTTCTTGTGAAAGTTTGGCGAGGGAGGACCATAGATTGAAGCTCAGTCAAACACTTTCCATGAAAATAACAATAAAGCAGAGACAAACTCGCAACATCTCTTCTGTAAGATAGAGGTTGCAGCGAAGAGAAAAGGACATCTCCCACCAGGCCACGAAGTCTATTTTGAACCCTATCAAGGCAGGACAAGTCTTTTCTAGCAGCTCCTGCCCATATGTGGCAACAGTATTCCATCCTTGGACATATCTGGCTCTTATATAGATAGAGAATTGCATCAGCAGTGAGATATCTACTGGATCGATAGAAGGATCCGACCATTTTTCCAGCGGCCTTGGCAACAGATTTGATGTACGTATTCTATTTAAGATCAGGAGTAAAGGTCAAGCCTAGAAGCCTGTCAAAACTTGAGGCCTCCCCAAGACGAGAGCCATTCATTTTAATTGATGCCAGATGGGGATCAGAACGTTGATAATGTAAAGATAGAAGCTTGGTTTTAGATGCATTAAAAGTAACCAGCCACTCCTTTCCCCATTGTACAACGTGATCAAGATCAGAGGAGAGAGAATCGGAGAGAACTTGGTCGTTTACTGTCTTAGATGTGCTACCATAGATGGTAGTGTCGTCAGCAAAAATGTCTACGAATGATGTAAGGATGTGATTTGGAAGATCATTAATGTAGATCAGGAATTAATCTATCTATACTCCTATAAATTCGTTTCTCTTTTGTGTGCATTGATATATTAAAAACCTGCTTTTCTATTTATTTAAAAAGAAAATACAATTTTCTTATATATGGGTCGTAGAATTGCATTCACTAGCAAAAGATCTAGCTAATTTGCATATTCTTTTAACATTCATTTTAATTAATTTCCTATTAGTTTTTTCGGTTTTCTTATGGAATTATCATCTTTAGTCACGTGTAATTATATTCATGCAGATATTCTACATGATTTATACTTGCATAATATTTGCATAAAAAGTGTGCTGTAAACACAAAATTGTTTCCATATATATGTATATATTTTTGTTTCTATCTATCTATCTATCTATAAAATTGAATGTGTCTGTGTACATTTCTCTACTCAATAACTCTCAATAATTTTTAGTCTACAGACTTGAAATTTGATATACAGGGTACTGAGATTTGGGAAAATAGACGTGATCGGTTTTCGGTCAGAAATTTGGCTATTAAGGGGTCAAAGTTCAACGATTTGACCTTTGAGAACTCTACCAAACTCCTCCGACAATTTTGAATCTAAACACTTAAAATTTTAGATATAGGTTCCTTGGACATGGATCTAACTTAATAACTTGATTTGAGCTCCAAATAATAAATGTTAAGGGGTCATAATAGGGGTCGAAGTTAAAAAAATTGACAGCTTTTTTTTTTTTTTCTTTGCTCAGGGAAGATATATGCTTCTTGATTATGGATCTAACTTAACTTGATTTGAGCCCAATAAATGTTAAGGGGTTATAATAGGGGGCAAATTTTAAAAAATTGACCTTTTTTTTTTTTTTTTTTTTTGCTCAGCATACACCTCTAAACACCCGGGCAATGCCAGTATATATATATATATATATATATATATATATATAAATGACTGCAAAAATTCCCCTTTAGACCAAAGTATCATAGATGTCACATACAAATTCAATACATCTAGCCTAATAGCCACTATCTTATGTAGCTTTCGAACACTATTTCATACAAATTCAGTTGTGACAATAAAATGCTGCATTGCATCCTACGAGCAACATCATCACAATTGTAATATGTTCAGAGGAAAGAGTCCCTATTTTTCTCTCTAAATATTTAGTCGTACCACTACTACCAGTTGTCACCAGATACAATTCTACGAGTTGCACAGATATTGTTTACGGTAATCGTAACTGGCTCATATATACATAGATAACATAATCCGTCCATTCTGATTGGCTGCGCTCTAAAAATTTATTGAATGAAATAAAACAAACTCATTAGAAAATATACTCAATTATATGGAAGCTAAACTCTTCAATATATAAATATATATAAAGTGCATCGGTACTTTGCTAGGGTACATTCATTTTCGACATGGGTGCCAGTGCCCGCTATTATACTGGGTTGGTAGTGGCTACCACTAATAATGATAGCTTGTTTTTATTTTACAGATGGAGTGGGGGGGGGGCATACTTCCATAGTGCAATGCTGGTACGTAGGTCATGCTAGTATATATATGTATGTATAAGACACTTCGTGTTTGAGTTCATGCGTGTATGGACTCCGAAATGGCTGGATTGATTTTTTGGAAATTTAACACAAATGTACTTTATGCTTTTAAATCCGATTAAAGAAGGAACATTCCAATTTTGGTTAAAGTTAATATCACAAGGGCATTTGAGAGGTTTTATCATCACACAAGCAAAAAGGCCCAGCGTATAAAATCAACAATAGGTTCTTTGATAAGACAGAGATGCATTCGAAATGAATGTTTCTGTTTAGAATACAAAGAACCAATGAGATTTGACTTTTGCATTTTTATCTTTAATTCAAGCTATTATATAAAAAATATAATCAACAGCAAAATCAACTTTACAGTGCAATGTACGCTAGGTATGGATAGGAATAAAGTAATAAGTAAAAAATGAACTAAATAGAACAGGAAAAATTAACATAATCATCATGTTTTACATTGATATTTTGTTTTCAGTTATGAAACTTTGTCAAGAATAGCAGAGTCTGTTTAAATATACAAAATGTTAGGAGAAAAGTATGATCATGAGGTAGATGGGTAAAGTGAGGAAGTGTGTTAGGATTGGAGGGAAATAAAGTTAGGTTAAATGTTTGCCTTTTTTTTTTTTTTTTTTAGCTAAATACTTCTGCCTGTTTAAAATTTTCTTTTCTTTAATCTTTGCAGGGCATTTACGACAGGAACTCCACCCCTGCCACGATATCATCACTCAACGGTTGTTTACGACCAAAGCATGTTTATCTTTGGTAAGTATTTCTTTACAATAAAGACTTGCAAACATCAGTCTGTGAATCAAGAAAGGTTTCCATGAAGTTAGGGTTTAAAACTGCATGACATGAAAGGGCTATTATAGATCAAGTCAGAAAGCAAGGCCACCCTGGAATTTTACCAATGGGAATCGTGTCAACTCTAGTAGTGACTCACAGGTAGAAGCAGATTTTCTACTTATATAATATTGTACACAAGTAAAAATTAAGTTGTAAATAAATTAAAAAGTAAAAATAGGTATCTAACTCAAACAGGAAAAATTATTGAGTAGAATTTTAATAAAAAACAAACTAAATCGTAACACTTATCCCCCTCAGTGTAAATACCCTCGACTAAACCAGCAAGCAGTTAAATCCCACTCCTTCACTGTAGAGATCCATAGATGCCAGAAAGCCTTCTGCTGAAATAGTTTCTTCCCTCAAACTGCTAGATTTTGAAATTCTTTCTCAGTTTCCTGCTTCTTTGTCTGTACTGATATGCAGAAGTTCAAGTGTAATGTGAATAAACATCTTGTTGCTGAACACCCTGTGTAGTATTCCTGTAGATATGATCCCAAATAGTAGCCCCTTGAAATTTGGTATATAGGCATGTGGAAAACTTTTTAATTAGTTTTTATCCAGACAAAAGGGTTACTAAAGGGTTAAAATTGACAAATTGGTACTTGGGGGGGGGGCATCAAATTTTTACCTGTTTGTCAACTATTTCACAACTGCGCATGCGTGAATTATTCATATGACAGCTTCCTTATGTTAAAAATGAGTAGGTTCAAAAACACTTTTTAAAGATTGGAGCAAGCTGACCTAATGGTTATCATACTTGACTTACTGTCTTTAAGTTTTGTCCATCCACATCTATAAAAGCCTAATTTTCATGAATAAATGTTTGTCAATTGTGACATAATCTCATGATTCAATATTTTTAAAATTGAGATGTTTTTTGTTCCTTTTATTAATTTTTTTGAGTGTGGAACCATTCTTGAAATAGTAAAATGTAGTTGTCCCAAGCAAAAATAAAAAAAAAATGGCAGCATAAATCTAGTCAAAGATTCTTTTCCAAGTAAAAAAATTTATCCAGTCAGTATCAGCATATCCTAGTGGTTTTCTTGTGTACAAATGGAAATCTATCACTGAAGCATTCATAAAACATTTAGTATATTTTTAAAGCAATGTGGCATATGATTGGTTAATTCTTATCTTCTATGCTTATAAATACAATTGTTCAAATCTGTGTAGTCAGACCTTTCTAGTATGTCAAAAATATTGCAACAAATTCCTTGAGTGATTTATTTTACACATTTAAGCATCTATCTTTTATAATGTCTTGAATCAAAATCATTTCAGCACTAAGGAAGTAGGAAAATGATGAAAAAGAACAGTTGAATTTACATATTCTCATAGTTTTTTGAAGACAAGCACTGATGTTTTGTGTTTAAGTAGTTTTAAAAACTCTTTATTTCATCACAAATCTTTGGTTTTTATGGGTTGGTAACCAACAAAATGGCATCTGACTGGTTCCAAGAAGAATCTAGGCCACCATCTTAAATAATATTTATTTGTTGTAGATTTAATTTTTTCCCCTTAGTTGTGTGTTGGCTTAACTGCACAATCCCCTATTTTTGTATATCTAATTGTAATATTGTATTTCAATATATATATATATATATATATATATATATATATATATATATATATATATATATAAATGTAATTCTTGGTTCGTTCAAAGTCGATAGAACCATATTTCTACATTACCAATTTAATTGAAATTTTCAGAAAATCTATTTTTAAAGTCAAGGAATGTTTACATGTTATTAAAATAATTTAACATTGCGAATTATAAAAATATTAAATTAAATAAAATTATTTTTCGTAACTGCGAGATTATCTGCCATTTCATTTCCGGTAGAAATGAGCCTTTCACTTATTGAGATAAGTATTATTTGTATTAAATTTTATGATACTCATGCAGAGAGTGATCCGTGCTGAAATAATAACGTGATTATTTAAAAAGCCATTCTTAACATGGGGAGGGTGTTTTGTACCTATTCTGTACTTTAACCTTACAATTGAATAAAAAACATATTGTAAAACTTTAATTAAACTTGGAAATACGATTTAAAAAATAGCACGGATCACTCTCTGCATTAGCACCATTTTTATTTATTGCGGACTATTATTCTCATTTTTATTAGTTGTTGTTTCACGACTTTTCGGCCAACTATTCCTCTGGCCTTCATGAAAAAAAGTAAGTATGTGAGAAATTATTTTTTCCTTTTATAAATGTTCAGTAACATTTTCCTTTTATTATTCTTAAAGAGTAAAACTTTTTTTATTCATGAAAAGAGTTAAGTCTACGTAAATAAATAAATAAATATTTGTACACGTGACAAACTATGAATAAATGGTTTAGTTACTTTTTTAAAAATTATTTATGAAAAGAGTTAACATAAATGATGTTTGTAAAAGTGCGAAAGGCAATGTAAGTGACATAGTTGTACAACCATCCACCCCATGCGTAATTTCTATACTTATAGGTTTTTGGAAATTTTTTGCACTGGATTATTATTGATTGGACACTAATTAAACAGATTATTAAAAAAAAATTAAAAAAAGAAATCATTATTTCGGCATTTGAAAGTGGTGCTCACTTTTTAGTTACAACGTTCTGATAAATCAGTCACCCATTTTGTAAGCAATAAAAACGCGGTATATCAAAACCATAGAAAGTAAAAATAATATGAGCCTCTACCGCATTTGTAAGTCAGAAATATATTTGTTTCTCAAAGAAAAAAAAAATAGATGGAACATGACTTTTTTATTGTTTTTATGAAAATAAAGTTTCAAGTTTAAAAAATTTTTTTTTTTTTTACTTATTTAGTTAAAAGTCAGTTTGTGGGTGTTTTTTTAATTTTTTTTAAAAATAATTTGTTTTTATGAAAGGTGAGTTTGTTGGTGTTTCTTTACAATAATTTATCTGTTTTTATGAAAGGTGAGCTTTTTTTTTTTTTTCAAAACTTTTGTTGTTTTTTTTAAATTTTTTAAAAATATTATAAATTTCACTAACATGCTGGAGAAATGTTTTATAATTTGATATTTTTTTAGATTAGGTCCAACTCCACAATTTTCCTTTAAATGACGACATCTATAGGTTTTCAAGTATGCTGAATACAGAAATCGCATTGGAATTTTGCAGAAATAAGTAGTTATCGATATATAAAAAGTTGTATTATGTATTGTATTCTTTAGCAGCCATCTTTTTACGCGCGCACGCGCCATAAACAAATGCATGCGCGTAAAAAAGATGGCCGCCAAAGATTACAATGCATAATACAACTTTTTATATCTTGATAACTACTTATTTCTGCAAAATTCCAAAGAGATTTTCGTATTCAGCATAGTCAAAAACCATTACAAGTCGTCATTTAAAAGAAAATTGAGGAGGTGGACCTAATCTAAAAATTTACGAATAATTTTCCATCCCGTACGCCTCCTGATACATTGCTTCGTCAACATGCGACCAATTTATATCTCCAAAGACACTTCCGTATTTAGCCTTGACTAGGTGGGGGTGGACTAAGGGAATGACCATTAAATAATTCTGTGGGTCGCCATGGAACTCAACACCCAAGGAGTACCAAAATAGTTTTCATGATATGAAGAAATTTTTTTTCGAAAAGTGGGTGATCACTTTTCCATGTAAATTTAACTTAAAATGAGCACCCACTTTCTGGCCACCTGAGGAAGGGGCATTTATTTTCGTGTTTATTGGTTTTTTGACAAAGGCAGTTTGGTACGCAAGTGCATATTTAACAGTTTTTGTTTATGCTCACGCGTAGCATAAACAAAGGCTACGTCTGTGAAATGGAAAATAGTCCCAGAGTTCAGGGGTTATTACCATGCAAAATAAATCAAACAAAAAACTTTTTAGCCAAGAAACACACAGAAAAAAAAAAAAAATAGCATCCATTTTTTTTCTATCGAATTTATTTGCTGTTTTTATTGAAAACTATTTTCCCCTGGATTTTTGATAAAATTTTCCATTAAGGGCCGTGCATCTCACGTTCGTATATAACAAAAATTTTTTTGTAGATTTCGGTGTGCTAAAAACGAATCTGCAAACCGTTTCCGTCGCAAAAAAAATAGTTTTTATGATATGAAATTACTTTTTCGAAAAGTGGGCGATCACTTTTCAATGTAAATTTAACTTAAAATGAGCACCCACTTTCTAGCCACCTGAGAGAGGGGGGATTTCTCCCCATGTTTATTGGCTAAACAGCTTTCGTTTATGCTCACGCATAGCGTAAACGAAGGCTACGGCTGTGAAATAGAAAATAGTTTCTGAGTTCATGGGGTTATTACCATGCAAAAGAACTCAAACAAAAAACTTTTTAGCCAAGAAACACACAGAAAAATGCCCCTCTCTCAGGTGGCCAGAAAGTGGGTGCTTATTCTAAGTTAAATTTACATTGAAAAGTGATCACCCACTTTTCGAAAAAGTAATTTCATGAATATCATGAAAACTTTCTTTTTGCTACGGAAACGGTTTGCAGATTCGTTTTTAGCACACTGAAATCTACAATAAAATATTTTGTTATATACGAACGTGAAACGGGCCTTAAAGTAAAATAATACCAGATTTTTTGGAGCAGATTTGCCGTTTAGGTGTACAAATATTCTCAAACCAGGTAATCACTAAAAGGGACTCTTAAAAGTCGTCACCTGTATCGAGCAAAAGTTTAAAACCACCGATTATATGCCAGCCTACGTCATGGTAACATATATTGAGTGAGTTCCTAACAGTATTTTGTATAGTTTTTTAGTTTAAACTCATTTTCCCAAAATTTCCCCAAACTTAACGTGTTCGATACAGTCTGCCGCCATTTGTATTTTTCAGATATACCGATAAACATTGAATGTTTTTGAACCGATTATACATTACATAAAAACACTAAAATCTTATCCAGTTTACTTTTCTCGCCTTTGATAACATTTATTTGTTATATATTTATTTTTTGACAACTTCTTTGTATCTGTGTTTAGTAATATAAACCCTTTTCATTTAATGTAATGTTTAGTCGGCTTGAAAAACAGTGTTTATCGGTGTATTTGACAGCTACAAATGGTGGCGGACACTGTTGATTACTTTAAGTTAGAGAAAGTGAGTTAAAACTAAAAAACTATACAAAATACTGTCAGAAACCCAACGATTATGCCAGCCTATGTCATGGTAACATATATTTGTTGGGTTTCAGACACTGTTTTGTATAGTTTTTAGTTTTCAACTTACTTTCCCAAACTTAACGTATTCAACAGAGTCTGCGACCATTTCTGTTTTTCGAGCCGATTAAACATTTTACATTACATAAAAACACTAAATAATTATCCAGTTAGGTAGAAACGTAACTTACCTTACCTTTGCTTTCATTTATTTGTTTTTGGACAACTTTTTCGAATCTGTGTATAGTAACCCCCCCCCCTCCCATCACTCAAATATTAATTACTAACTCACATTTTTGTATACAGAAAACAACCAAAAAAAAACATTTAGCGTTTCAACATTTTTGCCACGTTCGGCTTCATCCACTGATTGTTGGTCGAGTCCAAACCATGAATGATTGACAGAAACTCCCGAGGATTCAGATCAAATTCTGCAAGAGTACCATTTTTTTCATTTTCACCTTCTTTTTCACTTTTTGGAGTGGATTGCTGTACTAAGAATATAAGAAACATGCATTTTCTCTTTTTATTAAATTTTTCCATTACACCAAATTGAGCCACGGCAACGCGTGGCAGGGTACAGCTAGTATATATATATATATATAATGAAAATTATAGAAATAATATTCCGACGTGATGGAGCGATGAAAAAGGAACCAAAATTTTATGTTCAACATTTCATCTTGATTTAAAGAAATAAAATACCATTACTATATTTGAAAATATATTTGTATTTATAATGTAAAATGGATGTTTTTGTACTTTTTTCGAATGCCGTTAACATTCAATGTGAGTATAGTTTTCCTGGCATTTTGAATTTTATTTGATATACGCATCCAACATTTTGAATTCGACCTATATATTATTGTTATTATTATTATTATTATTGTTATTCCCTTTCTTCATTTCAGGTGGTTACACTGGTGACATTCACTCTAATTCAAATTTGACCAATAAGAATGATTTGTACGAATATAGATTTACAACTGGACAATGGGTCAAGTGGAAATTTGAAGGACCGTACGTAACCATCCTCCATTTTTCTCTCTAACAAAAATATACATTAATATTATTTTCCATTTTCACATTTCAGCCTGTGAAACCATATGTGTGCCCCTCGATAACCGCCAGCGCCCTCGCTTGTGTGTTATAGTTTATCCTCTCCTTCATTTTCTATTCTCGTTCTAATAATGTTGCCATCTCTCACATTGGTGATGGCTGAGAATGCGAGCACTGGCTTACAAGTATGAAAATAAAATTGACCAACGCAAACTCGCATTCTGTAGATATCAATTGTGTGTACTATCATAAAGCAACCCTCCAAACACTCCAGACAGGGCATGAAGCCAGTAATGAAGCATCTAAGGAGCTACAAAAAATAGTACTTCAAGGTCAAAAACATACCAACAATAAGTGTTAGATAGATTAGACTCTGACCCTAAAAACAGCAATTCTCTCTTTGTCAGAAATATCGTTCCTCGAATGTGAGGACTAAAGGACCAAATCAGGGAAGTGAGAGTTACGTGGCTGTTGAAAGTAAACCCATCTGCTAAAAGTCTCTCAATCTTCTCCGAGCTACAACCTATCATCATCTGTTCCACACTGAAATTGATTTTAAACTAACTCTGACTCCTAAATTTATTAAATCTGGATCGGGAATCCTAAAAATCTCATCTTTGTTTCAGAATGAGTAAGTAGAAATAACTCGCCCTCTCCCAGTGGATTACTGATCGCCTTTGTGTGCCCCTATTGTACTGGTTAATAACTTTTTTAACTTCTGCACTTGTCTTGAATGGCTGATTATTTAGAAACTGACTACTCACTGTGAGAGGTTTTCCTGTCTTTAAGAGTTAAAAAAAAGTCTTGGCGATCCCCAATTGTCTTTTTATTAATCTCACTCCCTATATTTTTGATAATGAGACATTTCCTCCCATTGTTAGGAATCTTGGCTCTGGGAAGATGACATCCTCAATATCACAGCTGTTGTACTCTTGGGCCTTCTTCTGAAGCCTTTTGTCATTAATGGTAACCTTCTGGAAATCATGATCTGAACTCCTCATTGGTGTCCATGTGTAAGATCATGTGGTTCCCTGCTGACAACATTGACAACCTCAACATTGTGTGCCATTGATTTCTTTTCTTGTTCTGGTTATGTCATTGAGGGGATCTACTGACTCACAAGTATAATAATACTAAATAAAAGAAAACACAGCTCTGATACTTTCTGTAAATATGGGTGTGTGTGTGAGTTACCATCGAGGGGAACTACCCTCTAAGCGCAAACATCCATATCTTAGTTTTTCTGTCTTGAAGATGAGGAAATGAATTGAGTCAGTTGATCAATTCAATTCAACATATCCTCATGTCCAACCGTCGCAGATCTGAGACTCTGTGTTCAAAACATTCCCAACTGTCATGAATTGTTGTAAAACTCGGTCACTCCTAAAATTAAATCTAAATATATTTCAGGTCCTTTTGTACACTACACCTTGATTAACATATTTCAGCTTCTTTTGTCTACCCCGTATTTCCTCTTTTGTCATCCTTTTTATTTTCCTCCTTTTTTTCTTTTTAACACTTGGAGGATGTGGGTAGGGGGAAACATTGATAGTATCACGCATTTTCATAATTTTCATCAGTTTAAATTGATCTCATTATCTAAATAAGTAAATGATAAAGTTAGACCCATTTCTTGTATTAATAGTAAAGTCAAAACACTATTTAAATTTAACTCAACTTTACACAATAAATGCAGCATCTTTTTTATATACGGTTTACGTATATGCAATATACATTGCAAGGTTAACTAATTTGCATATAAGTTTGAAAAAAGTTAATTTTATTTAATTATTAATTGTTATTTTTACTTAAATAATTGTTTTGATTTTAAAATAACACAATTCTGTTTCTCAATAGTTTTATTTTTTGTACAAATGTTTAGTGTTTGTGTTCAAATATTACTTTTTTTAGAAAAACGAACGTTACGTGAAAAATGGCTTAAATAACCCTGCTTCAATATTAAAATTTGAAAAATCGAAAAAAAAACAAAGACATCTCACACCACGATTCGAACCCAAAACCTTTAGATAATGACCCAGCACTCTAACCAACTGACCTAACACGACGTACACGAAATTAGCTAATTCTTTTTAATCTTTAAACTAAATCAGATTACGACATCGCATGACGCATGCGTAGAAGCGAATTTGTCATGAGAGTTCGGTTTTTGCTGCCCCCCCCTGTAGAAAAGTGCTGATTTCAGGGTGAAAATATTAATGTTTTTGGCCAATTTTTTTATATTTGTCGAGCGAAAGATGGGGCTTTCAGATGAGATCAAATTTGTGAATTTTTGTTCTGTCTGTCGAAAGTTTTTAACAGCCACACAAACATACACAGACACATACATACATACATACTTTTATATAAACTGCAGCAGCAGGATTTGACCAATTATTTTTCAGTTGGAGACAGTTTTTTTAAGAATGAGACCAATAATGACACTGCAGTCCCTTGCAAGCAATTTAAAAAAAATTGTGAATATCTGGTACATGCACTTACGTCCTTTCAAGAAATACCATTATGGAACACAGAAGCATCAAAATGATTACATCCACAAACAATTGCTCTAAATTAGGGGCTGTCAATTGGCAACGACAACTTCTTAGCTTCTACTGTGTCAGTTAATGTACTGCATAGGTGAGTGATATTAATACTGTGCCTTGTTTGAACCATAAATAATGGATATACTAGAAAAGGAGGATATCATCTGGGTTAAGACCCCATACAGTAAGTATGGGATTAAATTTGATACTGGACACCTAACAGACGTTGTCTGTCAGCAGTTGGTGTGACCTAATGGAAGACATCATCATAATCTAATAATAATCTTTTTAGGGTTACCTCTCAACTTGTAGGCAAATTCCGATGTGTTAATGAGACCTCTTTTGTTGGAGAAGAAAATTAAACAATCTGAAACAAAAGATCACACCTGCAAAAGATCACACCTTTTACGGTGCTGGCTGATGTACTACATGGATACTACATTCAGATGAGAGACATTGACTCTGAGTTCCTACGTGAACCACAAATAACTGAAGGAAAATACAAGAGAATGTTGTGTAAGTAAATTCAAAATTGGACATGTAACTGATGTTCTCTTCTGTAGTTGGTGGATTTGCTTATTGCAGTACAATAACAATAACAAATAACATGTATTTGTTATAATAACAAATCATGTTGTTTCATCTAGGTCATGAGTTTGATTCTTACTAGTAATCTATGATACAATATTTCCGTGATTTTCAAACTACACACAAGGCAAAAGCTGATCGTTTTATAGTGAAGATGATCCAAGTTTGGTCTATTTCCACTGCTTGATCCGCGTCCAGTCCCATCAAATTTAATCCCAGCACCTGAAAAAGATCTCCTTTTCCAATAATAAAATGTTGCTACCAAAAGGGAAAGAGACATTTAAATTTTTCTTGATTATTTTTTCTGTCTATTCAGGGCTCTATGAACGAATTTAATTTTAGTTGACCTTTAACAACTAAATATGTTAATTTACTAGCCAAATAGAAAATTTACTAGCCTAACCAATGTAATGGTATTTCACTGTTATGAATAAACCAATAGTATTAGGCGATGTTTTTTTTTTTATTTTCGAATTATGAGATAGACAAAATTAAAAGGGGGAAATTCAGAAATTTTATTCAGTTTCAGTTTTATTAAATACTAGCGGGGGTACCCGGCGTTGCCCGGGTGTTTGTAGGTGTGTGTGGTGTAAAATAAAAAAGAACCCGGGGGCGGGGGGAGGGGGAGGATCAAACCGGAAGCCCTGAGGCAAAGTTTGAAAATAAAATTGGCCAGCCAGAATGAGTTAGTGAAAGATGTTTGAAGTTATTTAAGAACCAAATTGACAGGTGCGCGGCCGGAAGTCGTTGAGCGTTAGGACGACGACGATGATGTAGGTTTG
>NC_136482.1:137667393-137792655 GCF_053919585.1 Euprymna scolopes
TTCAGTTAAAAATCCGTTTTACATACTGGCATGTGTTTGACAGCTTTCAGGAAATGACCTATCTCTGCCCTTCTCAGATGTGATTTTATTATTTGTATTGAACTATGTAGCACAATATTACTTTCTGAGTATTTATTAGTATTTATTAATTTATCTCATTTGGGTCAGTTTTATATTTAAAATACAATTGCTACTATTTTCATAGAAATGTTCATAAACTCATATTTGCTGCGTGTTATTAGTCTTTCTCTCTGCAAAAATAATTTTTTATACTATCCCGAAAAAGATCAGCTGCATCAAAACATTTCTCATTCTCTAGTTCATAATAAATAATAAAGTAACAAAGTTCTGAAATTAAAAATGTTTAATTCAGTACTTTGCTATCTCATGTACATATTTATTTTAAATATTTATTATTTTTTCCTTCAGACAGTAGTGTTTCATGCCTATGCAATCTTCAGTCTAGGAAATAATTACTACCCGTTGAAGGCGTCAAACCCACTTTTAACTAGCAATACACATGAAAAAACTGAAATGGCTTAAAATATCTCAATAATGGCACACATAGAAAGAGCTTCATGATCGGAACTTTTTAAGTTTAAAAAATCTGATTAAAATTAAGAAAGTTATGATTATTTTTGTACCTTGCACACTTGGATATTTTCCCTCTTTGTCACCATGTGTTTCGCCACATTTTTTACACTACTTTTTCAGAAAAAATTGTTATATTTTTGTTAAAACACAAGATTAAGCGATAAAATTTGCCATATAAGTGTATTTTTCTATTAGGAATTAGAATATGCTACTGAAAAGCTCCAGAAATGAAGTTTCCAAATAATCTGCAGTAAATGCACATAAATATGCTGCAATTCCTTCCATTAAAAGAAAAGAAGTTAGAGAACTCAAAGTTGAATTGTAATGCATTTTATGTGCAAAAAACTGAAATCTAAATCAAAGACTGTTTAAAAATGAATATAGTGCAATATTTCTTTGGTATTATTGTAGATTAATACCTTCTGTTAGCCCCCCTCCCTTCATTTGACTACCTCTCTAAAATATGTGATTCTTCCTGTGCGTTTTTTTTTTTTTTCTAAAAATGATTATGTGTGATTTTAAGAGGGTCTTTGTGCAATTATGAGAGGATGGGGAGGTTGCCACTCTTACTTTGGGTTAATGATACAGGTAAGAGAAATTATGTGTGAACATCCTGAAGACTAGCTAGAAACAAAACAAAAACAATTTTAGAATTTAGAGTAGGGGTTGGTTTCACATAGATTCACGTTTTCAAGACTATTGTAGCGTTTTAGGACAGTTGACTAATTTATTTTTTTAGATGCTTATATGTAGCTTACCGAGGAATTTTTTTTAGTGGGAAGCTTGCCACTTGGACTTAGCGTTACTATTAGGGCTAAAGAAGGTTTTAGGAGGAGAAGGCTTGCTACTTATACATAGGGTTAGATATAGGATTAAAGAAGTTTTCTTTTTTTTTTAAAGACAACATTTGACACTAATACTTATGTTTAGTGGCTCATAGTTATTGGCTTTTGAAAATGTTATGCCTTACATTTTGAACACCAAATTACTTTTAAATATGCAAACTTACATAAATGAGGGGTGTGAAACTTTACAAGACAAGCAGACAAAAATAAATTTTATTTACAACAAGTGATGTCATTCTAACAGAAAACATGACATTTGGAAAAGTATTGCATATTTTTTGTCCACCTATTTAAATATCAAAAAATACATTTTGCTAAAGCTGACAAATCGTTCACAAATTTTGGATGAATTTGGTTTTTATTTTCAATTACGTTTCTTGTCCGAGTGACACATTATTTTATTAAACTTTCCAGTTTAAGACGTTTCTTTTTTTTTTATTTCTGAACTTCACTAGAAACTAAACAGCTCCTTTAACTATTTAAATATTGATTTTGCATTTTTTTTATAATTGGATAGATTAGTGCCCAATCTATTATGATCCGCTGAAAAAATTGTAAAAAAGACGAATAAAATGGGGGGAGAGGTACTGTTCGCACATGTGAACCCAAAAAATCATTTTACATTTTCAGGTGTTCAAAACAAAACACTATTCAATTCACCATTAAAAACTGATGCACACAAATTCTATACATTTACAAAAGCTTTTTTTCTTGTTTTTTTTTCAACCATATAAATATTTTTAAAATTTGACCAGAACTAATACCAGACTAGTTGGGATTGCTTTAATTATATATTCTGATAACCGAATAGCTTTAATTAGGCTAATTATGTTCTGATAACACAATAGTTCTAACTAAATATGTAAGAATATTTCTTTTTATATTCATATTTTCCTTTCTTTTTTTTTTTTTTTTAAAATCTGTTCTGGAATAAAAAGATAACAAAAAACAGTCTGTTTGCAGCTGTACTATCACTGATAGTATTGCTGCTGCTACAGATAATTTTTTGCAATAGAAACAATTTTTTCTGGGTATCATGATTTTAAATTGCTAACTACCACAAAAGAAAACAACATACAATTATACTTTTATTGAATAAAAACAGTAAAAAGATTGATTTATTTAACAGTGGGTGTCTGAAGAAAATTTTTTTCGAAATTTTAAATATTCGTCCTGTTGAAGTTTTTTTGTTTTTTTTTTAACACAACAAAAAAAACGAGTGGTCAAAAGTATTTGACACCTCAAACTATTAAAAATGACACCTATTCTGGTTAGTTTCCAAATTTCATGACAAAATTTTTAATACAAATGCAGTACGAGCATTTACAAATCAGGGGGGGGGGGGGGTCATTACAAAATCTTCCTGAAAACGCTGTTTTATGATGTTAACATTTTTATCACTTTATTTGCTTAAAACTTTAAAAAAATGTAAATTATTATTTATTAATTCATTTGAAAGTATATTAATTTCTGAACAAAATGGTGGTATTTTGAGGACTTAAATTGCTTTGGTTTTTAAAATATGACTATTTTAGCAGAACTCCCATGAAATCTGTGATTATCCAAAGAGTTTTATCGTCCGTGTTTATTGCTACTTTAACTCTGCAATCTGGTATTCAACCTCTAGGTTACTGTTAATTAACATGAGAAAGGGAATTAAAGTCTATATTATGTTAAATTAGCAGATATATATATATATATATATATATATGAGTCATCCACAGAGACATACACTCTTTCGCTGTATTACAACTCTTCTTCAGTGCAGCTGGACAAAACTCATTTCAAACTAATTGATAATTCTGACTATTGAGTGGGCGCTGTTCACAAATGATATCACAGTGCTTTTGATATAAACATTGTCAACTACTAGAGAGTGCTCCATTTGTTTAACTGAGGTAATTTTGTCAGCATCTGACAAAGCAAAACTCTTTGCTAAGAACCTTGCAGCAAATTCTATTCTTTGCGATCAAGGCCACCTACCTCCCATATTTCCTTGTATGACTGAAAACATGCTATTCAACATATATATGTCTGTGTGTGATGTTGCCAAATTTATCAAAAACCTTGATTCCAGTAAAGCAACTGGCTCTAATAATATTCCTATTATAGCTTCAACCGGAACTAGCTCCCAGACAAAGCCTTAAGGGAAAATGTTTCCCAACATCTTGAAAAACTGCATCAATCTGCCTGGTATTTAAAAATTTTAGAGATTGGTCATCTGTCTCTCAGTACCAATATGACCTCTGTTCCTTTAAAATAAATGATCAAATTTCCATTATGATACCCATTAACCTTATCCTTGAGTGGCCTCCGGGCCTAGATGAGTGGTTACTATATGATGTAAAAAAAAAAGCGCTTTCTATTATTAATGGTAACTGGCGATATCACTTACTACAGTGCTCAATCTGAGAAAGAGAGACTTATATAATCATCCACAAATCATGTTTTGCTGTATCACAGCTCTTTATTGGAGCTAGACACACACACACATTGTTGAATAAACACACGCACACACACACATAGTTGCTAAGGGGTAAACATTGGAACTTGGCAGGCGTAAGTCGACTTAAAGTGCTTTTGTATACATGTGCAAATATGTGTTAAAGTTGATTCATGTTTAACTATACGTCTGATGATAGCTCAAATTATATTTCTTTATACGTCTGATGATAGCTCAAATGTTAATGACTAAGTCTAGAGCACTAAATGTTTCAGTTTTGATTATAACTGATGGTACTCAAGTCATTTTTTTACTTTTGAAATTACTGCTATATATTGGGTACAATATGTTAATCAATGGAGAATTGGCTTTATAATAATAAATATGAAATCTGCATAAATTAAAATATATTTAAGCGTATTTTGCAACACTGAGGACTTTGCTTGTTATATATGTATATATATATGGTTTTCAGAAAATATGCTTATTCAGTTATATTTCACCATTTGTGTTTACCAATCCTTTTTGTTTACAAGCCCCTTCTTTACTAAATATGCATATACAAATAAGTAACACTATATATATATATATATATATATATATATATATATATATATATATATAGTCATCCACATACAGTACTGTTTCGCTGTTTCACAGCTCATTAGTGCGGCTAGACAGCCAGGATTGAAACCCGAGCGTCTGTACATGCTAATAATATATGCTGATAATATATATAAGAAATTCTATTTCCTATTGGCATGATTAATTTAGCTTAATGAAAATTCTGTTGCTTGGTGTTCGCACACCATTCAATGAAATACATGTAAGACAAAATATTATGAAAAAAATATGAATATATATTTGGCTTTGGAATGTCAACTACTGATTACGTGCATATATATAAATACACACATATGCACATATTTCTTTAAAATTGAATCAGTTGCATCGAATAAATATTCATATAAAATTTATTGTTGAATAAACATTTGTTTAAATAATCATATATTTTTACAGTTATGTTTTGATTGTCTATTTCATAGCATATCAATCTTTTTTGCATGTTAACTAATGCCGATACACCAACCTAATTAATGTAATCGATGTAGAACTTTTTCGAGTCAACATACTCATCTAAAATTTCCTGTAATAAAAACTTCAACTGAAATACATTGCAGTTATAACAACAGTCTGAATGCAAATGAATTGCAGTTATAACAACAGTCTGAATGCAAATGATATAAATTGCAGTTATAACAACAGTCTGAATGCAAATGAATTGCAGTTATAACAACAGTCTGAATGCAAATGAATTGCAGTTCCTCATTTCAGAAATCCAAAAGACAAAAATTAAGTTAGACTATAAAAACAACAAAGTATAAATCCTAAATTCTCTAATTAGATTGAACTAGTTTATTTGTGAAGATAAGAAATAATGGCGTCTACCTCCCTCGTGGCAACTCTCCAAATCTAATTGTTTTATTAACTTCTAATGATTGCTGTTTCCTATTTCCACAGAAATGCCTTAGTTATTTCATTTTTTTTTTTTTTTTACTCATCGCTAATAACACTTGAATCATCATCAAAGTTGTCTGATTTTTTGCATGCAGTGAGAGAGGAAGAGAAAAGATGTATATCGTTATAGGAAACTAATATTTGGGTGTTGTCCTTATATAAACTTTGAAAAAATAGACCAGAGTAAAATAATACTTGATCGTGAGCCTTACAGCATGTCAGCAGGGCACATTATGATTGAATGACACTGATTGTTTGTATTTAAGCTCATTGACTTATTTATTTATTTTTTTTATACAACATTCTTATTTAATGAAGCTCTGGGGTTTCTAATAGACGAATAATCTTGCCTTGGTGTATTGCTCTCCTGATATAAAATCTGCATCTGTTGCATTTTAGTATTTGAAAGTTAATCGGATTGATTGCACTTAATGTCTTTGCTTTTTTGCACAGTTTTTATGCAGACTGATGTATTTTGATGCATGAATTTGCTTTCAGGGAGGCGGGAAAATTAGGGTAGAAATGTCTTATGGGGAAGCTGATCTACCTCTTTCAGGAAGGAATGAACTTACCCAGAGACAATAAATATAGTTATAGCTAAATGTTATGGCAGTTATGGCCCCCAGAATCATGATATGAACTCCTGTAACTTTAGCTAATACACTTTATTGTTAATTATACTAATGTATTTGTCTTGATAATTATTGCAAGGCCACTTCAAAATGTTCCAAATAAAATTTGTTACCTCTTTGAAAAAAATAAATGTAGTTTACAGAAGATTAAAAGTGTATATTCTATTTTTAAAAATAAAATGTTTCTATCTGAATTTGTTCAACCCCCAACAAAGCATTGGAACCTAAGGGGCTACTATTTGGGAGTATGTCTAACAGGGTACTGTGAAGAGTTGAGCAGCAAGATGTTTATTCACACTGCATTTAAATTTCGGCTGGCTAGTGCAGTCAAGGAAGCAGGAAAGAGGAAGAAAATTCCAAAGTCTAGCAGTCCAAGGGAAGAAAATATTATAGTAGAAGGATTTCCAGCATCTAGAGAAAGGGGTGGGATTTTGCTGGTTGTTTGGTTGGTCAGGAGTATGTATGTTTGTTGAGTACTATTTGTATAGTCTGATAAAATGATTGATTCATCTGTCTGATAAGTAAACTCTATTTTGTTGGATTTATTTTATAAATTTTTCTCTGCAATTGAAGTATTATTCTTTATTAAATAATGCATACACTATAAGTTCATGAAATAAAACTGAACAAAAGCATGTTTTTCCTAATATTTAGTTAACTAAAAGTTAAATTAATGTAAATCTATATACAATATAACTCCTATAATTTGAACATGCGCTTCGTTCAAATTAGAGGATGCTGTTCAAGTTTCATGATAAAAAAATGTGCTGCAGTTAACTTTAATTTTCTAAGAATTAAGAAATAGTAAATAAAATTATTGCTATATGATACTTCAAGTATATATTAAGTTAGGTTTACGATATATTGCAAGTAAGAATTGTTAAATATTATGACCGGGAACAAAAACATTGAAAATAAATTAAATCTACTCTTACTTGTTAGGTATTTATTACCTAAGTTATCATCTACAGAAATCATACATTCATGTAAAATACAGTTTTTTTAGTTATTCATTGAATGAGTCTCATTGCAGTTTCTATTTTCATCGATTGAGCTCTTGGGCATTGCCATTATATACCGTAAGCGATCACGAAAATCTACAATTTCTTGGTTCTGTAGCTTCTTTATGATTATATCTCTTCGGAGTGACATTGCTTGCAAAACATAGTTGTCACTAAAGTAAGGACTTTTTTTTTTATAACCGTCTCCATAGACTTTTCTGCATCATCCCATGATATTGCTTCATTAGAGTGTTCTTGGTTATTTACATTAGGGTGAAGAGAATGGGAGCTGTCGCTATTTTCATCACGATTACTGCCTTCAGGATATTGATCAGTAGTTTCCTCGTCTTGTTGCACCCACATTTGAAAATCATTTGCATTAAGTGATTTAAGAACAGTGTGGTTGGTCGGTAACCGTTTGGTTTCAATAATTTTTTCTAGCCTAGATGTATTCTCTGATTCTTTCAGTTCAGAAGCCTTTGGCGGTGGGCATAATTTACCCCATGCTTTTGTTAATGTGCTTGCTTTAAATATAGCAATCTGAAAAGGAAAAATTTACAGTTAGTATAAATTAATTATCAATAGCTAATCTACATTAATTACATAATACCAATATTAACATTTCTGCGCAATATCTGACTAAACCATGTAAACAGTTTTACTGCAACTCCGCATCAAATATGCTAATACAATTTCAATGACGAGACAGTTCAAGTATAGAAAAAGTCCTGGTTTAGAGGAAGTTCAAATTAAAGGAGTTTTACTGTATCTATAAAGTTAAGTTTTTTTTAGTCACCCTGACATTGATATTAAAAGCCTACTTTTTCTATTTAAAAATTATTAAAACAAACTTCTTAATATACTTAGTCATGAATATGTGAGCAACTACTTGAGGGTTTACTAATTTGCATATCCCTTTGAAAAACGAGCGTTAATTACTTATTTTTATTGTTTCTTATTAGATGATTGGTTTCATTGCATTTTTACGCTGAATTCTATTTATGCATAGTTTCTACATTCTGCATAATTGAATAGAACTTAAGATGAAAATGTTCTAGTATATAGAAATATTTTTTATATATCTCTATATAAAGTGACCTTGTGTGTGTGTGTGTGAAAATTCTCCACCAAATTCCTCTCCAAATAATTGGTCTACGTAGTTGAAATTTGATATATAGGGTATTTGGACCCGTATCACACTTTCAATTTGGTTTTTAGCCTACAAAAATTGTTGCTAATTGATAACAAAACAATTGGCAGGGTAAGTCAAATGCCAGCTGTTTCTTTTGCGCATGCTCAAAATTAAACATTCACAGCTCAAAAATGCTTAATTGTTAACCTTTCGTATCCATCTGTTCGTAACTCAGATGGTAACAACGCTGGAAAGATTAATAAAGACTAAGCCTTGAATTATATATTGGATAATAATCAATAGATCATGATTTTATAATCATAAAATCACTCTTAACCATCTAGACATTTATATAAATGTTAATTTCAACTGTATTTCTTGTGGTTAACGTTGGCCATGTAGTTTGTTCCTTGCTAATGGAGTCAGAGATGGTTTCATAATCAGGTTTGAATCTCCTGACTGGCTCTAATCATAACTCCCTGCACCAGTGGCGTAGCTAGACCTTTTGCCGCCCGGGGCGGTAGTAAAATTGCCCCCCCCCGGGTGCCCGGAAAATTCGTCCATGGAAAATTCGTCCATTTTTTGCTAGGTAGGAAAACTGGTCGATAATTATTAAGTTAACATTTATTTTGTAGTTGTTTAATTTTCATACCTTGCGAAAATTAGTTCTACGGTATCTAATTTTCCTAAATTCAATTAAATTAAAATATGAAAACTGATTTTTAATATTTTTTATTCATTTGAGATTTTATCTGTTTTCCTTTTGTTTTAAGTAGATGGTGGGGGTTGCCCGGGGTGATTTTGTCCATCCCCCAGCTAGCAATTGTAAAGTTTACAAGGAGTTATAAAAAGTATGCTACAAAAACAAATGTTTGATACTTTCAAAGTCTTAGCCTCATGAATTGGACAGTAATAAAATTAATGAATTCAAACTTTCGCATCTAATGTTATTTCCTCTTTGATGTCGGTGTATATACACCCAAATATCCAACTTTCTTTTCGCACCTATTCGATAAAAATTTATATGAAAGTTCCCCTTTAAGTATGAAATCTTTCTGAGGTCATTTTGTTTTTTTGGTGCTTGGCCGAAGCCTGGGCTTGGCCCTATCCTGTTAGGTCAGCCGGTCACTGAGTATATCTCCAGAAATAATTAATGCTTGCATTTTTTAAACTTAGTAATTGAAATGAATTAAAGCAATTTATTCTCAATTAATGGAAATTTTGAAAACTCCAAACTGTTAAACTATTTATCAAGTAATAATTTACAATTGCGTTTGGAGTTTTCAAAATTTCCATTAATTGAGAATAAATTGCTTTAATTCATTTCAAGATCGGTTTTTAATGTAGAGAAAGTTCAACCTAGATTAAAACAAAAAAATTGCCTCAATCTTGAAGGATATATTATATATATATATTTGTTTATATATATATGTATATGTATGTATCTACATGTATGTATGTATACATGTATGTATATATTTATATTATATATGTATATATATACATATATGTATATATACATATATGTATGTATATATATATACATATATATGTATGTATATATGCGTATTTATATATGTGTATGTGTGTGTATATATGTATATATGCACGTATGTATGCATATATGTATATGTATGTATATATGTATGTATATATTTATATTATATATGTATATATATATACATATATGTATATATATATATATACATATATATGTATGTATATATGCGCATTTATATATGTGTATGTGTGTGTATATATGTATATATGCACGTATGTATGCATATATGTATATGTATGTATAAATATATGTGTATATGCACATATATATGTATATATGCACATATATAGCTATAAAATAAATACGTATTTATTATAATGCTCCCATAATGTTGAGCATAATGAGAGCCGAAAATGGCAAACGACCGTAAGCGAATATAGCAATGGTCTTGTTTAAAATTAGATCTTGTGTACAATTAGAGCTGAGGTCGGTTTGGCAACGACTGCCGATTGTTCCCATTTACTTGCCTCTCCACGAGGGCAGAGTTAGACACAAGGCCGGTTTTTAATGTGGGGAAAATCCAGCTCCACAAAAAGGGGCACTCTGGATAGGAACAAAAATAAAAATTCTCAGTCATGAACGATTTCCCCATACTGACCGACGACAGAAAAGGAGAAGTGTATCATTAGAACAGATACTACACTGTGATATCAGCCCAAAGGCTGCTAATTGTTGTTAAAATATTTCTCCCTCGCTCTCTCAGATGGTCGGATTTCGTTCCTAGCTGGAAGTAGTTGCTAAAGTCTAGCCGCACCGATGAGCTGTAAACAGCGAAACAGTCCTGTGTGTGAATGACTATTATACACACACACACACACACACACACACACACACACACACGGATTTAAAAAAGCACCGATACAAGACGTTTTTTCTCTTCGGAGGGCTCGACCTCTTAATAATAACATTATGAAGACAAAGAAAAGAAAACTACATCGGACTATTCTCTCCTTGATACATCCATGTTATTTGGCGAAAATTCGGACTTTAACAACAACGACAAAAAAGTAAATAAAAATGATTTTATCATTTCATAACATTTTCAGGTTTTCAAATGTTCTCATTTAAATTTATTATTATATTTGCTTGTGTAGCTAATTCATTTAATTTAACATTTTTTTTATAATTTGAATTATAAGTTTTTGTTTTTAAAAAATATTTGGTTTCTTTTATTTGCGTACCCAGTCTTACGATCGCCGCGGGCTGCAAAGTCTGTTGCTGTTTAATTTTTCAACATTTTTCAGAACATGTAAAGCAACTGCTTTCTTTGAAAGGTTACATAGAGAATTTATGCAATTTAAAAAAATTGTTTTACAAATAAAATAAATTTACATCGTATTTTGAGGTTATTCTCATTTTAGTTTTAGTGATAATTTAAAAATAATAAATATTTATAATTAGTACCAATAATGAAAAATTAAATTAAAAATTTAAAAGAATCGGTTTTGGAATCGTAAAATAGGGACACATTTTTCCGATTCCGATACCTCCAATACTTCAGATTTTTACAAATTTTCGGTATAAAATTTCAGATTTTTTGTTAGCTTTTATATATTTTTTCTATTTTCTATTTTTATCCTCTCAAAATGCCGCCCCTGACATGTGCTGCTCGTAAATAAGAGACACATTTTTCTGATTCTGATACCTCAAAAATTTCTGATTTTTTACAACTTTTTCAGTATAAAATGTCAGATTTTTTGTTAGATTTTGTTTATTTTTATTTATTTATTCTACTTTCTATCTTTACTCTCTCAAAATGCCGCCCCCTGACATGCCGCTCGCAAAATAGGGACACCTTTTTGCGATTCCAATAACTACAAAAGTTCCCATTTTTTACAACCTTTTCGATATAAAATTTCAGATTTTTTGTTAGCATTTTTTTCGATTTTCCCCTTTTACCATCTCAAAATGCCGCCCCCATGCCGCCCCCCCTGACGCTCGGAAAATAGGGACACATTTTTTCTGATTCCGATACCCCCCAAAATTCCGATTTTTTACAACCTTTTCGATATAAAATTTCAGATTTTTTGTTAGCATTTTTTTTCGATTTTCCCCTTTTACCATCTCAAAATGCCGCCCCATGCCGCCCCCATGCCGCTCCCCCCCCCCCCGACGCTCAGAAAATAGGGACACATTTTTTCTGATTCCAATACCCCCCAAAATTCCGATTTTTTACAACCTTTTTGGTATAAAATTTCATATTTTTTGTTAACTTTTGTTTATTTTTATTTATTTTTTCTACTTTCTATTTTTACCCTCTCAAAATGCCGCTCCCTTAGGTGTGCCGCCCGGGGCGGCCTGCCCCCCCTAGCTATGCCAGTGCCCTGCACTACTGATGATTCTCGAAAGTATGAAACACTAGTGCCTATAGATATTAAAAATAATTATAGTAATAATCAATATATATATATATATATATATATATATATATATATATATATATATATATAATCAGGTGGGCTAAATTCTTTGGGGTAGAATTATTCTCTGAGACAGATTCATCAGAAAGACCCTTACAATAAGATTGCTATAAATAGCAATACAGGTGAAAAAATTTAAATGGCTTAAAATATTTCAACATTGGTATCTATAGAAAGAGTTTGATCAGCTAAGAAAGAATCTTTTAAAAATTTTTAAATCCAATTAAAATTAAGGAAGTTATGACTATTTTTATGCCCTGCGTGTTTGGATATTTTCCCCTCTTTAAGACCATATGCGTTTTGTCACATTTTTTGCACTACTTTTTCAGTAAAAATGTTATATCTTTGTTAAAACACAAGACTTAGCAATGAAATTTAGCACATAAGTGTATTTTTGTGCAAGGAACCCGAATATGATACTGAGAATCTCCAGAATGGTTTCTAAATAATCTGCAGTAAATGCACATAAATATGCTGCAATTCCTTAAAAATGCTATCTATCCATTAGCAGAAAAGAAGTTAGAGAACTCAAAGCTGAATTGTAATGCATTTTATGTACAAAAAACTAAAATCTAAATCTAGGACTGTTTAAAAATGAATATATTGCAATATTTCTTTGGTATTATTGTAGATTAATATGTTCTATTATCCCCACACCCCCATCTGACCATCTCTCCAAAAAATGTGATTCTACCTTTGTAGACAGTTATGTGTGAACACTTTGAAAAACTTTAATGAAAGATAAGCAAAAATTATTTTAGAATTTAATGTAAAATGATTTCCCTTTTTGAATCATTCAAGCGTTTTAGGGCAGTTATCTCCCCCCCCCCCCCGCGCTTTTTTTTCCTATAATAGATAAATCCTGCATGTTTTTTTTTTCTTAAAAGGCGATTATATATGTTTTTAAGAGGGGTTTTGTGTAGTTATGAGAAGGTGGGGAAGTTGCCATCTGACTTGGGTTAATGATAAAGCTAAGGAAAATTATGTGTGAACATCCTGAAGACTTGATAGAAACAAAACAAAGACAATTTTAGAATTTAGAGTGGGGGTTGGTTTCACATAAATGTAAAATAATTCACTATTTCATGACCATCCTAGCGTTTTAGGACAGTTGACCAATTTTTTTTGTGGGAGATTAATCATGTGCACTTTTCTTTAAACGTTTTTTTTATTTTTTTTTACGCTTATATGAGCTTACAGAAGAAGTTTGTTTAGTGGGGAGCTCTGCTACTTGTACTTAGCGTTATTGTTAAGGTTAAAGGTTTTAGGAGGAGGCTTGCCACACGTACCTAGGGTTAGACATAGGATTAAGCAAGTTTTTTTTTTTTTTTTTTTTTTTTAAAGAGGGTGTTTGATACCCATTGTGAAACTTTACAAGAATTATGACAAACAGACAAAAATAAATGTTATTTAGAAAAGTGACAGAAAACATGATGCTTGGAAAAATATCAAGTATTTAAATATAAAAAAAGAAATAAGTTTTTGCTAAAGCTGACAAAATGTTAAAAAATTTTGAATTAATATTATTTTGATTTTTAATTACATTTCATATCTTTTTCTACAGTTTTTATTTTTTTAACTGAGCACCTCCTACAAATATTCAGATATTGATTTTTTTTTTTTTGTTTTTTTAATAATCAGGTAAATTAGTTTCCATTTGATAATAATTCACTGAAAACATTTTTTAAAAGACGAAAATTAGAAGTGTGTACTGCTAGGTGTATCATAATTTTTAGGGAATTTTTGACACCTCTAACACAAAACTGCGAATAAAATATAAAAAACTCATAATTTCTGTGTTTAAAGTGGGTTGTTTATTTTCTTTATGGAATATACTTTCAAAAGAAACTATTAAAGTTGTATAAAAAATAATAGAAATATTATTTTTTAAAAAACAGTGTTTATAAAATGCCGGTGCAGCCATTTTTTTTATATAATGAAATCAATTGAATTTTACAAGTTAAATATTTTTCAATTTTTGAACTTTAAAAATCTATCAAAATTTTTCTATTGGTTCAATTTTTACGATATTTTCAGGGTCAATGTGAAATTTTATGCTCTTTCCAATAAACTGAATATAATATTTTAGACAAACGTTTTTTTTATAAATTCACCCCCCCCCATTTTGAAATGTCTATTAAAATTTAAATAATTAATTTACGCACCAAAGTTTTATACATCACAAATTGATAATAAAAGATCAATAAATAAAATATTCTAATTTAAAACAAAAAAAGAAGTGTTTTTTGGAAATTTACCTGTAAAGTCCAAAGTGTAAAACCTTTTTTTTAAAAAAAAACGCATTGATTTCTTTTTTTTTTTAAGTAGAAGCTTATGTTCTGCTTACATTGTCAAGTAAATATTCATGTATTTCTTTGAGAAAAGAAAAAAAAAATTAATCGACTGTTTTTTTTTAAAGGCAAAAACTTATAAGTAAAATGTGACTAGTTTCTTACAATGGGGGCACATATTTCTTCATGCACAAAGCTAGATGGCTAACACGAACGTGTGGTTTTTATGGCATTCTGTCCATCCATATTTCAAACCAAAAACAAACACTACTTCCGGCGTTTTGCTAACAAGTAACAATGCTTATGTAATGGCGACTTTTTTAAATAGTTGTTTAAAAAAATTCTTTTATTTAAAAGTACATGGAATTTAAAATATAGATATGGATAAATTCTTAACAATGAAGAATGGAAGTACCCATTGAATAGTATTTTTTTATAGGTAAGTGATTTTTTGGAATTTATATATACATATATTTATCAAAGCAAGTTAAAATTCGTTGATTTTCTTCAAATCTTTTTTAAAGAAAACCGATTTAAAAAAAAAATATTGCATAATTTGCTATTAAACCTATCATTTTTTTTAAATTTGGTCTTTGCTCCTTTAATTGAAAAAAAAATTAGGGTTTGAATTACATTTTTCAAGTAGTTATAAGCTTGGAAAGATAGGAGGTCGAATTATTCAATTTTTTATCACGCATTTTTAATGTTGTTTTCTGACACACCTAGTGTACCTCTCATACATATGAACCAAAACAATCGTATTTCATATCTTCGGTTGTTCAAATATTTTTTAAATTTGACTACTATTCAATTTTTAAAAATATTTATATGGTTGATAACAAAATAGTTCTAATGTAAGAAATTTTTTTTATAACAAGATTTTCAATTAAAAAACAAAATCGATCTGGAATAAAAATGAACAAAAAAAACAAAACGTCTGTTTATGCCATTCTATTGATGCTGCTGCTATTAATAATACTACATCAGTCTAGATTCAAATTCATAATGATTTTTTCAGATATCATGTTTTTAAATTGCTACATACCACTAGAGAAAACATTTTTTAATGAATAAACAGAGTAAAAAGATTGTTTTATTTAATAGTGAGTGTCTGAAGAAAATTTTTTCAAAATTTTCCATACTCGTTATTTTTAAATCTTTTTTTTAACACAACAAAAAAAAAAAAACGAGTGGTCAAATGAATTTCGGACACTCAAAACTATTAAAAATGACATCTCTTCTGGCTAATTTCCAAATTTCATAAAAATCTTCTTAACAGAAACGCAGTATGAGCGTTTACAAATCGGGGGTGGGCATCGTTACAAAACCTTACCAAAAACGCTGTTTTTTGATGTTTACATTTTTATCACTTTATTTACTTAAAACTCTAAAAATATATAATGTACAATTATTATTTACTGATTCATTTGAAAGTATATTCATTTCCGAACAAAACGGTGGTGTTTTGAAGGCTTAAAGTGCTTTGGTTTTTAAAATATGACAATTTTAGCAGAAACCCCTTGAAATCTGTGATCATCCAAAGCGTTTTATCGGCCATAAAACCCTATTACACGAGAGTAAATTGATTTATCTACAAGTTTACCAATGTGTATTGCTTTTTATAACTTATCATGAGCTACAAAAACAAAATGAATTTTATAGATTTTGTTTGAGCACATATGCAAAAAATAACTTAATTGTTTCTTGATATTTTAATATAACTTTGATATTTTTATATTTTAACCTGATTTTAATCAGTGTTGTTCTTTTTAAGAAAAATTAGCAATAAAAAAAACTTCAAATATTGGAACATCCCTATGAATATAAATGACCTTAAATCAGCACCATTTAATGGACTCTTTTAATAGGTGAGCCTATAATTACACAGATGATTACTTTTTATGCTGTGGCCCTGTACTTTCAGACACTTTTCTTATTGGAGTTAGAATCAGTAATTTAGAACAGAATCGGCAACTATTATTGAGGAAAATATTAAAATCGTCCCATTACTAGTAAATAAACTACTGGAGAACAATTTAATATTGGCGCAACTATTAAATAATATTTTTTTAGTTAAAATATTTTGATTTCAAAGTTTTAGACTCACAAACAAATGAATATCTTTTATATATATATAGATTTTATTCCCCTTTCATTTGGTTTTTGTTTGTTAGGATGTTGTGTGTTTTTTCATCTAGATTATTTTGCCTGTTTAATAAAAAGTTTTTATTTTTTTATATAGAATGCCAGTTGCTCGAGCTGCTCATGGTGCCGCAGTTTACAACCAGAAGCTTTGGATATTTGCTGGTTATGATGGCAATGCTCGACTCAATGATATGTGGACTGTTTCATTAGAGGGAGATAATAAACAATGGGTCCAGGTAAATACAATTATTCTTTTTTTGTTGTATAGAATCAATTCAACAAATATAGAATTCCTTCCTTTGTTTTAATAAATATTAGCAACCAACTATAAATATATAATGATATACACAACATGTGTTATTATAAAATATAAAAATACATATTTGTAAATTGTAATTGAATCATTTAAATTATGATTAAATTTCTTTCTTAACCTATTTGATATCTTAAATATAGGGCTCTGTTAAATTAAATACAGGCTTGAGCTGTACACTCAGTTCTTGTTCTCCTGTGAGCCATGAACTTATTTCTAGATTTTCAAACAATGCATTTTCATCTCCATTGAACTGCATAAACCATTCTGTATCTCCTATGAGCTGTGCATTCTGGTGTTGTTTCCTATTAACATCGTAAACTCTTATGATCTATACATTCCTCTCTGAATCTCTGTTAAGCGATGTATTCCAATTTTATAATTCTAGAGCAACATATTCTTCTCTTTATTTTTCTTGAGTTGCACATTGCTCTCTTGATCTTCCTAAAGCTGCCCATTGCTCGCTTGAGCTTCCTTGAGCTGCCCATTGCTCTCTTGAGCTTCCTTGAGCTGCCCATTGCTCTCGAGCTTCCTTGAGCTGCCTATTGCTCTCTTGAGCTTCCTTGAGCTGCCCATTGCTCTCTTGAGCTTCCTTGAGCTGCCCATTGCTCTCTTGAGCTTCCTTGAGTTGTGCATTGCTCACTTGACTATCGTTGAGCCACGCATTGCTTTCTTGACCATCCTTGATTCATTCTTTTCTTGATCTCTTTTGACTTGTGGACTTTATTTATTTTTTCTTTGCAGGTGAATCAAACTGGTGATATTCCACCAACATGTTGCAATTTTGCTTTGGCTGTTGCCAGGGATTCAATGTTTGTCTTTTCTGGCCAAAGCGGTGCCAAAATTACTAATAATCTTTTTCAGTTCAGTTTTGACCTCAATCAGTAAGTTTTGGTTTTACCTTTACCACATATTGTTTTAACTTAACATTTTTTTTTAATATTATCACTTAAACAAAATGATTGAACTATTTAAAAATAAGTTATGTAATTGCTACTTTGTTTAAATAGTTGTTTAAGAATTATTTCATGTTCAGAGCTCTTCATCAACTCAGGGATTAAACACCAAATTTAAACATATAATTAACCCAGATTTAAACATATAATTAAGGATAACTAACATTTATACAGCAAATCATGAAGTTTATAAAGAGAGGTTTAACCTTCAATTTACTTTCAACAACTTCATAACTCTTGCTTCTCTTATTTTGTCCCTTAGTCCTTACATTCCATGATTGATGTTTCTGGCAAACGGGAAAAAATTACTGTTTTCTGGGTCAGAGTCTATCTATTAACACTCACCGTTGGCTAGTTTTTGACCTTGAAGTAGTATTTTTTTTAAAACTCTTTACATCAAGTGGTTTCATGCCTTGTCTGGATCAATTACGATAAAAGAATTAAATATTAAAAAGCTATAAAGAATTATTTTCTTGACACAAATCATAGAAAACTTTGCATCAAAGACATCTTTGGATTTTGGAAATGCTCTATGTTGTTAATGTGATGCCATCCTAGTGAAGTTGTTGTATGAACGAAATTATTTCATATTTAGTTGACTGAAGTCTATTCCATGACTTTCTGACTTGTTGGTTTTGTAAATACCATTTTGGTACTTGTGCAGAATTTGAACTAACTGGCTGCTCGGCTTTGCTCGGAACATGATGTCAACTTCCGGCTTTCGCCGAGTATGCTGATTATCAAAGCATAACAACACTACTCAAAGAAAATACTGAAGAAAACATTTAAATAAAATCAAATCACCAGAAAAAAAATATGAAAATAAAAAGAAATAACTAATTACCGTAACAATTTCTGTTTTATTCTTGTAACACATTTTTTATGGGAAAAAAATAAACAAGTTGTATTTTTTTTTAACCATTTTTTGTCAAACAAAATTGAACAAAATTAAGATAACCATAGATTTTTTTTGTGTTTTTCATATTTTTCTCTAACAAAACTAAAAAAAAGCACTTTTTATGTTTTTATCATGTATTATTTTAAAAAAATTTTTTCTTTAGTTTTGTAAAGTAAACTTTTTTTGTTATTTTTTCTTTTCATGAACAATTTTTTCTGTAGGACTGGGCAACCATTTATTTATTTATCTTTTTATTAAATTAAATTAAGAAAGCCGGGATATTTCCTTAGGATTAGGTAGACTTTTCTATGATCATATCCTCAGAGAGGAAACAGTGAATGTGGAAGATACTTCACCAACTGGATAGCTTTCCGATATAGGGTTTAAGATGGAGAAAAAATGATCACTACCAAATTTCTGTCTGGTGTCTGCAACTGTTGATCCAAGGTGGAGATATTCATCTTGTATAAAGTTGTTAGAAACGTCCATTTGAGGGTGCATTGTTTACTTAATTTAATGATTTTTTTTCTTCCAATATTTTCCACAAAGATCGTCTGCTCCTTTGCCACGCATTGACTGAGTGGCATCTACATCAGATTACAGTCAAACCCGCACACATGATGTCATATTCTGAGCAGATGGTTAGTTACATTTGGTTCAAATTTTTCAAAAATAGTTACACTAGATTTTCTAATGTAACCTTCCATCGTATTATTTAGAAACAAATATGGGTAAGTGGAATAATAAATATAGGAAGCTGGGTTCAAATCCTGTTGAATATGATGCATTCACTTAAATGCTAATTGAGAAAGATATAAAGCCACAATTTCCTCTCAGCTCTGTGCCAAATAACAGATTGTGTTCAGTCTTTTGTAACAGTTATTGACTTTTGGCATTAACTAATTGACAAACAATTTAGTTTTAGAATTTTGAACCCATGGTAAAATTCAGTTGTAAAGTTACCTTTCTAGAGGTGGAAGGTTTAATCCGCAGTGTGAGTGACACTCAAAATACATTACTTAGGACTTCTACTCGATCATGGCTGACAGAATGAGAGCATGTTATCTTTGTGAGTTAAATAAAGGGTTTCATTCAAAATTCTATGCAGATTCCCGAATTCGACAAGATACACTTAAAGAAAGTCTAAAGTTACATTATGATGAGAATGATAGTCTGAAAACTGCAAAGAATACAAAAAAATTTAGTGTCTCTTCGCTCAGTGTTTTCAGGATTCTCATCTGACATTAACAGAAGAATAGGAATGCCAACTTCTACAGTTGCATGAAAAAAAAAACCCAAAAAACAAGTATGGTGCAAGAAAGACATCAAACCAAGGAAGATATGGGAATATTTTTGATAAAAAGTGAGGATATGATTAAATAAAATTGGTAGGTTCTATTTATGCTGGATCTTTTTTAAATTTAAACATACAGGCAAGAAGGAACTCTATTCTTTTTCTTAGGACTTATACAGATTAACTAGGCACTAAAAACTATTTTTTGTCTCAGAACTTATACTGATTGGCTAACCATTGGAAACTCTTCTAAAATTAAACATGGCTTTCAATTAAAAAAAAAGACATATCAAAATCACTGAAGTGAAGCATTTACAATGCATTGGTAATTTCTGTTTATGTATTTGTAAATGAAATATTAACTATACTGATAAAGCATAGAAGAAATCAAATTGACCAAAATTAGGAAAGTGTAACAAACCATGTAAAGAAATAAAAGTTATTTGCATCCATATAAAGTCAATGTTTGTTCAAGTCTGCTTTAAATCTGGATATTGTAGTCATTGTTATGACATCTTTTGACAGGCTGTTTCCATGGAACACATCGCAATGTGTGGAGAAAAAAGTGGCTTACTGTTAAAGCGGCTGCGCGTTTGTGCATGCAAAGCACAAATTGAGAATCAAGATGGCGCCCGCATGTGTTTATGTGGAAAAAAAGTCTCGGGGAATCTCGGAGAATCTCGTACCCTGATTCCATAAATAACGAAAGGAAAGCGGGAGGACAGACGATTTTTAGTCACTAAAGCGAACGGACGTGTGTAAAAGAAGAGGTAGAAGAAAAGAGTGTGGTGAACGAAACAAACAACGACTCGGTTGAAAGTAGAGTTGTAACGAACACAGAAACACACAGAAAATACTGCCTTCCTTCTATTGAGCTGAAAACAATGGTGATACATGTTTTGTGGATGTCCATAAAAATCATGACTTGATGTTTGAGAATCATCCTTAAAGTAATCCTGCAAGATGAAGAAATGCAAATGTCAGAAAGAAGCTTGAAACTAATCAATCTAAATGATTTCGTTAAAAAAAAAAGAAAGAAAAATGTAATTTGATCATGTTTAATAACTAACAAATTTTGTAAAAAAATCATATGAAGATGATTTCAATGAAGAAAGACTATCAAAGTGATAGGCTAACCAGATGAATGTTGATATTGGTATGCTGCTATGGATGGGTCAAGGGAGATTTTCTAACTCAATTGGGATTTGTGTAACTTTTTACCTTCAGACCAGAACCTACATAGCTTGAGAAACTAGATCAATTACTGTGGTGGACATTAAAATCACCAAATACATGTATTTGGACACTAGTATCTAAAGTGTTGCATTTGTACTGTCAAACATAGTTGATCAGGGTACATTTAATAACTCCTTTGAAATTTGTTGAATTGACAACTTTCACATCAGAACCTAACAGTTGGCCCTAACAATAATGGAAGAGTACATGATGGTATCAAACTGTGGTATGTAAATCCCTCCAGAGTTTAAGCATGAAAAAATAAATTATAAAGCCTGGATAAGAGATGTTTAATTTATGGATATGAAACAGATTTACTAAAGAGAAAAATGAACCATTGAAGCAAATCTGAATTTAGATAGCAGATCAAAATGGTTTAAAAATTCCTTCATAGGTCATGTGACATCCTAACAGAATATATTCCACTATTTCTCTGATTGGTTTGTTTTTTTCTCACTTACTGAAATGAAATGTTTTCCTTATTTAATTTTAGGTGGACCATAATCTCTACTGAACATATTCTACGGGGAGCCCCACCTCCACCTGAGAAACGCTACGGTCACACAATGGTTGCTTATGACAGACACCTGTATGTTTTTGGAGGAGCAACTGGACAGACTTTGCCAAATGATCTACATTGGTAAGTAACTCTCTGAATAACTTTTTATTTATCTATCACTGAGGAGAGGGGAGGATGCAATCAGCCTAATGGATATCATCACAGCCTGTGGAATTGGCTATGCCAAGTTTAAATTGTATTGCATCTGGTGTGGTTATGATGAGAAAAGGCATGAATTCACAATTTCCATTTAGTTATTAATGAAATAGCATCTTATAATATGATTAATGGCATGTAATTAGTTATTTAAAATGAGTATTTTGTTTTAACATGAAATAACCCACCAAAAAAAAAAACTAAACTGAATCATCCTTTACTTAAAAAACAAACAAATAAAATAACATTAATTTTAAAATATCATCTTATTTTTCTTGTAGTTTTTAAATAACAAATTTCTGCAAGTATATATATATATATATGTAAACCCGCACCTGGGTCGCATTCATTGAATCCTCGTACATGGGACTGTAAATGCAACCCAGCAGTGCCAGGGCACACACACACAGGCAAAAAAATGCACACTAAGTGTGGTTGGCTACACTTTAACTGTCTAGTGGTGAACTCCTCAAAATGTAACTAGGCGCTTACTGGTTATTGGAAACTACCACTCTGATACTCTGGGCATGCAAAATGTGCATGACTCTAAGTCTGTGTGGCAACATTTTTATCTTCAGCTGGCCGTTTGTTGTCAGATGCTGCTGTTGAGTTCATATCATTTAGTAGCTTATATCATTGAAATGAAACAACATTCTGAATAGTTGTGCCTCTTTAAATTAGGTTACCTAGTATGGTATAAAAGAAATTGTAAGAAATTAATATGTTAATATTTATTTGAAAAAGATTAAAATAATGTAGACATTTCTTTTTTAACGCCACTTGAGGATAAGGATTAATGAGATGAATAGATTGACAGTTGAATGATGATGATTCTATGAGTGGTTTAAAAATAACCATGAAAACTTGTGAGAACACTTTATGGTGTGTTTGATGACATTATATTTTTTCCACATAGGAAATGATTGAAAAGAAACTTTTCATGAAATTCTGTTTGATGTTGGATAAACAGATGAAAGAAGGAAAATTATTTGCAATGGCGATAGTATAACTGGTATGAGTATTCTTAGCATGTGTCCAAGTGACGAACCTGTGATGACATTGAGGGGTTGAGCCAGCATCAAATGAATTTGCCTCACAAGTCAACACAATCGATCCCGGTCTGTCTGCTGTTGACTCTTCGTGCAAGATATGTCCACAGTTGACCACTACTCTTCTTGCGCCATCCCAGTTACGGTGTTGGTACTATTGCCTTGTGAATCGGGTTAATTGGTGGACAACAGAAGGCCTCCTGATAAAAAGTATTTCCTCAAGTCTAGAGAGCTTACATCATGCATGGATTGTGGTGTTTGGGATGTGGTCGGAAAATACCAATCCCAGAAATATAGCAAAGATACCACTGATCGAAGACTTCCAGCTTTTGAATATCAGCTACTTGCAGGGGTCAGTTAATGCTATTTCAAACTTCAATATTCTCATAACTATGCCTCTCATAACTATGCAAGAATATATCGAAAAATGCTGTACTTGTAAGTGCTGAATTAAGTATTGAAGTGTTTTTTATGTTCTTTTTAAACCTAATTTACATTGTTTTTTGTTTTTTCTTTTCAGTTTTGATCTTGATTCCCAGACTTGGTCCATTATTGAACCGTCTCGTGACAGCCAGGTAAGACTTATTCATTGATTAATCAAATTGTTATTTACATACTGTGGATGGCTTTCTTCGTCTATTTTTTTTAGGTTCTTTTATTATTATTAAGAAAGGATGAAGACAAGATGTTAGTTGAATTCAAAAGCGACAGGCATGGGAGAAAGGGAGAAACAAAAGTGAACTATCGGTTAACATGCTGGGATATAGGAATTCGTTTTTAAGCGAGACAAAACGCACATTGACATGTGAACTTTTAAAAATAGTAATAAACTTGGTTCTTATTCAGAATTTTTCCTCTATTAAAAAACAAAACTAAAGAAAAATCTATATGATGTACATACTGGTGATGGAATGAAAATATGTTCTAAAAATCACATAAAATGATCTAGTAGTTTTATTTTTGACTAAGAAAAACAACTTTTCTGAATAAGAGAAAAATAACTTTCTCACATCGCCACCTTGAAAATAATTTTAAGAAACACTGAAGATAATTCGACAATAATTCAAACATGCAAGATTTTTGTTTTAATGTTTATGGACTCCTATTAATCGCTACAAAATGATTTTCTCTTGCGTGGTTGGCACTTTTTTTGAATACAAATGGATTAGTTACATCATTGAAAACACTATTTTTGTGAAGTTATTTAAAGAAGTTAGAACATCACACAAGATGACACTACCATCTGTGGTAACATTTCAAAGGCAGGCAATGACCAAGATCTTTCTGAGTCTCTCTCTTCTGATCTTGAACATGTGGTGCAATGGGGAAAAAGGTAGCTACTTAATTTTAAAGCCTCCAAAACCAATGCTCTGACCCATATCTGGTCCCAATTGAAATGAATGACTCTCATTTTGAGGAAACACCATGTCTTTACAAGCTTCTGGGACTGATCTACACTCCTGATCTGAAATGGAACACATACATCAAATCCGTTACCAAAATCGCTAGAAAAATGGTTGCATCATTCTACCACTCCAGAAGTTATCTTACTGCTGATGCAATCCTCTATCTGTAAAAGAGCCAAGTACATCCTAAAATCGAGTACTGTTGCCACATCTGGACAGGTGCTAGTAGGTGATGCCCTTTTCTCTTCTCTGCAACCTTTCCTACAGAAGAGATGTTTTGAGTCTGTTGCTGCTGTATTGTTATTTTCATGGTAAGTGCTCGTCTGAGCTCCAATGTATGGTTCCCCCTTGCCAAACCTTCACAAAAAATACTACAATCACTATCAACAATTTCCCTCACTCTTTGTCTGTGCCTAAATCTATGATTCCATGGACTAAGCTTTTTTCTTAGAACTGCCTACCTGTAGAACTCTGTTCGTCTGACTACAATATCGTAGTCTTCAAGTCCGATGTAAACAAGTTCTTGTTGAGCCGCCCCCTTAAATAATCAAATTCTACCAAAATTCAACCATTAATGGTAACTACACTACCACTTTACACTTATTAATCCTTATCCTCGAGTGGCCTTTGGGCCTTGATAAGTGGTTACTCCCTTGTAAAAAAAACAAAAAAAAACACCAGATCTGACTTTTTTAACACTAATAGCAGAATGAAGAGAAACAAAAAAAGAAAAAAAATCTTGAAAAATATGTAGAACATAAAAAGTCTCAGAAAATATTTAAATAATTTTATTCATTTAATTTAAAAAAATGAAACAACGTTATTTGGTGTTCTAACTTGTTTAAATAACTTTACGAAAATGTTTTCATTAATGTGACAACTCTCTTCTATTACTCCGGCTGTGGTTATTGAGTTAGATTTCATCAAAACATATTCTGTCATTAGTATGTATTATTAATGTGCAATCTTTATTATTGCATATTGGAAGGAATGGAAGACGTGGTAATAATAGGTCATAGATAATAATCAGCTATAGTGAGTTCAGATCTTATTGGATTTATGGCGCTTTTCTAGAACTTGTCATTGGTCTGAGGGGGATAACTCCATTTTACTGTGTTATTAATTTTTTTGTTTCATATGAAAATTTAGGACGCTGAAACCAATGCAACTTCAGAGAATTACAAGAAAGGAAAGATGTCACTACTTTTTTGTTTAAACCACAACAAAAAAAATAAAAACATTATATAAGAAAAGGAATTTTTATTAAAGAAAACTGTGATGCGACTACTTTTTTTTCAGGCTACTTTTTTTTTCCCAACTACTTTTTTTTAAATTATAAAATTAATTTTAGTTTTCTCTATAATAAAAATCTCACCTGTCTGTTTAAATGTATGTATGTATGTTTGTACATATATCTGCCTAAAACTTTCACCAGAGGCGAGGGATTTTTATGAGATTGATATCGTTTTGAAGCTCAACTCTTCGGATGACAAATATTGAAAAATTATCTAAAAACATCAATTCCTTCACTCTAAACTGGGCACTTTTCTACAGGGTGTAGTCGCTTCTCCCCCCCCCCATATTTTAGAAAGCCATCCCCTCTTTTTGTCACTTCCAATTTGGTGATGGATGCAACAGCAAAGACATCACTTTTTTTCTTTTACGTTCTTTTCCTCCTTTGTAGTATGGGTTCGAGCCTGCTGGCCTACTACCACTTTTTTTTTTATGCTCAACACACACCTCCAAACACTCAAGCAACGCCGGGCACCCAGGCTAGTTAACTATAAAATAAAGCTTTATTGGAACATAAAATCTATATAAATAAAACAGTACACGTATGTGTGTGTGTGACTATCTCACAGGTAATCTCTGAAAGTACTAGTCACATAGCACTGAAATTCTCATGGGGAAATATTTTTTCTCTTCCTGCTGAACAGTGTGCAACCGAGACCACTGAATGGTTCAAAACTGCAATCGAAGCGCATGTTCCCATGCGGAAATTCTATAGCAAGCCCCACTCTCCCCAATGGTTTACTTCGACTTGCGCAACTGCCATTGCTCAAAGGCAGCATGCATTCCGCAGGTTTAATCGACATAAGTCCAGTTCAAACAGACAGAAGTACATAGAAGCTAGAAGTAACGTTAAGAAAGAAATAGCGACAGCTAAGAGGGAATTTACGGAAACCACTAAAAAAACGCATCGAAGCACAAAAACTAGGAACTCGTGACTTCTGGAAAATCTACAACAGTGTAGTAAATAATGGGCAATCAACAATTCCCCCACTAACCAACAATCACGAGGTTCTTTGCTCAGCAACCGAGAAGGCTAACATGCTTGCCAGTTGGTTTGCCTCAAACTCCACACTGGACCCTCTAAACCACCCCTACCTCAATTTCCTATGCGGACAGACGCCACGCTAGACGATCTGAAAATCACCCCTGCTCAGGTGCATGCTATCATAAAAAACCTTGACACTTCCAAAGCATGTGGACCCGACCTCATCCCAGCTGTGCTATTAAAAAAGTGCTCAGCCGAAGTAGCTCCAGTTCTCTCCAAACTTTACAACAAATGCCTTAATGAATCTTGCTTTCCGAGCTGTTGGAAAACTGCTTCTGTAGTACCAGTATTCAAGAATTCTGGCGAAAGAACTGACCCATTAAATTATCGCCCTATTAGCCTCCTCCCACTTTTTGCCAAAATATTTGAGACCTTAATTAACCATGCTCTAGTCCAGCACCTTACAGATGCTAAACTTCTGACCGACCATCAATATGGATTTAGACAAGCCCGTTCCACGGCAGACATCCTCACTGTAATCTCTGAATGCATATACCATTCACTGGACAAAGCGGGAGAGGGCAGAGCGGTAGCTCTAGATATATCTAAGGCTTTTGACAGGGTATGGCATGAGGGTCTCCTCAGGAAGATTAGATCTTACGGTATCACTGGTAGAATACTTAACATAATTAAATCCTTCTTAGATAAGAGAAAAATCCAGGTTGTCCTTGACGGTCGTACATCTAAACAATATGATATAAATGCGGGAGTGCCCCAAGGATCTATCCTTGGACCTCTGCTGTTCCTGATATTCATAAATGACCTCCCCGACAAGATTGCCTCTGAGATGGGTATATATGCTGATGACACCACACTCTATAGCAGGCACAACAGGAAAACAAATGAACACATATCTAAAGAAATGGCAGAAACACTAGAGGATGACCTCCAATCAGTAGTGGAATGGGGACAAAAATGGATGGTAACGTTCAATGCCACCAAGACAAAACTGGTTTCATTCAATAATTACAAGAAACCTTCTCTACCACCTATAGCAATGGCCAACGACTCTTTATCTGAGAGTACGTCTCTCAAGCTCCTTGGCCTAACGTTCACAGGAAACATGAGTTGGAACAATTACATTGAGGGCATTGCCAGGGCCGCTGCAAGGAAGGTGGGCTCTCTCTACCGTGCTGGAAAACTTTTAACACCCGAAAGTATCCTGTACCTCTATAAGGCCACTATTCTCCCATGTATGGAGTATTGCTGTCATATTTGGGCCGGTGCATCGGCTACTAGTCTCTCGCTCCTTGACAGGGTTCAAAAGAGAGTCGCAAATCTGATAGGCCCTAAACTGGCATCTAAACTTCAGCCTCTGTCCCATCATCGAAACGTTGCATCCCTCTGCCTGTTCTACAAGTATTATAATGGTGAATGCTCTGAAGAACTGCAAGCACTTGTGCCCCCATGACGTGAACACCCTCGACAGACCCGACAAGCTGCAAAATCCCACCCCCACACTGTAGAGATCCCTAGATGTAAAAGATCTTTCTACTCCAGTAGTTTCTTCCCCAGAACTGCTAGACTTTGGAATTCCATTCCAGGTCACTGCTTCCCCAACTGTACTGACATGCATAAGTTCAAGTGCAACGTGAATCAACATCTCGCTGCCCTAATCCCTACATAGTACCCCAGTAGATGTATCCCCTGATAGTAGCCCCCTACACCAAAGTGGCAATGTGCCTTGTTTGGGGTGAAAATGTAATAAAAAAAAAAAAAAAAAAATAATAATATTCTCGCACCAAGGGTGGTTTGTAGCGAATAATATCTTTGCTTACATGCATGTATATCGCATACAGACATCGGCAAATTTACATGTAAAATGTTCATTAAGTGTAAGGTGACATTTTGTTTTTTTGTACGCATGCACGTTCTTTCGTTTTTTTCTCAGGCTGGAACGCTCGTTTTTTTTTAATTTCAATTCTAACTAATGGCACTAACTCGTTTTTTTTTATGTTTTTGTATTTAAAAACAAAAAAACAAACAAAAAAAACGAAATCATGCATACATTTTACTCGCGGTTTGAAATTTGTAAATATGAAAACAAACCTATACATCTTTTTTACGATCTCATATTTACTTAATTTCATACATTATTTTAAGACGGAGGAGGGAGGATGATACACGGAATACAGACAGTGCTGAAATAATAACGTTATTATTTAGAAAGCCATTCTTAATATGGGGAGGGGAAGGTATTATTTGAACTATTCTGTACTATCATCTAACAATTTATTAAATAAGAAACTGACATGTATTATCTCTATTTTTGTCTAGTATTAGTTAACATTAGGATCTGTTTCTCAATCCAATTTCTTGATTAGTGGCAAGTTTTGCCTAATCATTAACTGCACTTTGAAATATTTATTTTTTTGGGTAGCATAAATTTTAAATAAGGTGTTTAGCATAAATTTTAAATAAGGTGTTTAGCATGAATTTTAAATAAGGTGTTTAGCATAAATTTTAAATAAGGTGTTTAGCATAAATTTTAAATAAGGTGTTTAGCATGAATTTTAAATAAGGTGTTTAGCATGAATTTTAAATAAGGTGTTTAGCATAAATTTTAAATAAGGTGTTTAGCATAAATTTTAAATAAGGTGTTTAGCATGAATTTTAAATAAGGTGTTTAGCATGAATTTTAAATAAGGTACTTCTACAGTGTAGTATGCATATTTAAAAAATACAAACAATTTATAATGAAATCATGTATTTCGAAAACCTGCTGAGTCATTTTCCGAAGGGGACAAGCACGATTATGTTGCTTTAAAAAGTACTCTGGAGACTGCCAGGGATTACCGAACCTTCTTTTTTTTGGTGAGGTTGGGGTGTGATGAATTAGTCCCTGTTCATTCTCCCAAGCATTACCACCACTTTTTCTGTTTATGAAGAGGGGGCCAGTAGATGCTTTCGCTGAAATGCTGATCTTAGCTAAAAAACCAAGTAAGCGTAATATAGTTTTCTACCAGGCATTACCTCCTCCAAAAATAAAAAACACAAAATAACCAACACAGCATATATTTTAAGAGGTGGGGAGGGGAATATGGAGTAAGCCCCGGTAATGGCTGAAGCAGCAGTTTATAATCTCAAAAATACTTTATTTCATATATATTTTAAAAAGAGTAGGTATACGGAGTCAGGCTCGAAACGGCTGAAGCAGTCTACGATCTCAAAATTACTTATTTTAATTAATTATCTAATATTAAAAGCTGAAACAGTCTACGATTTAGACATTACGTTATTTCCTGTATGTTTTTAAAACAGTGAGGTGGGGGATATGAAATCAGTCCAGGAAATGACCGAAACCGTTTACGAGTTAAGCATTACTATATTTCATTCATATTTTTAACAGTGGAGTGAGGCTTACAAAGTCAGTCCCGGAAATGGCTGCAACATTTTATGTTTTAGACGTTAATTTATTTAATGTATATTTATAACAGTGTGGTGGGGGATAAGAGGTTAGTGCCAGAAATGGTTGAAACAGTTTACGATTTAAACATTACTTTATTTCATGTATATTTTTAACAGAGATTATTACATAGTTATTATTTCGTAAGGGGGAGGCGATAATGGGGGTTAAAATTATAAAAAATGATTGTCTAAATTAGTAACATATCCAAGAATTATGAAAAATGATGAAATGTGACTTAATTGATTGGTGTTTTTTTAATGAAATAATCGGCTCAGACAACATATCAAAGTTATTATTTTCGTAAGGGGGGCTAAATGTGGGTTAAAATTATTAAAAAAAACGATTGTTGAAATTAGTAACATATCCAAAAATTATGAAAAATGATGAAATGTGAATTAATCGATTGGTGTGTTTGTAATGACATAAAAAACCCAAACAAAATATCAGAGTTATTATTTTCGCAAGGATGAGGCATTATGTTGTTTACAATTATAAAAGATGATTGTCGAAATTAGTAACATATCCAAGAATTATGAAAAATGATGAAATGTGAGTTAATTGATTGGTATTTTTTTAATGAAATAATCGTCCCAGACAATATATCAAAGTTATTATTTCTATAAGGAAGGGGGTGCGATAATGTGGGTTACTATTATAAAAATTTTTGTCGAAATTAGTAACATATCCAAGAATCATGAAAAATGATAAAATGTGAATAGATTAATGTATTTTTAATGAAATAAATAACTTGGACAGTATATCAAAGTTATTATTTTTGTAAGGGAGGTAGGTGAAAATGTAGGTTAAAATTATGAAATATGATTGTTGAAATTAGTAACATATCCAAGAATTATGAAAAATCATAAAATGTTAATTTATTGATTGGTGTGTTTGTAATAAGATAATCAGCCCAGACAATATATCAAAGTTATTTTTTTTGTAAAGGGTAAAGCAATAATGTATGTTATAATTATAAAAAAAAAATTACCGAAATTAGTAACACATCCAAGAATTATGAAAAATGGTGAAATGTGAGTTAATTGATTGGTGTGTTTGTAATGAAATAATCGACCTAGACAATATATCGAAGTTGTGATTTTCGTAAGGGATGGCTAGAATGTGGATTAAAATTACGAAAAATGATTGTCGAAATTAGTAACATATCCAAGAATTATGAAAAATGATGAAATGTGACTTAATTGATTGGTCTGTTTGTAATTAAATAATCGGCCCAGACAATATATCGAAGTTATTATTTTAGTAAGGTGTAGGCGATAACGTGGATTACAAATATCAAAAATGATTGTCGAAATTAGTAACATATCCAAGAATTATGAAGAATAAATCGATTGGTGTGTTTGTAATGAAGTAAACAACCCAGACTATATATTAAAGTTATTATTTTCGTAAGGGGGGGTGCGAAAATGTTGATTAAAATTATGAAATGATTGTCGAACTTAGTAACATATCCAAGAACTATGAAAAATGATGAAATGTGAGTTAATTGATTGGTGTGTTTGTAATGAAATAATCAACCCAGACAATACATCAATGTTAGTATTTTTCGTAGGAGGGGGGGGGCGATAATATAGGTTAAAATTATGAAGAATGATTGTCGAAATTAGTAACATATCCAAGAATTTATAAAAATAATGCAATGTGAGTTAATTGATTGGTGTTTTTGTAATGAAATAATAAGGCCAGACAATTTATCAGTTTCTGTAGGTGATCAACAATATTTTTCTGAATTTTCAATGTTAACTTCGGAGAATGACGTCACGGGTGTAGTGGTGAGTAGAAAGACACATGGTTATGTTGCTTTTTAATGTGCCCTGGAGTTTTCTATGAATTAACAAACCTTCACTTTTGGGGTGGGGCTGGAGAGAGTAATGTTCATTTTGGGGTCGTGCAATCTCCCAAAATTTCATATTCCAAAAATATGGAATAACTATGGAATCATATTCCGGAAATGACATCGTTTCTCTTACTAATGTGTTGTTGGCAGTTGTGGTAGTAAGGGGGGGGGAACTATATTATATTGAAAATTGTGGTAAAGTAAAAGTTGCCTTATGATAATTCGCATTTCTGTAATTATTTGGAAAACCTGCTGAGTTATAGTCAAGAAATGATATCATTTCACTTAAAATGATGGTGTCAGTGGTAGGGAGGGAAAGAATACAGTAATGTGGAATTTTGTAGTGAAGCAAGGGTTGCCTAATCAAAAGCTTCTCAACATATTTGTTTATTTGTTTGTAAAGCTGGCTGAAATTTCTTCTGAAAATGACGTCTTTTTTCCAAAAAATTTTGATTGTCGGTAGTGGGGAAAAAATGAAACAGAGTAATGTGGAATTTGATAATGAAGCAAGGGTTGTATAATCACTTAACTTTGTCAATGTATTTATGCATTAATTTTAAAATCCTACTAAGACATCTTCCAAAAATGACAATTTATCTTACAATAATAGTGCCGATAGTGAGGAAGGAAAGAAAAGCAGTAATGTTGAAATTTATGATGAAGCAACCAACACAAACCAACACAATGTATTTATGTATTAATTTGGAAATCCTAATGATCCATCTTCTAAAAATGATTTCAATTTTCTTAAAATCATGGTAGCCTAGGTTAAAAGAGAAATTATTTCATATATGTTGTACAATATTTGTTGAGAGTATGTTAGATTGTTTCATATATGTATATAAATTATCGGTCCGAAGGTAGGTAAACATATTTTAAATATGTGTTGTAAATTACCCGTCCCAAAAAGGTAAAATTATTTCATATACATTCTGTAAATTACCTGTCCTAGGGAAGGGACAATTATTTCATATGTGTAATAACTGTACCAGGGTAGGTAAAATATTCTTTTGCTCAAAATAGCAAATGATACATACACATTAAAAATTACTCTCTCCAAAGAATAACAATTATATTCAGAATCAACTTCAATTTTCTCATTGTTTATATGGTCCCAAGCAACGTCGGGTAGCCCAGCTAGTAATGAAATAAAATGTTTTTAATAAAATTTACAATTATTCTTCAACTACCTTCTTTTTTGTAAATTACATTTTAAAAAACCTGAAAGTAGTCGCGTTGCAGTTTCCTTAAATAAAAATTCCTTTTCTTTTTTTAATGTTTTCATTATTTGTTTAAAAAAATAGTCGCATCCTACTTTTCTTACAATTCCTAGAAATTGTATTGGTTTAAGCGGCTTAAATTCTTGTATGAAAAAATAAATAAATAAATAAATAAAAGATGAAATCTATTAGTAGAATAGAGTTATTCCTCTCAGATCAATAACGAATCCGTATTTATCGGGGAAAGAGTTATTTTTTTCCAGGGATGTATGTATGTGAGGTGATGAAAAAAAAAAGTAACGGTTAACAATGCTTATTACTCAAAATAGAGAGAGCAGATGGTAACTGAAAACCGTTCGATGTATGGTGATAAGTTCTCAGATTGCCTTCTGCTATTCTCATATCCTTCTGCTCAAGGCCGAGTACTCTGTTCCTTAGACGCTGATGGATCCAAGGGAGACAACTCCAATTACTTACCATACTTTAGGATGAACAACAATTTATCCCCAGTTAAAAATGAAAGCAATTATTGATATGTCATAAATTTTTTTAAATAATGCAATTTAAATTATCTAAAAAAAGAAAAAGAAAAAAAGAGACAGTTTTTTAATCGCTCACTTTAGAAATAAAATTAATCTCGAATGGTTTGATGCTTATCAATACAAATAATGAAATAGACTTGACCAACTTCAAATTGAATCTATTGAATTCATGTCATAGGGAAAGATAGTATAAAAAGAAGCACTTCCTCCTCCAACTTATGTTTAATGAATTGTTTCTAATTTCTAAAAGGGAATTCCAAAGTCTAGCAGTTCTGGGGAAGAAACTATTAAACTATTACATCTAGAGATCTCTACTGTGTAGAGGTGAGACTTTGCTGCTTGTTGGGTTTGTTGGGGGTATTTATGTCAAGGGAGTATAAAGGCTTGTAGTTCGTTAGAGCATCCACCATTAACATACTTGTAAAACAAGCAGAGGGATGCAACATTTCATCGATGGGACAGAGATTGAAGCTTAGATGACAGTTCAAGATCTATCAGGTTGGCAACTCTCTTTTGAACCCTGTCCAGGAGCAAGAGACTAGTAGCAGATGCACCAGCCCAAATGTGACAACAATATTCCATACATGGGCAAATGGTGGCCTTGTAGAGATACAGGATACTTTCAGGCATAAGTAACTTTCTAGCAACTTTGGCAATGTGTGTAATATATCTGTTCCAGCTCACATTCTCTGTTAATGTTAAGCCGAGGAGTTTTGAAAGAAGTACTTTCCGGTAATATATCTTTAGCCATAGCTATTGATGGTTGAGAAGATTTCTTGCAATTATTAAAGGAAATAAGCTTAGTCTTGGCAGCATTGAATGTTACCATCCATTTTTGGCTCCATTCCACTACAGACTGGAGGTCTTCCTGTAGGGTTTCTGCTATTGTCTTGGATATGTGTTCATTTGTTTCCCCTCCTGCCTGTAATAGAGTGTGGTGCCATCAGCAAATATACCCATCTCAGCAACTATTTTATCAGGGAGGTCATTTATGAATATCAGGTCCAAGGATCGACCCCTGAAGTACATCCACATTTATATCATATTGTTTATACGTATGATGACAAACTGGATCCTTCTCTTATTTAAGAAAGATTTAATTATGCTAAGTAGGATTTGACTTTCATGAGAAGACCATTATGCCATACTCTGCCAAAAATCTTAGATTTATCTAAGGCTACTGCCCTCCCCTTCCCTGCCTTATCCAGTGCGTGCATGGTATATATGTTCAGAGATTACAGTTAGAATATCTTCAGTAGAACGGGCTTGCCTAAATCCATATTGATGGTCAAACAGAAGTTTAGCAACTGTAAGGTGGTGGACTAGAGCTTGATTTATTATGGACTCAAATATTTTGGCAAAAAGAGGGAGAAGGCTAATGAGGTGATTGGGTCAGTTCTTTCGGCAGAATTCTTGTAAACTGGTACTGCAGAAACAGTTTTCCAGCAGTCAGGAAAGCATGATTCGTTGAAGAGTTTGGAGAGAACTGGAGCAACTTCAGCGGAACATTTTTTTAATAGTACAGCTGGGATGAGATCAGATTCACATGATTTTGAGGCATCTCGGTTTTTTATGATATCATGTACTTCAGAAGGGGTGATTTTCAGATCACCTAATATGGTTTCTGTCTGCAAAGGAAAATCAAGGAGGGAGTGGTTTGCTGGGTCCAAAGTAGAGTTTGAGACAAACTGACAAACAAGCATGTTAGCTTTCTCAGTTGCCGTGCAATCAACCTCATGACTATTGGATGCTAGGGGAACTGTTGATTGTCCATTATTTACTACGCTGTTGTAGATTTTCCAGAAATCACGAGTTCCTAATTTCTGTGCTTTGGTGCATTTTCTGGTGGTTTCAGTATATTCTCTCTTAGCTGTCGCTATTTCTTTCTTACAATTACTTCTAGCTTCTATAAACTTTTGTCTGTTTATACTGTTGCTGGATAAATCTGCAGTATGCATGTTGCCTCTGAGCAATGGCAGCTGTGCAAGTAGAAGTAAACCATTGGGGAGAGTGGGGTTTGCTATAGAATTTCCGTGTGGGAACATGTGCTGCTTTGAACCATTCAGTGGTCTCATTTGCACACTGTTCCGCAAGAAGAGAAAAGATATTTTCCCATGGGACATCCTTGGTGATCTCTAATGGCATCCCAGTCAACCTTATTGTAGATAGTGTAGAGTTTAGAATGATGAATAGCATTTCCGAGTGGCCTATGGGCATTTGTCACACAATCCTCAGGAACTGTTGTCAGAAATAGATCCAGAAGTGAGGCTTGCTGGTCCTAATAATCTGAGAGTCAGGTTGGAAATTTTACTGGCTGTGCCAAGGAATAGGATATAGAAAATGAATGATACTACCAGCTGTGTCTGTGTAGTTAGAGAAGCCAAGCCAATTATTGTGGTGGGTGTTAAAGTCACCAAATACATGTATTTGGGTGCTAGTGTCAAGGGAGAGTGCTACAACTTTGCTGTCAGAGATATGATTGATTAGAGTACAGTCCTGGGTCGAGGGAGAGCGGTAAAGAAAATTTAAGTAGCTAACGCTATGTTGTAAAGTTGGTTTAAAGCATATGAAGACCTGGCCATCTGATCCTAGTTTAGATTCCCTACTTATGGGGAGGGTGTTACAAACATAGACTCCCAAGTTCGTGCATGTGTTGGTCAAAGTCCTTACGGCAAAGTGAAAGATAACCAGACATGTTAAAGATGTTAGAGGGGATGGAAGAGTGCAAGTTAGTTTCATTTAGTGCTAAGATATCCGGGGAGTTTGCTAGGAGAAATGATTCTGCATCATCTGTTAGTTCTAAGTCGATAGATATTTGTAAATGCAAGCCTCAAGTAAGGCGGTGAATCATTGTTTGAATGTGTCTGGTTTGATCGTTATTTTGAATTAATCAGTCATAAATTAAAATATCATATTTAAGCATATTTTACAACTGGGCTACGTCAAGTGGCCTGTTAGTTTATAATAAAATAATATTGTAGTATAATATAAGATGTATTGACTAGAACAATTTTTCTATCTGAAATAAGTTTTCATTCAATTCAAATGATGGTTTGGAAAATCATACATGTTTTATCAGTATTTTTTTCTAGAAGTCATGGTTGATTAAAATACTGTTAGAAAATTTGATAAATTTACAAAACGCAAGCAATGAGTTGATGTATTCTTTTAGATCATGTGAATAGAACAGTAGAGATTAGTTTGAATACGTCAGATAATACCTGTGTGTGTGTCTGTGTATATATACACACATGCATATATATATATGTTATGAAAATATATGTATGGCAATTAAGCTACACAGAGGCTTCTGCATTTCATCCTCATAGGGAATCGTTAGACTAAAATGCCTTTTCTTACAAGGATGAAACACAGAAGCTTCTGTGCAGCTTAAGTGCAATAAATATATTTTCATAACTTACTACCTCGCTCTTTTCACGTATTGACTGTTATTGAAATATATACTGAAAATCGATACGTAAAATATATCTTATAACATTTTATGTGCATAGATAAAATCATAATTATATATCATATATTGAAATATTTTGATAAAAAGAACTTTAAAAGTGCCCAATAAAAAGTAGAGAACAGCCTATACAAAAAAAGTTGCATTTCTATTTTAGTACACGATTACAAGAATATAAACTAAATATTAAATTCTCCGAGAAAAAATAAAGAACAGAAATCTGAGATAGTAAAAATTAACTATTTCACAAAGTTATTGCTATTTGAGTAGGGTAGAGTGAAGGCTTTTTGAGTAATTAATGACCTATCTGTGGAAGTCAATAACATGGGCTGTTTCTCAGCTGACTACAGTAAGGTCGTTTTCAAGTCCAATGTTAACAAATTTTTTGATGATCAGGTTATGCCCAATTGCAACTATCGTTAACAATCTCATGGTGTTATCTCACCATCCACCTAATACTCATGAACCATCGTTCTTGAATGGCCTTTAAGCCTTGATAAGTGGTGATTCACTAGTACATAAGATTAAAAAAAAATTTACTGTGACCAACAAGCGAAACACATTGGGAAAGTATAGGTGTCAAACACATACATGCATAAACAGAATCTGTATATACACATATACACACAAACATTTCCATGAACTAAATATTAAATTGTTTGAAAGAATAGAAATCTGGGCCAGTGAAAATGAACTTTTTCACAAGATTATAGCTATGTAAGAGTTTTGCAAAGCTATGTTTTAAATGAAAAATTTTTACTAAATTTTTTCACGCGTTTTGTTTTGTAGGTCCTCTCAGGTCGATTGTTTCATGCTGCTGCTGTTGTTGCTGATGCCATGTATATATTTGGTGGGACTGTTGATAATAATGTCAGAAGTGGAGAGATATACAGATTCCAGGTATGTAATCCGATTCCCAAGACAACTTTTTGCATCTTTCCATTCCACTTGCTTCTATTATTGTAACGTATGCCAAGCAAATATTCAATTCATTAAATTTGAACTAATTTACGAAAGAGTATCATACAAGGTTTTCTCAGAAAACTGTATTTAACCTAGCCAGAAATAGACAAGAAATGTTTGGTTTCGTTATCAAAATATAGGATGATTCCCCCACCCCAATAAAAGATGTCCTAAAAACTAAATGAAAATTCCATGAGCCAAGCTTTTTTTCCTAAAATTGCTTGTCCATGGAACATTGTTTTCAAGTCCTATCAATTCCTATCCAATTTCCACTATTACCAATCATCTTCACACTCATTAACCCTTATCCTTGATTAACCTCCATTCCTTGATATGTGCTGAGTCTGTAGTATTAAAAAAAAGCAGAACTCGTATAATTGTTATTGAATTTTATCAACATTTATAAAATTTCAAGAAACTGTTTGGACTTAAAGTTTAACTTTTGTATGATCATTGTTGTGTTATTAATGAGCTTATGGTGATGTAGAAAGAAACTAACAAACACAGGATGGACTTTTAACAGATTGTGATATTCAATCATTTATTTTCAGATAAAATTGGAAGGAGAAATATCGTCTGTTGGATGACAGAGATTTTGTTAAAAAACAGTTTTGATAAAGTAGTAGCAATCGTAGTACTAGTAATTTGATAATCCTTCATCGTTTGTTTTTGATAATAAAATTTGAAGAAAAATGATTGAAAGTTGAATGACAAAAGAATTTTGTAAAAGAAAGTTTGTTTTAATATGTATCTTGAAGTAAAAGTCATAGCAATACTGAGTTGGAAATTCTCAGTCATTTGTTCTTTATGATAACATTGTGTGGGCTCTACTTGCAAATAGCCAGCTCTCGTCTGCAGGGATAAATTGTTTTTAATAGGTTGGGGTTTAGCTGTGATAGCATGAATAGGGATTGAATCCACAATGACAGGTGTCTGCTGGAATTTGTTTGGAGATTATCAATTTGTTGAAAGTTAATTCTTGCTTGTCGAGTGCTGATGAAGAAATATTTCTTGCTTGATAGTGTTATCAATGTATTGTTTATGAATTTAATGCATTTGTGAATTACTTTATTGATTGCTGTGGCAGCTTGACTGGAGATTTGAACCCACGTCGACAGATGTCCATTGGAATTCATTCGTAGATTATCAATTTGTTGAATGTTGATTCTTGACTGCGGAAAAAAATTGTTTTTACTGAGTTAGGTTATATCAATGATATAGATGATTGTGAATTGCCTTAATTGTTGAAATCTTGGGTCTAAGGACCACGGTTAATTTGTCTTGTTTGCTGGTCTGAGTTTCTATGTTTTGACGGACAAGGATACGTTTGGTGAACTTTGATCCTTCTTCGGTATGCTTGGGTTCTGGCTTATATGGAGATGTTTAATAGGTGCTAGCTCCCACCGATTATTTTTGATTGGTTGTATCTGGATCTCAATAACTAATCAATAACTAAGCAATAACTAATCAATAACTAATCAATAACTAATCAAAATTTACTCAAATGAGTTCCTTCTGTTTTTGTTGTTGTTGCTTGCTTTTGCTGCCAGTTTTGTTTTTGTTGAAATCGTTTTTTTCTACGGTTGCTGTTTTTGTTGGTGTTGTTGCTCACTGTTATTTATGTTTTTGTTAGCTTGGAAATCAATTAATTAGTCTTTTGTCTAAAACAAACTCCCAATGGACGACACCACATTGTTGGGAACAAACTTGTATATGTCACCACTGAGTCTCATACAGCATGTTCCTGTTTGTCCTAGCATTCACTCTCCCCCTTGAATAAGTGATTTTTAGATCTTAAGAATGTAAATTTTCCACAATTCCAAATCCTATTTTTTGATGATGCATGGTAGCATTAGAACATTCTCCAAAATTTGACTTGCACTGCAAGGTATGATTTGTTGATAAAATAGGCGTCCATACAAAACGTTTTTGTCTTTGATTGACCATGACATGTTAGGGAAGGATATTTTTCCAATATGTCATGCACAAGGTTGATTATTATAGTCTGAAAGAGAAAAGAAAAGAAAATTAAAATTAACAGTTTTATAAAAACATGGTGGTTTCTATTTTTGGCAAGTGTTTAAAAAATATCTAGATATAAGTGAAACAAAAATTTCTTTAAAAGATGAGGTGTGTTCAGTAAGTATCCATCCTTATGGGTGTCGAATGCCAATATTTCATTCATAGTTTATTTCTGTTTGGCAATTATAACGGCACTTGTGCATTATTGTATTTTGGAGAATTTTTTTTTTCTATTTTGAAGAACCCCTTTTAGGGGGAGACAATTCAGGAATACCGTACTTGAAAATTTCAGTTTTGCATAAGTTTTAGTTAAAAACAAAACAAACACACCAAAGTAATAAAAATAAAATAATAATTATCTGAAAATTTATTGAATTAAAATAAAATTAAGGAAATTCTGAAATTAATGAAAGTTGTCATCATACGAAAATGTATGAATTTAAAAATTTATAGTTTTGAACAGTCATTATTGGAATGCATGTGACTTTTTTGTTTTAGAAAACATTTTCTTAAATTTATTTTAATTCAACAAATTTTCAGATATGCAATGTTTTATTTTGTGTTCTTGTATTACTTCAGTGTATTTGTTCTGTTTTTAACTAAAAGTTGGGTGAAACATTTTCTCTTGTATTGACATTTTCTCCTTGAATTGTCTCCCCCTCAAAAGAGTTCTTCAAAAATGAAAAAAAATTGTCCCAAAAAAGCAATAATACACAAGTGCAATAAAACTTTAGTTTGGATGTTCTTGGCACAAAGAAGATATACCAACAGAGGCTTTTCAAAACATCAGGTATGTCTCTATAAGTACTGTTGCCACATCTGGGCAAGAACTGCCCTATCCTACATCGAGAGTTCGAAACCAGCTTCAAAACCTAGTAGGTAATGCCCTTTTCTCTTCCCTGCAACCTCTTTCTAACAGAAGAGACAATGTCTCTTCTCTATCACTATTTTCATGGCAAGTGCTCGACTGATTTTCACTTTGACCTGTTAAACTTTCACAAAAAACACTCAACTAGTTACAACCACTATGTATGAGTTCTCCCACTCTCTATCTGTGGATAAATCTAAATGCAGATTCCATGAATAAGGCTTCTTTCCCAGAACTGTCTGCCTGTGGAACACTATTCCACTGGCCTGCTTCTCAGTTGAATACAACATGGTAGCTTTCAAATCCAATATAAACAACTTCTTGTTGAGCCATCCCCATAAATAATTAAATTTTACCCAATTTACACCATTAGTGATTACTACATGCCCATCTTACATTTATTAACCCTTTACCCTTCAGACGTTGATAAGTAGTAATGCCCAAGTAAAAAAAAAAAATGTTCAAAAAGTATCCAAATAGTAGCTGTATTTATCAAGAAAGAAAAGAAAAATGAATATCAATTTTCTCCAAAAAGTATTTCATTAAAACTATAAGAAAAACAAATATATTCTAAATGAAACTGCCTATGTCTTCCAAATAGTCACACTTTTGTTTTCTTATTTGTCAAAATGTTTCTTGCAAATCATGGGTCAAATTTAAACAGATATCTTGACCAATATTTCCCTAAGAATTTGATAAATTTGTCTCTGAACCCTTCAGCAGGATCTTCTCTAGTGAAACCATAGGGGAGTGAAGAAAACTATCTCCCTCCCTATACCTGTAATGCAAAGTAATTTTAATGTGATTTGTGAAACTTAACAAGAAAAAAGAGACCCTCCCACCCCAAAAAAACATATATAAATTATTATCACAAGCGACAGTACGACTGTGAAAACTGTCAAGTCAATTGAACAATAAACGTAAACCGACCACTTTCATTTACATGACTCAACACGAAAAATGCTGCTGATTCAATCCAGTACAGTCCTAAACAATTCCAAACAACTCTGTTGATACAACCCAACATGATCCTAAACAACTGGATATGATCTGACACACTACTAGAAGCAATCTTTGCAGTTACTTGCTGAACAAATCTGGCATCATCTTTGACTAACTCATTTTTCACTGTACGTTGGCCACTTCCACACATGTATGTTGACTATTCTGTACTTTAACCTCCCCTTTCACTTGAGGTTGATGCTATCTTTGTTGATTCTGATCGCTGCAGATTTACTTTGCGTCCTTGAGTTTGGAACCAGTCCTGTAGAGATGTGACGTATTTCTTTTTATTCATCTTTCAGCACGTCACTAAAAAATATGATTTTAATTTTCTGCCATGCTGACTTGTTATTGTGTAGAAAAGTAATCTTGCAAGGAGACTTGACATTGCCTGGGATTGAATCAACGACTGTATAATTTTATTGTCATTGAAATCAGTGAAAGGATCCATTTTTCAATCAAATTGATTGATTGCCTGCTTTAGTCAGGGACCCACTGCAGTGAACTGATAGGAAGCTTCACATGCTTTCCTGTAGTAAGTTACTCCACAATACATTGTAGTTTATATTACACTGTAGAGAAACTATGATTGATTTTATTAAATTATTTTTTATATAATTGCTTGAATTAAAGTTTAAAATGAAAAAGTTATGTATCATAGTTCAATTATGCTCTAAACAGAAACATTCATTTTCGCACTCAACCTTGTCTTATCAAAGAACCTGCTGTTAATTTGTTATGCCAGGCCCTTCTGCTTGTGCAGTAATAAAACTTCTAAAATGTATTTGTGATATTAGGTTGTATCAGAGTGTTAACTTTGGTCAAAATCAGACTGTTTCTTCTTTGATCGGCTTTTTTTTTGATTATCGATTTTTGATACTTATTGGGATCATTCTGCTACAAAAACTACCAGGCACATAAGGTACATTTGTGTGAAATTTATAAAAAAAATCAGCCTGACCATTTCCAAGTCTATGGGAAATTAACGCACACACAAAGTGCCGTTTATGTAGATTTCTTTTAGTTTGTCTATCTGACCGTTTCACCTTTTCTTGGAAACTACTTTACTGATCTGGCTGAAATTTTGTATGAATCTTTGTTATGATAAGGTGCAGCGAACTGAATATTATGGTATCTGTTTCATGCACAGGTAGAGATTAACAGGGATTAGTTACCACTATACCACATTTACTCTAGATGTTTGATATCTAGATTATTATTCATTATTATTATTATTCATTCATTCTAAGTCAACAAGCTATAACTTTTGCCCATTTTTAACGGACTGAAGAGTCTAATTTATTATAATTACCTTATGTTTTATCTCAAGAAGAACCAAAAGAGAAACAGTTGAAGATTTTTCAGCTAATCTGAAAATAGATACTTTTTAATTGATTGATATCGAAGTGAAATATAGAGATTTTTTTGTTCAATCATTGCAACTCAATTTCGGATCTTTTAATGTCGAAAACTGTCAAACCAAATAAAAGGAGTTCAATAATATTTTTCTTACTTTGGTAACAATTTTTACCTTTTTTTTCTTGTTTGAAATTCAGTATTCAAGATCAAAATAAATATATTTAAAAAATTTTCTTTCTTTTTTCTTTCTTTAAATATTGTCTCATTAGTTCTCCAGTTATCCTAAATGCACTCTACATGAAGATTATGGTCGTCTTTTGGAGAGCAGACAATTCTGTGATATTACTTTTATTGTAGGAGAGGTAAGAACAATCAAAATCTTTGGTGCTTGTGCAGTTTAGCAAAGATATTGAAAAACAAAGATACGAAAAAATCTCTGATGTACATGTCCGCTATGGAATGAAGGGCTCGTAAAAAAAAAGTCACTTCATTTATTCGAGTAGTTTTTTCTTTCATGTTTTACAGAGGAAAATCAAATTTTAATGAAACCAATTGCGATGAAGCCATCTTAGCAATTTCAGCTACAAGGACGTGAGGGCACCAGGGGAGATAACTCCATCTAATTCTTGAAGTTGGCTAAAATTTGAGGAGATTATTTTTATAGTTTTGATTAAGTTTAGGTAGTCCTATTTTTCTTTTTGTTTTCTTTTTCTTAAAAAAAATCGTTTCAGAATTTATACAATTATTAGAACTGGCAAATTTCAAGAATTAGGTGGATTTATCTTCCCTGGCACCTCCCCCACCTCCTCATAGCTGGAAATTGCCAAGGTGACTCTGTTGCGATCAGTCTTACTAAAATTTGATTTTCCTCTGTAAAAAAAAGAAAAAAAATCCTACTTGATCAAATTAAGCGATTTTTTTATGAGAACTTCATAATGGGTACGTACATAATAGATTTTTTTCTTCATTTTTAATATCTTTGCTAAACTACATAAGCATTAAACCTTTTTTTTTTTTTTTACATTCATTAAATAAAAAAATTGATTCCATTTACAACACTACAACCATAGGAATGCTTGAAACTGTGGCGCTTTCATTGGATTCTTGACTTTAAACAAACTGAACCAGTAACGTAACTGTAAATGACGCAATTTAAGGCATGTTATATTAATGAAGGTTTTGAATGTTTGAAAGTTTCATGTGACTGAGATGACTGAACCCTGCGGAATGATTTCTAGTCTTGTTTTTTTTCCATTTTACCAAGGTTTACACTTGTATATTGGTCCAGAGTATGACTTTAAAAGACATTCAGTGGTGAGGCCCCATTTGGAGGGTGTGGGCAATGTATAAACTTGCCCCGTAGTTACCATTGCTCCTAGGTCTACTTTGGCCCAGAGTGGTGATATCTGTTAAAGCATTACCAGGTGCTACCAGATCAGGCTGTCTGAAGATACTGGCTTTCTCACCAAAGATGTACCAAACATGTTATTGTTTTTTTCCTTTCTCTTTGCAAAACTCAATCATGTTCTGCAAAGTCAAGAATAGAACTTAGAAACTCTAAATAATTTTCACACTTTAACCAATGTCATAGTAGTTTCAGTCATGTGTCCCAAATTATCTTTAGGTTCTGAGTTTAATCAAAGCAAAGGGAACGCATGTTAGTGAAGCTCAGGTATCTAAAATTTTACCTGTGACAATAAATAAGCCGTCTGATTATTATGAAAGGACAGTTTTTCTTTTTTCCGAACTTGCTGTAGGTGTGCTTAAATCAGCATTGATCAATTTTAGGACTCACTTTTACTGTTTTTTGTTTTTTTAAATTTTATTTAATTTTTTGACATTTAGATGTATGCCTCTTAGATTCTTTAAATTATTTTTGTAGCCCCAATTTCTGATAGTATTACACCCCCACTCCCCTCTAATCAATTTTCGACTTAAAATTTGAATACCCTTCTTCAAATGAATTATTTTGTGTAAAATTTTTATGAATTTTGTTATTTTCAGGAGAAAGTGGACATTCCTGCCCATATTGCCTTGGTTGCTGCTCGTTCACCATTACTACGAGCCAAAATACGGAGAGCAAAAGCTCAGCTGGTTGGTTACTTATGTCTTTTCCTTTTCTATTATAGTTTTATTGTATATTTTCTTCGCTGTTTTCTACACAATATTGTGTCAACACAATATCTCAAAATTATTACGAAGGAATTTCTAATATAAAATCAGCACGTTACCTCCCCTGAATTGTAGACGAAACATGAGTTATCTCCCCTGGACTGCAGTGACAATTTTTTTTTACTTGAATTAAATTAGCATTTAACATTTCTACTGCATTATGAATTATTGAGGTAACGTTTTGAATTAAAACTCGATTCTTTTTAATCCTAGAGAATTTCAATGACATTTTGTGGTATAGTGGATGATATGATAAGAAGGATTGATTAGATTAGGTTTTTATAACCCCTTCACTGTTGATGTCCCTAAATGCCAGAAAGCGCTCTACTCTAATAGCTGCTTCCCTCGAACTGCTAGACTTTGGAATTCTCTTCCTGCTACCTGCTTCCCTGCAGTCAGATATTTCAGAAGTTCAAATGTAACGTAAGCTAACATCTTGTTAATCTTTCTTAGGCATCGTCCCAATTTATAGCTCCTTACATTCAAGTGGCGGTATGCCTTGTTTGGGGTGAAGGTTAATAAAAAAAACGAAACAAATAAACCCCTTTTTTATTATATGAGGTGCCTTCAATAAGTTTCCAGACTTTTTCTGTACAGACATTTAAAATTGTTGTAGACTCTTTGAAATTTACTTTGTAATTGCTATACATTTCCAGACTTTTTTAGTATGGGCATTTTTATTGATAGTACATGCATGACATGAGGTGACTGGCCAATTTTTATGATTTCAGGTTCAAATGAACAGCTACAGCAGGAATTGGAATACACCCTACTAAAGCCTGACTGTCACAGCTGGTGAATTTCAAAAATGCAATCTGGATGTGAGGACGCTTTAGAAGAACAATATGCAATAAAATTCTGTTTTAAACTTGGAAAAATGACACAAAAACGTATGAAGTGCTTCAGACTGCTTTTGGACCATCTTGCATAAATTAAGCATCAGTTTTTGAGTGGCATAAGACGTTCAAGGAAGGATGATGAGAGGTGTGGGAGAATTAAGGAAGTCAGAACATCAGAGTTGATTGGCCAAATAAAAAAAATTATGGATAAGGATCGTCATGTGTCTATAGAGATAAGTGCATAGTTTGATGTCAGTGTGGGAACTGGACACAATTATTTGTGAGGAACTGAAGATGCGGGAGATGGGCGCAAAGTTTGTCCCAGGGGTGCTTCATCCTTGTCACAGACTATTTGACTAAGATGGGCATGAAGACAGTTACTGACTCTCACTATAGTCCAGAACTTGCTCCCTGTGACTTTTGGTTATTCTCTGCGCTCAAAGAAAACCTTGGAGGCTGTCATTATGTGACAACTAAGGAGATGAAAAAGGCTGTGATGAGGGTCATTGATACGCTCACACAAGAGGACTCCCCATAGGGCCTTCCAGAAGTTGTTGAAACGGTACAAGTGCATTTCAGCCGGAGGTGATTGCTTTGAAAGGGACTAGAGTTTCATGTGTGTACTGGCAATAAAAGTGCCCATACAAAAAAAAGTCTGGAAACCTCATAACATTTCTTTTTCTGTATATTCATGATTTTTTACAAATTCTTCCAATAATTTCTATTTTTAAAGCTATTTAATCAAAGATTAAGAAACTCATTTCATTCTGATTATAGAAAAAGCTCAGTCGAGAGTTTCCTTTTGGCACGAAAGCCAACAGAACCTAGTCCATTGTTGAGATGGTTTGTTTCCTGTTAACTGAGGTATCTTTCTGGTACTGTGCAGTTTTAGGAGGTCCACTTTTCCAGGCTTTACATTCCTTTTTGACAAGAAGTTAGTTTATCTGAGGCGCCTCTACTGGGGGATGCTGACAGGGATGCACAGGCATTTTTTTTCAGGCTAGAGCACTCTTTCTCTAGGGCGCTGGCTCTTTAAATCTGTTTGACCCTTGTGTCACATCATCCTGCCATAAGAGGAAGATAAACACTCTGACGATAGATGAAGATATTTATTTCTTTAGTTATCTATAAACTCTATTTATTTGCTTTTTTTTAATCAGAATTGCATTTTATTGAAAAAAAACAAACAAAAAATACAGAAAAATATTTATGATTTACATTCTCATTACAGAACGAAGGTGTCATATTCCAAAAATTACATAAATTGATCAAGTAGTTTTTTTTAACAAAGAAATCAAAATTTTTTATTGTTAGAGATGTTACTACTAAACTGTATTGAACATAAGGCTGATTTTGACCTTGAGACTTCAAATTGAGTTGTGTTCTCCTTATTTATTTCATTGGATTTGATTCTAGATGATAAAAACACTGACTCGCTTAGTCGTAAAATTTGATTTTTTTTGTTTTAATAAAAAAAATCTACTTCATCAAATTATGTGATTTTTGGAATATTCCATCTTCGTTACATAACTGATACGTACATTATACAGATATTTCTGTATTTTCTTTACTTTTAATTGTCGCCATGAGTGTCAATCTGAATAAGCAGCTTTTTTTTTTCTGTAGATACATGCATTGCGAGTTATATGTTAGTATAATTCATTTATTTGATACTTTTTTTTAAACATAATGAAATTTAACAATTTCCTACAATGATCGATCTATGAAAATAAGACTTTTATAGTCACAGTTGTCGTCTAAATACTGTATATACTTTTCCATAATCCCTCCTGAAATCTGTTCTAAAAATATTAAACCAGCAGTGAAAATGTTGGTCTTGAAATAGAATATAAAATACAGTTTTAAATAAGTGATAAGATTATATAGAAAATGTATACAACTGCCATTTTCACTGCTGATTGAATGTCATTAGACTGGGCTAGTGTTCAGAGGAGATGGAGAAATGTACAAGATTATGCATTATTATGCATAACCTTCAATAATTAAACAAAAAATCTGAGAATTAAGTTACCATCTGCTTTCAATTTAAGAGAAATTAAGAATTCACACAAGTCCAACTAGTTTATAATTTTTGTGCATATGTATTTTCAATTAGAAAATAAAACTGATCTCTTAATTATTTTTACATGCATTTTATGAATCAAAAATATTTTTAAAAATATTTTTAAAGTTCATTTCACAATAAAGGTTTCTGCTAGAAAAAAATTACTATATTCCATTTTTTCCACCATTTCTTTTCTTATATCAATCTTTATGTATGCCATTATTGAGATATTTTTAACGTTTTAATTTTTTTCATGTGTATATCAATCAAATATAGAAGGTTCCCAGAATTTGAGTATTACATATAAAGTCCTGGTCAAAATCATAAGACCACTTAAGAACGTAAGCGTTTATGCATATTATCAAATTTTTAATCAAACAAATGGTTGAAACCATTGCCAAAAGGGAAAATGTGATGGAAAAAAAATGAAATCTGCTTCATTCAAAACCTTAACCATGATCTAATAATTATTTAAAAAAAACAAAACATTTTCACCTGGTCAAAATGATAAGACCACTTTAATAAAATCGGCTAGTTTTGAAAAAATGAATACGAAAAGCTTTCTATGTTACTAAAAGCAACTTGTTAGTGGATAAAAAACATCTTACTAAATTACAAATGGCAAAAGGGAAACCATTATCAGAGTTTCAGAGAGGAAGGATCTTTGAGCTTAATAGGGGTGGACTCCCCCATAGATCCATTGCAAACAAAGTGAATCGTAGCAAAATGGTCTTCACAAATTTTTTAAGAAATCCAGATCAATATGGGCACAAAAAGAGTCCAGGTCGACCAAAAAAAATAAACCTATCACTGGATCGCCGTATTAGAAGAAGTTTAAAAAATAAACTCCAGTATGAGTTCAAGTCGATTGAAAAGCCAAACAGCAGCAGAATGTAGTCCTAAAACCATCAGAAGGCATCTGAAAATAAAGGGTTTCAATCATTTAAAGCGACTGCAGAAACCATGCCTACTTGAACAGCACAAAACTAACCGACTTAAATATGCCACCAAATACTAGACTTGGGATGAAGAGAAGTGGGAAAATGTAATTTTCTCCGATGAGAAAAAGTTTAATCTAGATGGTCCAGATGGATTTCAACACTATTGGCATGATAAAAATTTGCCCAAAGAGACTTTTTCAACTCGGCATAGTGGAGGAGGGTCTTTAATGATCTGGGGTGCTTTCTCGTCAGCTGGGACCCTAAAGTTGCAAGTAGTGAAAGGCCGGCAAACATCATTGAAGTACATTTCAATGCTTGAAAATGCTTCTATCAGGACTGAAGGTCCATGTCTGTGTGGAAGAAATTGGATTTTCCAGCAAGACAACGCTGCGATACACACTTCTCGACAAGCACGAGAATACTTTTCTTCAAATAATATAGAATTGTTAGATCATCCAGCATGTTCTCCGGACCTCAATCCCATTGAAAATCTTTGGGGATGGAGTGCAAAAGAAGTGTTCAAGGATGGAACCCAGTATGATTCGATATAGTAACTTTCTGATTCAGTTTTCAGTACATGGGATAAAGTTCCTTCGCAACTGATAAAAAACTTAGTCGCAAGCATGCCGAAGAGAATTTTTGAAGTAATTCGTAATAATGGAGGCTATACTAAATACTGAGACCCTTTTTAGTAATTTATAATTGCCTTTTGTTTGATGAATTATCAGTGGTCTTATCATTTTGACCAGGTGAAAATGTTTGTTTTTTAAAAAATAATTATTAGATCAGGGTTAAGGTTTCGAATAAAGCAGATTTCATTTTTTTTCCATCATATTTTCCCTTTTGGCAATGGTTTCAACCATTTGTTTGATTAAAAATTTGATAATATGCGTAAACGCTTCCTTTCTTAAGTGGTCCTGTGATTTTGACCAGGACTGTATGTTCCTTACTTTTATCAAACTTGTTGTATAATCTTGAATTTGATTTGTTAGTTGTCACTTGTGAATTTGGTATTCCTTGACACTTCCTCCTTTGAAAGAAGCTAATTCAACCTGCCTAGGATGAATGCCACTGGCATGACATGACATATGCTATAGGTCAGCACAAGCTTTATGAGTGAAATTGTGTTAAGTCAAAACTGTTCAGAAACTGTTGAATGGCATAGCTTGAAGAAGGAGGGCTTCGCTGCCAGGCTTGTCCATTTCAGGATGCATTGCTCTATCCACTATGCAGCAACCTTGAAAGGATTATGAAACTATTTACGTTTTTTAATGAATTCTCTAATTGGAACATATGGATTTCATCCCAAAATAAGCAATGAGCAAAAAGGCACTGTTTTCAGTACTGGAAAAAATGTCTTTTTAATTGTTTCTTGTTTTGTGGTGTTTGAAATCATCTTTTAAATTCTTCATTTTTACAAAAAATTAAATAAATTTTCTTTCTCTTTTTTCAGGCCCAGGAAATAGCAGCAAACGAAGCAGCCAATTGTCAGACTGAAGAAATGCAGGTGTGTATGTGCAAATATATGCATATATGCAGAGATTGAAATGAAATTTATTCTTTCAATTTGATTGCCTTTCTTTCCATTTCCAATGTTGCAATGGTCTCGAACCTCCATACCATCTGGTTTGCTATAGTTTATTAAAGAACTTGTCAGCTAAATACTTTTGCAAATAAATAGAATGAATAAGGGAAGAGTCTATCAGGCATATGCAGTATGATAATATATAGAAGTGGTCAGTCAGGGTTAAAGATATGCATTGCATGAAGAGAAATGATATGAGAATTATACAATGAATGTAAGTTTTAAAGAGAGGTTTACTTCTGATGATCTCAGAGGGAGAATAAATCTATACAGTTTAGTGTGATGTGTACAAAACAGGAGACTTTGATAGTATGGTGACATTGAAATGAGAGTTTTTGGATCAGTAGATGTAGAACAGTTAAAGTAGGGAGTTCAGTTCACAAGGGAATCTAAAAAAAATATGGCAGGTAAAAAATGAACTTAGGAGAAAGAGGTATGAAGGCTTGGCCAGAGTTAGGTTATTTTGGAAGTCAATTTATAAAAGCCGTCCAACACATGTCAGCATGTAAGACGGACATTAAACTGAATATGATAGACATTCTAACCTTATTTATTGTAGAAATTTGAAAAAGTCTTTTCTTTACTCTAAAAACTGTTAATAAATCTAATATTTAAAAGGCTCTATGTCTGTTTGTCCGTCTCCACATTTTCAAACTTTTATCTCCTCCTGGGTGATTGGACTTTTACAGACCGTTCTTTTATGAGTTTTTAGCTGATTAAAATAGTTTTTAAAGGGGTCAAAAATGGGTCAAAATTGAAAATATCGTTCTACATTTTGCACACTCATCTTAGTTTATTTTTAATTTTTAATCAGTTCATATATGTGTCACGTTGGTACAGTAGTAACATCACCAGCTTTGAATGCTACATTTTCAGTTTCGATTCTAGCTGATGGCACCTAAATACTTGTGTTTTTACTTTTGAAATCACAACTCTATAATAATATATACAAAATATGGACAAATAAAAATAAATGTAAGTGTATTTTACACCCAGGCCAAGACCCCCCCCCCCCAGTATCATTTAAATAAATAAATGCCACTTTGAAATTGATGATGATACCGGAATTCTATTCATGATGTATTCAGTTTTAGAAGAATTTGTTTTGAAATGAGTGAAATTCTTGACATCCAATAGTCACTTATTTTTTTACATTTTATATTTGGGTCCTGGATATGACCTTAAACTATATCCATAATTTTTTCTCTTCTCATTCGATCATTTGAAAATTATATGATAGTGTACCTTTCTTATGGTCTCTTGGTCTGACTGGATTCCAGGATGAGAACTCATCTAGTTTGGTGGAGTATTCAGCTTCATGTTGTTACTTGAGATAACATCACTTAAAGAAGGTGCAGCATTCCTCGTATAAGCCACTGTAGATTGGCCGAGCAGATCTTATTTGGGTTGCGAATATTATATGATTTTGAATATTTAGTCATGGTTTATTTGTAGTTAAATCTATCCTCATGCTAGGTTGTCTTGACAAACCTCCGTACAGAGATACCTTAGGCAATCGAAGATAGTATTGTGTAGGCATTCAAGTTCTCTCCAGTAGACATTATGAATGTTCAAGTGAAATCAAAATGGAACAAATAATGATAGTGGTTGTGATCCGTTAGGTCACAATTACTCTAATACAAAGTGTATTATATTTTACATTAATTAAAACAAAAATGTTTTTCTATTCATCAGCAGCAAACATCTTCTGCAAATCAAAAAGATTCAGCGAATCGACTCAAAGTTGTTATCCCCGATGCGGTTCCAAAAGCTTTTGAAATGGTTCTTTCTTACATTTATACTGATCGAATTCATCCAACACAAAAAGGTAAGTTTGTTGTTTTTTAGCTTTGTCTTTGGGAGCCAATGATGAACCTCTAACATCTTTTTAATCCAATTCTAGAAACTGAAAAGATTCCTCATAAATTTAAGCAGGTACTACATGATACTTAGAAATCACAACATTTTTAACGTTTATGCGTGTTTGGTCTTCATGTTTAGAAGGAATGGTAGAAGGGTGTAGAAAGAGTTAAACCATTGCGAATATGGTGCGATTTATTATTCTGCATCTCCAAATTAATTTGTTGGTTTTATAATTCATTTTGATCAAAGGTGGTATGACATTATCATGGATTCTGACTTTGTACTGGCACCCATAAAGAGGAAAGCTGTTCATGACACAAAAAATACTGGGTGTGCCAAGTTTGAATCCAGTTCGTTCTACATAAATGCTTTCATCAAAACCCACATCTGACCTTGTATCTAACCCAACTGGAGAAGAAGAGAAGACTTAAATAAAATAAAGAGAAAATCTGATATTTTACTTTATTTATAAATTTAAAATGATAGAAATGAAAAAATAAGAGCAGAAAAATAAAAGGTTAAGAACTTCTGAAGAGAATACACAGCATTCCTCATACATTGTCAGGATGTGCCTAAGCTCTAAATTGAACAAAATTTATTTCAATTAATTTCACTTTGTTTTATTTCGATAATTCTGTTATTCTCACAATGCTTACACAATGGAAATGTGTAATGGAAAAATAAAAGTAAAATTCAGTTCTAAGTGACACTATTTTAGAGGTTGAAGGTTCAATCCTCAGTGCGGTTGATACTAAGAATACAACTGCAATTTACTTAAGATTTCTGTTTGGTCATGGCTGATAGAACAAGAACATGCTACCCATTTCCTCTGGTTTGTGCCTACCAGAGTATCCCCAAATGAAGTATGAGTTTTGGATGTAGTTGAAGTCTGTGTTACTGTCTTGCTACTTGTTCTGGCAACTTTAATAATTATTTCTTAGATTTTTTTTTGGTGCTTCTGCTTTTACTGACCGGCAGCTTCCATGAAGTTAGTTCAAACTCATTCAGCAACTGACTGAAAATAGCTGGAAAAGATCGGCGAAATGTTCCTCAATTTTTTGATGAATGCACTGTCTGTTTTTTGCTAATACAAATCTACAAAGACTACTTTTTTAAATTGGTAGAAATAAAAAATTAATTTTAATCGTGCAGGTTAGGGTTAGATACATGTTTGTAATTTTATTGTATTAAATCACAAACTGTTTACTTAAATTTTTTTTTTTTTATATATAGGCATCACCACTTATCAAGGCCAAGAGGCCACTCAAGGATAAGGGTTAAAGAGTGTACAGTAGACATTGGACAATATAGTAATCATTAGTAATGAAAATTTGGTAAATTTGATAACTTATATAGAACGGCTCATCAAGAACTTTTATTGTAGTCAGCCGGAAAGCAGGAAAACGGAAGACAATTTCACAGGCGTGCAGTTCTAAGAAAGAAGCTTTGTTCATGGAATCTACGTTTAGGTTTAGGCACAGATAAAGAGTGGGGGGAATTATTGATAGTGTGTACAGCTAGACGAGTGTTTCTGTGAAAGTTTTGCGAGGGGGGACCATAGATTGAAGCTCAGTTGAACACCTTCCATGAAAATAACGATACATCAGAGACAAACTCGCAACATCTCTTCTGTGAGATAGAGGTTGCAAGGAAGAGAAAAGGAAATCTCCTACGAGGCTACGAAGTCTATTTTGAACTCTATCAAGGCAGGACAAGTCCTTTCTAGCAGCTCCTGCCCAGATGTGGCAACAATATTCCATCCTTGGACATACCTAGCTCTTATATAGATAGAGAATAGCATCAGCAGTGAGATATTTACCGGATCGATAGAAAGATCCCACCATTTTTCCAGCGGCCTTGGCAACAGATTTGATATACGTGTTCCACTTAAAATCAGGAGTAAAGGTCATGCCCAGAAGCTTGTCAAAACTTGAGGCCTCCTGAAGACGAGAGCCATTCATTTCAATTGATGCCAGATGTGGATCAGAATGTTGATGATGTAAAGAGAGAAGCTTGGTTTTAGATGCATTAAAAGTAACCAGCCACTCCTTTTCACATTGTACTACGTGCTCAAGATCAGAGGAGAGAGAATTGGAGAGAACTTGGTCGTTTACTGTCTTAGATGTGCTACCATAAATGGTAGTGTCGTCAGCATAAATGTCTACAAATGATGTAAGGATGTGATTTGGAAGATCATTAATGTAGATCAGGAAAAGAGTTGGGCCCAGGATGGACCACTGAGGGACACTGGTATTAATACTGGTATTAATTTTTGCCCCTCAACTACTACTCTTATGAACCTATCAGAAAGAAATCATAAACTGTTTACTTAAATCATAAACTGTTTACTTAAATCATAAACTGCTTACTTAAATCACAAACTGTTTACTTAAATCACAAACTGTTTACTTAAATCATAAACTGCTTACTTAAATCACAAACTGTTTACTTAAATCACAAACTGTTTACTTAAATCATAAACTGTTTACTTAAATCACAAACTGTTTACTTATATCACAAACTGTTTACTTAAATCACAAACTGTTTACTTAAATCACAAACTGTTTACTTAAATCCCAAACTGTTTACTTAAATCACAAACTGTTTACTTAAATCACAAACTGTTTACTTAAATCACAAACTGTTTACTTAAATCATAAACTGTTTACTTAAATCACAAACTGTTTACTTATATCACAAACTGTTTACTTAAATCACAAACTGTTTACTTAAATCACAAACTGTTTACTTAAATCCCAAACTGTTTACTTAAATCACAAACTGTTTACTTAAATCACAAACTGTTTACTTAAATCACAAACTGTTTACTTAAATCACAAACTGTTTACTTAAATCATAAACTGTTTACTTAAATCACAAACTGTTTACTTAAATCACAAACTGTTTACTTAAATCACAAACTGCTTACTTAAATCACAAACTGTTTACTTAAATCACAAACTGTTTACTTAAATCATAAACTGTTTACTTAAATCACAAACTGTTTACTTAAATCACAAACTGTTTACTTAAATCACAAACTGTTTACTTAAATCACAAACTGTTTACTTAAATCACAAACTGTTTACTTAAATCACAAACTGTTTACTTAAATCACAAACTGTTTACTTCACAAATGAAACTCAGCATTTGTTACATATTTTCCATTACTGACAAACTTGTTCGAATTTATTTACTTTCAGATACCCATCATTACAAAAAATGGATTGCAACAAATTCCATGTTCGAGTATAAGTTTTTCTTCAAAAAATGAGAAAATGCTGCTAAAACTTTTAAAGAGTTGCGTGAAGTGCATGCTGACAATGTTATAGGAAATTAACGGAATAATTTTGGAATTGGTTTGCAAAATTCAAAACTGGGAAACATTAGTCCTGAAAATGACACTTGCAGTTAAAAAACCCTCAAAATTTTATATTTATGATTTAAAAACAAAAATTTAAGAAAATCCAAATATCAACTAAAGAATGTGTGCAAGACTTGGAATTTTTAAAAAGTATAGTTCATAACCATTTTCATTGAATATTACCTAAAAGTCCCTGGAATTTTCCAAACAACCTCACTTTCTAATTAAGTAACTTTTAAAACATTGATTTTCATTTTTAGTTCATTTGTGGTCTTTTATGTCTTAGGAATGTATTGTGCTAATAACTTGATAATTGAGAAAAACAAATTGATTTTTGATTGCAGGACAAGAGCCAAGCAGTAATGAAGTCATCCTCCTTATGATGGACGTGTATCGCCTTTCTGTTCAGGTAACATCATCTGATCATTTTATACATAGTCAAATTTTCCCCTATTTCATTGACTGTAATAGATAAAACAATCCAAGTTTACTATTTACTAGCAGGGAGACCCGATGTTGTCCGGGATTGAATGAGAATCAACAAATGTTTCACTCTCCCATATTTTATTGTCATCGAATTCAATGAAATTGCCCATTTTTCAATCAAATCGATTAATTGCCTGTTCTAGTTGGAGACCCTCTGCTGTGCACTGGGAGTAGGTGTCACATGCTTCCCCACAGTGACTTAGTCCATAATACATTGTCATTTACATTGCACTGTAGAGAACCTACTGTTGATCTTATAAAAATTAGTTTTTATATAATGGCTTTAATTAAAGTTAAGAATGCAAAAGTCAAATGTCATGGTTCAATTGTGCATTAATTTCAACCACATCCCTATCATATCAAAAAACCTGTTGATTTTATATGCCGGCCTTTGTTACTTGTGTGGCAATAAAATTTCTCAAATTCACTTGTGATATTAGGCTGCATAAAGCATTAACTTAAGTCAGAATTGCCTTTTCCTTCTTGCATCGGATTGTTTTGATTATCGCTACTTACTGAAGACATTCTGATACAAAACACTGCCAAGCACATAAAGTACATTTGTGTGAAATTAAAAAAACTCACTGTTTAAGAGTCCATACGAAACGAATTCACACACACAGACACATGTACATACAAAGTTCCTTTTATATAACAGTAAAGATAGATATATGACTAAATTAGGCACAATTAATCTAAAACTAATTGCTGCTGATGATGATGACAATTCATTATTCAAACAATTTTATCCGGTGGTCTGTCAACACAAAATATAAAAATATCTTGCGGTATTATTAAAATAGGTTATAGTCATCTAACATATTTCTTAACACTGGAAATGGTGACCAGGAAAATCAGGTCCTTCACTTTTATTGTTCTTCAGTATTTCGGTTACGAAGCGATTTATTGAAATAAAATGTAAGAAAAGATTAACAAAATTATACAAAATTAGTTTTTATTTGCACTTTTATTAACAAAATTAAAAAAATTGGTTCTTTTATTTAAAATTTTATAAGAAATATATGTTAATGAAATTATAAAAATATAATTTTATTTTTGAATTTATATAATAAATATATATTTATAAAAGTGTTTGTTTGCTATTATGCCACACCTTGCCAACCATCACATTGTGCTAAACATTTTCAAAGTTTCATCTAAAAGATCTTTCATTTCTGTTTTTGGTGATATACAGTTGCGTGGCTTGCATTGTTTTATAAACTAAAAGTTTATTACTTAAAAAGATTTTAAATATGGTTTTCAATCATTCTTTTTTTTTTAAAAGTGCAAAAAAATGTTTTCAATAATTCTTCAAAAATAAATAATTTCAATAATTCTTAATTAAAATTTTAAAACATGTTTTCAAAAATTCTTTAAAAAAAGAGCGCAATAAGATTTTTAAAAATAATTCTTTAAAAAAAATAGAACTAATTTCAAATAATTGTTAATTAAAATAAAATCGAAAAACAACTTTACAATGATTATTGAATTAGAAAAGAATGATTGGAAAAGCATAAGAAAAAAGAATACATGCAAAGGGGAGAGGAAAAAAGAAGGAACTGATTTGCCTTGTCACCACTTTCTGGTCGCAAACTCACCAGAAGTTAGGAAGTACCTTAAAATAAATGATAAAACAAATCTAGTCACAACTTTCAGTCAAGAAGTTATTTTTGGCAAATATATTTGTAGGTCCATGCCTGAAAAGATTTAAAAAAAAAAAAAAAACCCTAAAAAAATTCAATTTAAAAAAGAAAAAAAATCTCTCTTAAGCCGGAAAGTAAACAAAATAGAAAGACAAGTATTTAATATATATATATATATATATATATATATATATATATATATATATATATATATATATATATATATATATTTTTTTGGAAAAAAGGATTTCAGCAGAGTGCTCTATTATAAGAAAAAATTCCGAAAATAAGAGCATATTGTTTATATTTTTATTTTCAGAAAGTTTAGATAAGTCATCGATACCGTCGGTTTCAAACCTGATAATAGGGTTTTTTCTCAACAAACCAAAATTCAAATAATAATAAAGTTTAAAAAAATGTTTGTTTAATGTTTTAGACGCTAAAGAAAACAAAAGAAAAGGGAAAGGAAAACAAAAGATTAAAAGCAGAAAAGTAAAAAAGAAGTTTAATATGCTTAAACTTTTTCCATTATATAGTATTTTAATATATTTGAACTGTTTATTGCGTCCTTTATGAAAAAAAAAAATGTTATTTTATTCTATCAATTTTAAACTCTTCGGAACTTTTTCTAAATCAACCAGTCTAAGGGAGATAATCGTGCAAGTTCTGAAAGACATTTCAAATTTTATAATTATTTTATTATAGATTTATATCTAACTTTATTCCTTTTATGTTTATATTCCTTCACCCTCCCTATTTAATATGGGTAAAAAGTGAATTTTGAACAAATAGTCTGAAGAAACCTATTATATATAAATTTTAATTATAAAACCCATTTTATTAGATAAAACAATAACAATTTTATTACATTTAAATCCTAACTTTAATTAAATTTTTATTTTAAATATTAATTCCATATTTAAATTTAAAATGAAAACTTTCTGATTTTAATTTCAAATTTAAGAACCAATCCCAATATCAACTTAAGTTTCTATTTACTCTATATTAAAATTATATTTCAAATGTAAACATTTAAATGTAGTCTTGTTTTTTTTTTGGGGGGGGGGGAATGCGTTTCTAGCTTAAGGGATTTGTATACTATATTTACCTCTTAGAATTATATTCTTTTTTCTTTCTTTTTTTTTTTTTTTTTTTACTAATATAATATTTCAATAATTATAATAATGTTTTCTTTAGTGTCCAAAACATTAAATGGACATCTTTTTAAAACTTTATTATTTGAATTTTGGTTTATTCAGGAAAACAAGATTTGCACAATATCTTGTAATGCGTCTATATGATTTCTATTCTGGTTATAAAACAGATGAGTATCGGCTGTAGAGAGCTTGATATGGCTATCTAAAACGGTCACCCTATTATTTGATTTCGTACCGATAACTTATCTCATCTAAACTTTCTATAAATAAAAACATATATATGCCGCTCCATATTTGGGGGTATCAAATTGGTCAAAGGGAAAATTATTCCCAAGTCACATTTAGGTAAAATACACTTTCGTATAAATAATTGAATTCATTCAAAATAAGTATTGCTAACAAAAACAAATAAAAACACCCCCCCCCCGAAATCCTTAAAGACTGAAGCAATTATTTTTTTTTCCCCAATCCAGTGCACCACTTTTGGGATAACTGGATTTTTCCTCCATTTTTTTTATAAAATTTTTTTTATAAAAATCGCTCTGGACAAGGCATGAAGCCACATGATGTAAGGAGCTAAAAAATATATTTAAAGTAAAAATCTTTAAAAGTAAAAATAAGTGTTTGATGGAATACATTCTAACCCAGAAAACAGCAATTTCTTCTGTCATTGTTAGAAACATTTGTCATAGAATATGAGGACTAAAGGACAAAATAGGGGACACCAGTTACAAAAATGTTTAAAAATTTTGCTTTATCTAATGCTATTTCATTTTTAATATCAATAAATAATCGATTAATAATTCAATGGTGAAGTATCAAAATTACATTGATACAAGAAATACACGCACACGTGAAGGTATCTCGTGATTTTATTAATACAGAAGATGTTGGAATCTATCAATAACAGAATGTTAACATTTCTTTTGATTGTTCCTATTTACAATGCCTCCCCATGGGACAGAGTTAGACACCAGGGTCGTTTTTTAATGTGGAGAAAAGGAACAAAAATAAAAATTGTCTCAGTCGTGAAGGATTTCTCCTCCACTGACAGAGAACAAGAAATTGAAGTGCAGCATCTGAAGAACAGATGGTATTTATTTGCTCCTCCACCGAGCAAATTAGGCACAAGGCCGATTTTTAATGTGAGGAGTGAAGGGAGGGGGAATGGAAAAAGGGGACCAGCTCCCGAGAGGTGGGAAATGGGAGCTGGTTAAAGGTCAGGCATGTGGGGTTGTCCCCACATCTGGTCTTTGCTAGTCATAGCTGGTCTTTGCTAGTCATAGCTTGCAGCATCTGAAGAACAGCTGCTATTTATTTGCTCCCCCACCGAGCAAATTAGGCACAAGGCCGATTTTTAATGTGAGGAGTGAAGGGAGGGGGAATGGAAAAAGGGGACCAGCTCCCGAGAGGTGGGAAATGGGAGCTGGTTAAAGGTCAGGCATGTGGGGTTGCCCCCACATCTGGTCTTTGCTAGTCATAGCTAGTCATAGCTTGCAGTATCTGCCGGAACAGATGGTATTTATTTGCTCCCCCACCGAGCAAATTAGGCACAAGGCCAATTTTTTAATGTGAGGAGTGAAGGGAGGGGGAAGGGAAAAGGGGACCAGCTCCCGAGAGGTGGGAAATGGGAGCTGGTTAAAGGTCAGGCATGTGGGGTTGCCCCCACATCTGGTCTTTGCTAGTCATAGCTAGTCATAGTTAGTCATAGCTTGCAGTATCTGCCGGAACAGATGGTATTTATTTGCTCCCCCACCGAGCAAATTAGGCACAAGGCCAATTTTTAATGTGAGGAGTGAAGGGAGGGGGAAGGGAAAAAGGGGACCAGCTCCCGAGAGGTGGGAAATGGGAGCTGGTTAATGGTCAGGCATGTGGGGTTGCCCCCACATCCGGTCTTTGCTAGTCATAGCCAGTCATAGCTTGCAGTATCTGCCGGAACAGATACTACACTTTGATCCCTGCCCGAAGGCCAAGTATGTGACATTGACATTTTGATTTTATTGAAAAAGACTTTTGAGTGCTTATTTGGTTCTTTTTCGTTATTGTACCAAAATTCGAAAATTGAAATATTGAATTTCAAGTGAAAGCAATGGTATCTACTGAATTGTCATGTCACAGTAATGAAAATATCCAAACATTATGAAAAACGATTGGTTAGAAAATTAATTATTAATGAAAATAGTTTTCCAAAACAATTGGTGAAAATTTATTTTTTTCAAAGAAAAAAAAAAACAAGGCAAAAAATTGAGAGTTAGAATTGTAACAAAAGGGAGGTAAATCTTTTTTGAAAACAAAATTTTTAACCAATTTTGCAAAACTTAATTTTTGCTAATTATCTTTGAAAACTGTTTTCATTAAATTTTCGACCTTATCGTTCTTTGTAATTTTTAGATATTTTCATTACTGTGACATAACAATTCATGGTTGGGTTCACTTGAAATTAAATATTTCAATTTTTAAATTTTGCTACAATAAAAAAGAACCGCTTATTTAGATATGTATGAAATATGTGTTCAAAATAAATGAATAGGAAAAATGATAAATATGCTTAATATAAAATAAAATACGCATCAAGTGCGCTTGAAAGCCAAATCACAACGTAATATTAGGAAAATAAACAAATATTTTACTTGGTTGAAATTTATAATTGAAATATATTTCAGCATCTTCAGCATGTTGTTTTCTTTCTTTTTTTCTTCTTTCTCTCCATGTTGTAAAGTTAAAGAAAGAAAAGTAGAGAGATGCGTGTTGTATCTCAGCGGTTGTATTTTGAAATCTTTCTTCAACATGGAGAGAAAGAAGAAAAGAAAAAAAACAAAACAAAATACTGAAGATGGAGTTTAACTCTGAAATATATTTATGTTATAAATTTCAAACAAGTAAAATATTTGTTTATTTTCCTATTATTACGTTGTGACGTGGCTTTCAAGCGCACTTGATGCGTATTTTATTTTATTCAAATTAAAACAACGTTTCTATATGGAACTCTCATTCTTGATGATAAATATGCTTGTTTGTTTGTTGTACAGTATTCACCCTAGGCAAGTTGAACCAGCTTCCTCCAAAGGAAGAAGTTCAAGGGGATAATAAATTTGCAGGCAGTCTCCACCCTTTTATGAATATACTTATCAGTAAAAAAACACCAAAAACTATTGGAAAATAAGCAAGTAGAATTTAATTAAAAAAAATTAAATTGATTAGTGCTTGTATAGATTGGTAATCTTTTAAATTAACGCATTTCAGGTGGAAACATTATTATGTACTTATGTGACACATAAGTATATATATTAGTACGAAATTCCTAAAATTCTTACAAATAATTCTATAGAAGATGTGCTAGATGTATTGCTAACAAAAATCATCCACAATCACGTTCATGTCAGAACTTGTTTGAAAATGGCGAACCTTTAATTTAAGTCAATTAAGGTCAGTGGAGATAAGTCAGTTTGTCATACTGAGTTGATCGCATAACTCTTCCAGATTAAAGCATGCACTTAAACTCGATAATTCAATCAATTATTTTTTTTACTGAATCATTTTTTTGTAATTTTTGGAAATTATACTAATTTCCATATGACACGTAAGTACATAATGTTTTCACCTGAAATGTGTTGGTTTAAAAGAATAAGCACAAAAAATTATGAACTACGAATGACAAGACCACGTGGTGTCTTCCTATTAGAGTGATAATCTTCTATGACGACATGCTTGACGTGAATGTTATTTGGAGTTTGTAGTAATTAGTAAATTACGTTTATCCATGAAATTTCCTGTTATTTTATTTTGAACTTGATGAATCCTTATATGAACAAGCATCTGCCTTTGTTTTCCCCTTCAATAATACAAGGCCAAAAGGGAAGTGGTATTTGTTTTATTGTATTCCACTAGTCATTCATCAAAATCTATGCAGACGATACTACCATCTATGGCGTCACTTCAAAGGTTGGCAATGATCAAGATTTTGACTTTGACAAACTCCTCACCTTAAATGAAGATCTACATCAGATCCGTTGCCAGAATCACTGGAAAAATTGTGGGATCTTTCTACCGCTCCAAAAAGTATCTCACTTTCAATGTAATCCTTTACTAATACAAGAGTCAAATACATCCTAAGATGGGGTACTGTTGCCACATTTTGGAAGGAGTACTCTTTCCCCATCTTAACAGAGTACAAAACCATCTTCAAAATCTAGTGGGCCTTTTCTCCTCCTTGCTACCCTTTTCTCAGAGAACAGAAGTTGCAAGTCTATCTTTGCTCCATTGTTACTTTTATGGTATATGTTCGACTGAGGTCTTTCCCCCCACCTTCCCTGTAAAATGTTTGAAAGAAATACTTATTTAGGTACAACAGTTGTCAACAATTTCCCTCACTCTCTGTGTTTAAAACTAAATGAAAATTCCTTGAGCAGAGATTATTTCTTTTAACTGTTCGTCTGGGAAACACAGTAATGTGGGGATGCTTCCCAGCTGACTATAACATAGTGGTTTTCAAGTCTAATGTAAATAAGTTCCTGTTGAACCGTCCTTTTAAATAATTAATCTCTACTCAAGTCCCACCATTACTGATCATATTGTCTCACTATCTACCTAACATTAACCTTTATCCTAGAGTGGCCTCTCAGCCTTGATAAACAATGACCCGCAAGTAAAAAAAATGCTTCAGTAAATTCTACTTAATCCGGTTCTTTCTTTTTCAGTTTAATATGACCCGATTGGAACAACTCTGTATAAATTATCTTGAGGCTTGTATTGGGCACAAGAATGTTCTGGTTGCTCTACAGAATACGGCTCGACTAAAACTTGACTTCATTAAGGTAATCATGAATAAACGTTTATTTTTATTTATCTTTTTATGATAAAGTGCTATTTATGTAACTTTTATATTTAGATGCATCATCAAATTTGCAACATTATAATAAGCTGGTCCTCATAATACTCTTTTCTTGATTGATTTAGCAGACAACCATTTGGGATGGGATTATCCATAAAGAATTTGTGTATGATGCTTCATACCTATTTGAAACTCTCCATCTAATGCAGTGGTCCCCAACATTAATGTCATGGGGTTGAATTTACGGAATGTATACTTAACAAATAATCTATAATTCCATAATCGCAATATATGGCAGTTTGTAGTAGAAAAAGAAATGAAAAAGTGTATCACCATATTTGGAAAGTTGGAAACCACTGATCTAATATATTGTCACTGCAAATAAACCTCAATCAGTTTTTGCGTCAACATATTTCTCTTTCTATGTGTTTCTTGTTCAACTTATATAGCAGTATGCTTTAAGCTCATACCTGAAGGGCGTTTTTCACTTCAAACACTTACAACACCTGGATATGCGCATGGTGAAACAGCTTTCCATAATCACTGCTGCAGCTGAACATACTCAGGTTTGAAGGCAAAAACTGCATTGTGACTTAATCATAACATCATGAACGAGAAATGATGAGTTTCTTATCCCATCACCATACTGAGAAGTCTGCAATCATACAATCTGTACAGTTAATTGCTTCAGCTCAACAGGCAAAAGAGTGCTTAGTCTACCCACATTGTTGCTACATGGAACAGATTTCTTCAAGATTTAATCCAGCCACTCACCATAAAGCCTTGATATTTTTTCCATAGTTTTGTATTAGCCATATTGGACTCTGCATATTCACCAGGTGCAAATAAGGAATCTGCCAATCTTAATATTAGCAGAATGTATTTTAGTTCTTCTTTTCATTAGGAAGTAAGACTCTAACTCCCTGCTGCATATTCATTTATTATCCATCAAGAGGATACAAATATCTGAGTCTCCTTTTTGTACATACGATACATTTCATGAGTTTTATTAAAGAAAAGAGAAATAAGTATTCATTTTATGTTCATATCAAACAAGTCTTCATAAGAATATTAGTGAAATATGAAATTTTTTATGCTTGTTTATATTGGTGATCTTTTGGATCAACACATTTCAGGTGAAAACATTATGTACTTAAGAAAAATGATACAGTAGATGATGCGCTAGAAGTATTTAAGATAAAAAAATCGGCTACAATTACATTCCTAGATATTGTGTTCAAAGCGGGTGAACCTTTAATTTAAGTCAAGGGTTATCTCCCTTGTTTATCATGCAGAATTGATTACCCAACTCCACATTAAAACATGATAAATACCTGATAATTTAATAAATTCTATTGCCATTTGTAATTATTTTTTGCATTTTTGGAAATGTATATAGTATAAATTTCCATGACATGTATGTAATAATATTTTCACCTGAAATGTGTTGGTTTAAAAGATTAACAATGTAAAAAAAAAAAAAAAAAAAAAAGCACCTGAATTTGTTTTTACAGATGACATAAACTCTTCCCCTTGACTATAAAGACTGCCTCATGGTGTGAAGACAGCGCAAGTCGAATACTTGGCAGCCAGACTGACGTTCAACCACATTCTTATATTTCTTGTATCCATATTTTCTTCAATGTACTTTGTTTCACTTAATCCAGCATTTGTGTCTGTTTCCAAACCCGTCATCGACTCACAACAGAAATGATTGCAGCTCGTTTTTCAGGAGGACATATTGATTGAGAATAGTGTTGATTAATCAAAATGGTATCGGAATCAGAAAAAATTGTTCCGATGCCAAAAATATTTGTTTTGTTTTCTTTTACTAAATTTTCCATTGCTGATACTAATAATAAAATGATACATAATTTACTAAGTTATTAGTAAAATTAAAATTTATGGATGAACCTCCACAAGTGTATTTCTACGTTTGCGAAAATACATACACACAAGAAGGGAGACCCGATGTTGCCCAGGATTGAATGATGCTTAACATATATATTTTTATTGTCATCAGAATTGGTGAAATCGCCCATTTTTCAATCAAATCGATTGATTACTTGCTCTAATTGGGCACCTATCGCAGTGCACCGAGAGGAAGCGCTACATACCTTTCCGAGTGACTTAGTCCACAATACATTGTAGTTTACATTACACTGTAGAGAACCTACTGTCAATTTTATTTTTTATATATAATGGTTTGAATTAAAGTTTAAAATGCAAAAATCAAGTATCATGGTTCAGATGTGCTCTAGACAGAAAAATTCATTTCAACCACATCCCTGTCATATCAAAGAACTTACTGTTGATTTTATGTCAGGCCTTTCAGCTTTTGTGGTAACAAAACAAATGCACTTGAGATATTAGGCTGTGTAAGATGCTAACATTGATCAAAATTGCTTGTTCCTTTTTTCATCAGATTGTTATCAATATTTATCAAAGACATTCCAATACAAAACCTATCTAAGAACACTGCCAGGCACATAGTGTATATTCATGTAAAATTTCATAAAAATCGTCCCAGCCGTTTTCGAGTCCATAGGAAACTCAGTCACACACACACACACACACACACACACACACCCACCCACCCACCCACCAAGTTGCTTTTATATAATAGTAGAGATAGAGATCAATATTTGTATTGGAATCAGGAATTTACAACAGAATCAAAAATCATAATTGCAATCTGGAAAAATATTGTAATCATCCAATCATTAATTGATGCAGTACAACTTGGACAATGGGAAATAGATTTTATTTTCATAAAGTGAGATGAGATGAATTTGGCAAACTCATAACTGAGTGTAAGAAATAAAACTGGATCGGCATGCTAGGGAGGCATTTTATTACCCCCCCACCCAAAAAAAAGGGGCCACACACACAGTCTAATAGAAGGAAATCACTATTTCAGAAAACATCTTGAGTGTAGAGTTAGTCTTGTAATAGAAAAAAGAATAAAAAAGCACAAAAAAATATCGCAGAGTAAAGAAAATTATTTGAATGGAAATAAAAAAAAAATTGATAGCATCAATCCGGTCAGAAATGTTTTGAATTGTAATTCCAGGGAAAGAATAGTAGTATTAATCCAGTCAGAATCAGCAGTAGCCCTCTTCTTGTGTTAAGACAAAATGATGATTAAAAAATTCAAAGAGAGTATATTTTATAGAGCAATTCTGGTACCTGATTGGTTTGTTTTAATCACCCTTGGCTATAAATACAATCATCCAAATCTTTTTATTATTCCAAAATATTGCAATGAAACAGAAGACTTTACTTCATGGCATAATCCTCAAAGGATTTTTACACATTTTATGGCTATAGAGCTTTTCATACTGTTTGGGACTTTGCCTATCTTTCCACTGTTAACCAAGGAAATGCTACATCATGGTGGATCTGATCAGTGCAATGCTTTGAAAGATGACCACAAGGTCTTTTATCGGTAATTTATTTTGTGAATGCTCGGTATATATTTCTGACAACATGACCAAATCAAATTCATTCTTTGTAATCAAATACAACCAGTGGAAACTACAGAAAGTCAAAGGCCAACCGGCTTTTAACTGATTTAAACTTTGATGGACAAATAAACCAAACTCCAAGTCTTTAACAAGCACTACAACAATGAGAAGCAAGTTTCAAGCAGACACTGAGTAGAACTAAATGACAATTGAGTTATAAAACTAACTTCCTGAATTGTTGATATATACCTGTTATATATATACTAGCAAAATACCCATCGTTGACTGGGTTCAAAAACAGCCTACAGAAAATGGACTCTGATTTATGAAAGTATGATAGGTTATGAAAAGAAAGGGTTGTAAAGAGATAGTTTCGAATTTGGGGGTATCAAAACCAAAGCAAAATATGATCAAAGTAAAAATAAAATAGATAAACCCCATAATACCATACCTGTTCACACTGAAACACTTATCACAATATTCTGTGGATCTATATTAAAAAACCTTGTTAAACTTTGTGACATATTTCCATTCTATGAAGGTCAGGCACGAACGAACACCCCATAATTTTATTATACCATATTTCTTCAAACTGAAACATAATTATCAAAGTATACTTACGCAGATAGATATGAAAAGTCTTTATTAAAGTTTGTGCCTATTTCCATTCTATGGAGGCCAGGTGTGAACGCAGACCCCACAATTTTATTATACCATCCCTATTTAAGTTAAAACATACTTATCAAAGTATTATTATGTACATCTATATCAAAAACACTTGTAAACATTTTTTTAAATTTTTTATTTCCATACTTTGTGGACCAGGCACGTACGCAGACCCCACAACTTTAATGAATCATCATTATGCCAGATCAAACATACCCATTCCTGTTTCTCAATACATCTTCTATCATTATATATGATCAGTTTTCTATAATAGTCGACCACTTAAGAGCCTAATCGTGACCAGACACACACACACAGACGTTCAACTTTATATTATATATATATATATATATATATAGTGTGTGTGTGTGTGATATTGTCTGTCTGATGAATGGTCTTTACCAAATTCCTCTTTCAATTTTTGATTTACACATTTGAAACTTAGTGTACAAGAGATTTAAAGATGTGGAACAAATTTGATTTGGTTTTTTAATTGGTAAAAAATAACTGCTAAGAGGGTAACAATTGAAAAACTTGGAACTTTGCAGGTGTAAGTCAACTTACAGTGCTCTTGTATGTATGTGAAAATATATATTGATACATTAAAATTGGTTCATTTTCAACTATTTTTTATTCATCTAACGATAGCTCAAATGGTAATGACTAAGGTTAGAATGCGAAATGTTTCGGCTTTGATTCTCGCTGATTTCACTCAAGTCATAAATTTCTTTAAAACCTTTGAAATCACTACTATGTATTAGGTACAATATAATAATTAACAGAATTGGCTCAAAATAATAAATATGAAATCTACATAAATTGAAATATTATATTTTATGACAGAACAATGTCGGATGGCCTGCTACTGTACATATATAAGTGACCTTATCTGTCTTGACCAAACACTTATCAATTTTAGTCTATAGACTTAAAACTTGATGCATAGGAGATTTGGATGTATGGAATAAATTTGATTTGGTTTTTAGCTGGTAAAAATAGCTGCTAATGGGCCAAAATTAAAAAAAATTGGCACTTGGCAGGTACAAGTCGACTTGAAGTGCTCTTCTACACCTATGCAAATGTACATTTATATATTTTACAACGTGGTTCTTCAACAGGCATGAGCAGCCATTATCATCAAGAGGAAGTTATAAGTTCATATCAGCTCTACTACACTAAGATTGTACAATATCATTTTCATGCAAGAAAATCTGCTTTGATCAATTAATCCTCTCTCTCAACTATCTTCATTCGCAGAGTTAATAATATCCTCATTAGTAAAACATCAGTGACATGTCTTGATTCTGGCCTGCTGCACCTAATTTTGTGCCCTTTTGATTTTGAGATTCCGCAATTACAAGTGTTATTGCTATAATAATTATTATAGTTATTATAATAATCATTATAGTTATTATTATAATAATTATTATAGTTATTATGATAATCATTATAGTTATTATTATAATAATAAATATTATAGTTATTATTATCATTATATTATCACGCTTATCGCTCTGTCAGTTATCATGCTGTGCATCCCTAAAAAAGGAAAGTGGAATATTTCAAATAGAACTTGTCAGCAAAGTGGAATTATTCCAATTCCTAAAAAAGAAAAAAAAAAATTGGTGTTGCTGTTGAGGCAAAGCTAATAAAAATGATTTGTCTTTCTTGGCGTTTTGGCTAAGATGAAAGTGTAGTATCTGTTCTTTAGATGCTACATTTCTATTTCTTTGCGACTAAGACAATTTTTTCTCCACGTTAAAAACAACCCTGGTGTCTAAATCTGTCCCGTAGGGAGGCATTGTGAATAGGTAGTATGTTTAATGTAACAAAGTTTTAATATTACAAAATATATATAATATTACAAAAGTAACTGGGAAAAGTAATTTCTGGTTTAAATGCCCTGGAAATATCCCTTCTGATTAATTATAAAATGCACTGGAAATGTCTCTTCTGATTAATTATAAGATGCCCTGGAAAATGTCCTTTCTGATTATTTTTTTGTTTACTTGCCTCCCCACAAAGACGAAGTTGGATAAGAGGTTGGTTAAAATTTTTTTGGGAAATCGGCTCTCTAAAAGGAGTACTCTGATCAATAACAAAAATAAAAATTGTATCAGTAATAAAGGATTTCTCCTCCATTAACCAAGACCAAAAAAAAGGGGGGTTTAAGTCACTGGAATGCTGAGACTGATACTACACTCAGAAATTCATGTAGAAGCAATGGTTTCCTAATCCCTAATCATGTTAATGTTTTTATGTATTAATTTGGAAAAGCTGCTGAAACAGTTTATGATTTGAACATTACTTTATTTCAAGTATATTTTAAACAGTGGGGTGGGGGATATAAAGTCAGTACCGGAAATTACTTAAACCGTTTACAATTTAAACATTACTTTATTTCATGTATATTATTAACAGTGGGGTAGGGGATATGAAATCAGTCTCGGAAATGGGTGAAACCGTTTACGCATTAAACATTACTTTATTTAATGTATATTTTTAACAGTGGGGTGGGGTATATGGAGTAGTCCCCGAAATGGCTGAAACAGTTTACTATTTAGACATTAGATAATTTCTTATATATTTTTAGCATTGGGTTGGGGGGATATGAAGTCGGTCCCGGAAATGGCTGAAACAGTTTATGATTAAAACATTACTTTATTTCAAGTATATTTTTTAACAGTGGGGTGGCGGACATGAAGCGCAAATATATACTAGCAGAAAGCGTCGTCCACTATTAAATGAGATAAGTGGAAAACATATAGTAGAAGAATACCCAACATTGCCCAGGATCGAATTAGATAGGTGAAAGATATATACTAGCAGCATATGCGGCGTCACCTGGGATTGGAGGTGGAACATATATACTATGAGAATACCCAGAATTGATTGATGTGTTTGTAATTAAATAATCATCCCAGGCTATATATTACAGTTATTATTTTAGTAAGGAGGAGCGACATAGTGGGTTTAAGTTATGAAAATTATTGTCGAAATTAGTAACATATCCAAGAATTATGAAAAATGATGAAATGTGAGTTATTTAATTGATGTGTTTGTAATGAAATAAGAAGCCCAGCAAATATATCAAAGTTATTATTTTAGTAAAGAGAATGCTATAAGGTGTGTTAAATTTATGAAAAATTATTGTTACAATTAGTAACATATCCAAGAATTATAAAAATGATAATGTTATTTAATCAATTAGTGTGTTTTCAATGAAATAATCAGACCAGATAATATATCAAAATTATTATTTTAGTAAGTGGGCGATGATGTGGGTTTAAATGATGAAAAATGATTGTCGAAATTAGTAACATATCCAAGAATTATGAAAAATGACAAAATGTGAGTTAATTGATTAGTGTGTTTGAAATGAAATAATCAGCCCAGAAAATATATCAAAGTTATTATTTTAGTAGTGTGGGGTTATTAATGTGAGCAAAAAATATAAAAAGTGATTGTCGAAATTAGTAACACATCCAAGAATTATGAAAAATTATGAAATGTAAATTAATAAATAGTTGTGCTTTTTATGAAATAATTGGCCCAGACAATATATCAAAGTTATATTTTAGTAAGAGAGGGCGATAAATTAGTAAGATATCCAAGAATAACGAAAAATGGTGAATTATGAGTTAACTGATCGGTATGTTTATAATAAAATAATCAGCCCAGACAATACATCAATATTATTATTAAAGTAAGGGGAAAGGCAATAAGGAGGGCTAAAATTATGAAAAATTATTGTCGAAATTAGTAACATATCTAAGAATTACAAAAAATGATGAAATGTTAGTTGATTGGTGTGTTTGTAATGAAATAATCAGCTTAGCCAATATATCAAAGTTATTATTTTAGTAAGAGAGGGCGATAGGGATGGTTTTAATTACAAAAAATTATGGTCGAAATTAGTAACATATCAAAGAATTATGAAAAATTATGAAAAGCGAGTTTATTGATTGGGGTGTTTAAAATAAAATAATCAGTCCAGACAATATATCAAGGTTATTATGTTAGTAAGAGCGGGCGATATGGATGGTTTTAATTATGAAAAATGATTGTCGAAATTAGTAACATATCCAAGAATTATGAAAAATGATAATATGTGATTTAATGCAATAATGTGTTTGCAATGAAATAATCAGACCAGACAATATATCAAAGTTATTATTTTAGTAAGGGGGAAGGGTGATGGAATCGGTTTAAATGATAAAAAATGATTGTCGAAATTAGTAACATATCCAAGAATTATGAAAAAGTATGCAATGTGAGTTAGTTGATTAGTGTGTTGTAATGAAAAAAATATGCCCAGACAATATATCAAAGTTATTATTTTAGTAAGGAGGGGAACTATAAGGTGTGTTTAACTTATGAAAAATAATTGTCGAAATTAGTAACATATCCAAGAATTATAAAAAAATTATGAAATGTGAGTTAATTGATTGGAGTGTTTGAAATAAAATAATCATCCTAGACAATAAATCAAAGTTATTATTTAGTAAAGGGGGGAGGTGCAAAAATATGGGTTTAACCTATATTTTCGCACCTCTCATTATGAAAAATGATTGTCGAAATTAGTGACATATCCAAGAATTAAGAAAAATGATGAAATGTGATTTCATGCATTAGTGTGTTTGTAATGAAATAATAAGTCCAAATATAGTTATTATAATAATTATTATTATAGTTATTATTATAATAATTATTATAGTTATTATTATAATAATTATTACAGTTATTACTATAATAATTATTATAGCTATTATTAATTATTATAGTTATTACTATAATAATTATTATAGTTATTATTATAATAATTATAGTTACTACTTTAATAGTTATTATAGTTATAATAATTATAGTTAATACTATAATAATTATTATATTTATTACTATAATAGTTATTATAGTTATTATAATAATTATAATAATTTTTATAGTTATTATTATAAAAATTATTATAGTTATTTTAATTATTATTATCGTTATTACTATAATAATTATTATAGTTATTATTATAAAAAATATTATAGTTATTACTATAATAGTTATTATTATAACAGATGTTAATTTTATTTGTTAATTTTCATTTAATTTTATTTTTTAATTCAGTCTAATGGGCTTTAATGGCAATATGCCATCTATTGAATGTCACTCTATTTTTGATAATTTGATTCTTTTCCCTTCTTTTTTCAGGAGTATTGCTTAAAGTTTATAGTTAAAGAAAGCAACTACAATCAGATTATTATGAGCAAAGAATTTGAGACGATTGATCAACCTCTGATGGTGGAAATTATCCGCCGAAAGCATCAACCTCAATTTAGAACTTTGCCGGATCCACATCCTGATCCAAATAACTGTAAGTAGTCCATCCCGAAAGATGAATTTGAAACGTTTCAATCACACAATTAAGTGATCAAATGCTGAGTTGGCTCTGTTTGTCAAAGCATTATGGTCATCTTTTTGTTTGAAATTACGTAACGGATCAAATGGTCAAGTTTTTTTGTTTTTTGAATGCTGCTCACAACATTATCTTTCCAAAAGAACTTTCGACCTGTGGAAAATACATTATTGCAGGAATGTTTCCCTTCAGACTACAACATGCTCATTTTCAAGTCCAATGTCAATAAATATCTGTTGAGTTGTCATGTGAATTCATTATAGTTTTTAATCCTTTCATAGTAGTTCCATTACCCAAATCAGTCTCTGTAACCTTTATTCTAAAATGGCTTTTGGCTTTGGTAAATAGTGAACCATTAGTAAAATCTATTTGCCTTGCAACTGTAGGTTTTCTTATTTTTCTTATTTAATCCTATCAATTCAACTGAAATCAAATTACTTGTACTGATGCTACTAAATCAGGCTTTATGAAGATACCGGTGTCCCTGACCTAAAATACACTAAACATTGATGTTATTGTTTTTCTTTTCTTTTTTCTTTTTGTAAAACTCAATCATGTTCCGCAAAGCCCAAAATGAGGGCAGTAATTTTCTTTTATAAAACAACCAAACTACTCGTGATTAAATATTTGAAGACATGAATATCTTGAAGCATAAAACATTTCTTTCAAATACAACCGAATTTGGCATTAATTAACCTGGAAACAACCAAACCAAATTAAATCTCATTTTAATAGCATGGAAGATGCAAGTTTTTCGTTTTTTATTGTTGGCTCACCACTTATGAAGGCCAAAAGTCACTCAAAGATAAGTGAGACAGAAATGATTGCCAGACAAAAAATGAAGAACACTATGGAAGTACTAATAAATTTGTTGATATTGGATTTCAAGACCACCAAATTGTAATCGACAAGGAAGGATTCCTGTGATAATGTGTTCCACAGATGAGAAGCATTTCGAAAAAGGTCTGACCAAGGAAACTCTGCCTGGTCCTTAATTTATCAATAATTTATTGCCTTTTTAGAAGATTGTGTGTACATTGTGTAAGTATTGATTTTCTTTTATTGCGAAAAATATCCCATTTCTTTTATGATAAATACTAAGAAAAATAAGGAAACAAATGTTTGAATTCATCTACAATGTATAAACAAAAAAAAACTACTTCAATTTTACAGTATTTTCAACCAATACATTTAATTTTGGAGCTCACATACAAAAAATAACTAATTTAGTTGTATTAGTCTTTTTTTAATTAATTTTTTTTTAAATTACATAAATTCATTTTAAACTGCTGTAAATTAGAATTTACAGAAGTTTATTATTCTACCAGGAATACAAGTTGAAAAGTTGATATCATCGAACTATTTCATTTGCATTTCTTCATCTAACCAATCAATATTTTCTTTGGATTGTATCACATTTTTCAACTTTTTATTCATCGAACCTGGACTTCATTTGGAATATCATTTTAACCTATGCATTTCTGCATTTTTATCAACTTTTACACAAATATGACACTTATATGATTAATAAACAAACTTTTTCGACAAACATAATGAGATTTTGTAACCATTGAAGAAGAAAACAGTGAAGCATTAAGAGTATTTATAACTTTAGTTTTGCACTATTGAGCTATCTAAAGGAACTTTGTGTCAATATTTATATTTTATTAGAAAACCTTTTTCTATCTTCCAGCAAATACATTAGAAAAAGATATGGAAACCTTTTTGAAAGTGGTTGGCCATGAATTCTGTGATATCACTCTGCTGTTGGATGGTGCTCCACTCCCAGCACACAAGTCAATATTGGCAGCAAGGAGCAGTTATTTTGAAGCCATGTTCCGATCATTTATGCCAGAAGACAATACAGTCAAAGTAAGGCAACTCTTTTTAGTCTTTTCCTTTTCTTGTTGCATATTTCTTTTTAATATAGGTGTAAAGATGAATCTGTAGGTGTGATACATTATACAGGTATGATTGATGGTGGATGGTAAGGTCAGTTGCCCCCTAGGAAAAGGGCATGAGTGATTGGTTAGTTTGATCGTGTGTCAAAGAAGAGATTTGAAATGAAGCCAGAATTTTAGCGAATGATGATCATCTAACTAATTTTACAGTAGTATAATCAATAAATGATGAAAAAAGTATCAAGAAAACAGAAAAAAATGCAGTGTTAGAATCATTATGTAACATTATTTGCTATCATTTGATTTATTGATTTGAATGAAATAACTCATAGTTTAAATTGAAAATAATTCATACTTTAAATTGAAAATAAAATAAATTCACTGTAGTTTCTTTTCCATATATTCATTTTTAAGAATCACTCAAACAACACTAGCTATGTCGAAGGAGCAACACTGGTGGTGTGACCAAAACAAATCAAAAAACCAAGCACGCAATAAATACAGAAAGGCAAAGGCGAATAGGCCAGGAAAAGGCAACGCTAGAGGAGGGTAGTAGAAGGAGGGAAGTATTAAAATGAATATTATTCTTGACATTAAGTTATACAGATTGATCTGGAAAGCACTGTTAATTAATCTATACATTGTCTTGTCATTTTGATGAGAATTTTTTTCCCAACTGAGTGGAGGCAGCCATGGCTTATACTAGAATCAAACACTTATTTTGAACATCACACACACACACACACACACACACACACACACACACACACACACACACACACACAATGTCAATTACAACTGACCACATATGCACTGCGACTGTCAGACCACAGGATCATTGTAATGTTATATACGAGGGTCATTCTTAAAGTAAAGTCACCTTTTTTTAAAAGTTGAAGAGTTATGAAGACTGGAGTGGAATCATTAAAACGAGTGACCTTTTTTGTTCCAGAATTTATTTTTCTATATAGTTACCACCATTCTCCATACAATTTTGCCAGGAATTCAATCAAACATCTGTCTTTTTGGCACACGTCCATGACAGGGGTTGCTTTTTGAGAGTCTCACACAGTCAATATCTGCAACAGAAAGATGAACTTTCATGTCATGAATGCATAAGTTTGCAATCCCTCTGATTCATTTGAATGAAAAAAAAAAACATAGGAGGCAAAATGTTATTGTTGTACCCAAGTTATTACTGGAGTTATATGTATTCACATATATAGAATAAGTTAATAAGATAAAGAGTAAAGTTACATGGGAACTTTCTTACAATGACAAGTCAATAAGTGTTAAAGAAAGGGAGATAAAGGAGAAACTTCTTTAGGCCATGGCATTTTGAAGCTAAATGCTTCTCATCAGAAGAGTAGAAAAAGCTAGCATTAAACAAATTTAAAGGTAAAAAGACTTTGAACTTTGAAAACATTCAGATTAGAAATGCAAAAAAATTTTTCAGGTTAGAATTACAAGAAAATTATTTTATAAGGGGAATATGATGGAGATAAAAGAGAAAATGAATAGAAAAAATAATAACGGCAAAAAATATACAAAACACTATATAAGCAAATGAAATACGAAGAAAATTTCTTTTAAATTTATAAAAATATGTAAAATAATTTTCAAACTTGAAAAAATCTTTGAAAATGTCAATAAATTTTTTAAATTTTCAAAATATCAAAAAAACTTACAATACAGTTCAGATAAAAAATATTTTAATTAAAAAAAATAAAACGGGATAAATTACGTATAGAGAAGTACGATAATTGTAAGACAGGTAAAAAGAAAAATAAGTTAAAAAGTAAATCAACTCAGAGGGCCATGTCTCATCAAAAATTGAAAAGTAAATCAACTCAAATTCGTGGAAGGTAATCATTGATAATTACGTGTACTCCAACATAAAATAAATGTTATTAGCCTTCTAAAAAAAGTTTTCTTATTTCTATTTTACCTTTAGTATCATTATTGTCCTTACTGTTATTATTACTATTGCTATTATTATTATTACTATTACTATTATTATTGCTATTATTATTATTATTATTATTATTACTATTATTATTATTATTATTACTATTATTATTACTATTATTATTACTATTATTATAATTATTACTATTATTATTACTATTATTACTATTATTATTACTATTATTATTACTATTATTATTACTATTATTATTATAATTATTATTACTATTATTATTACCATTATTATTACTATTATTATTATTATTATTATTAATATTATTATTACTATTATTATTACTATTACTATTATTATTATTACTATTATTATTACTATTATTATTATTATTATTATTATTATTACTATTATTATTATTATTATTACTATTACTATTATTATTATTACTATTATTATTATTACTATTACTATTATTATTACTATTACTATTACTATTATTATTATTATTACTATTATTATTATTACCATTATTATTACTATTATTATTATTATTAATATTATTATTACTATTACTATTATTATTATTATTATTATTATTACTATTACTATTATTATTATTATTACTATTATTATTATTATTATTATTACTATTATTATTATTATTACTATTACTATTATTATTACTATTATTATTATTACTATTATTACTATTACTTTTATTACTATTATTATTGCTATTAATATTATTCTTATTATTATTACTATTATTACTATTATTATTATTATTATTATTACTATTATTACTATTATTATTATTACTATTATTATTATTATTATTATTACTATTATTATTATTACTATTATTATTATTATTATTATTATTACTATTATTATTATTATTATTACTATTACTATTATTATTACTATTATTATTATTATTGTTATTATTATTAATATTATTATTACTGTTATTATTATTATTATTATTATTAATATTATTATTACTATCATTATTATTATTACTATTATTATTATTGAAGTATTATATTTTATTTTTCAAATCGCAATGTAAAGTGGTGTATTTCTTTACCATTTAGTTTATGTATGTGTATATGATGTTTACAGACACACCTAAGTAAATTAGATTACTGACTGCATCAGTATATCACAGATATACTGATGCTACTATAGGGATCTCACTTGAAAGAGTTCATTTTGATCTAACAGTTATTTGTTTAATTGTGTCTTCTTTCTAGATTGCTATTGGGGAAATGGTGCCTTCTCATCAAGCTTTCCACAGCCTGATGCGCTATATTTATTATGGAGATGTAACGATGCCACCTGAAGACTCTCTTTATTTATTCTCGGCTCCATACTTTTATGGATTTACGAACAACAGATTGCAGGTAAGATTCATCTGTGTTTTTTTTTTTTTTTTTTACATTCTATCAAGATTGAATTTTTTTTTTTCTTTTTTACAAAGATGTCCCCACCTATCAAGGTCAAGAAGCCACTCGAGGATAAGAGTTAATGAGTATATGGTAGTCAATGGATCAATATCGTAGTAATCATAAGTAGTAGAAATTTGGTAAATTGGATTACTTAAGAGGACGGCCATATTGTAATCAGTTGGAAAGCAGGAAAAAGGAAAATAATTCCACAGGTGTGCAGTTCTAAGAAAGAAACTTTGTTCATGGAATCTACATTTAAGTTTAGGCACAGATAAAGAGTGGTGGCAATTATTGATAGTGGTTTCAGCTAGACCAGTGTTTTTCATAAAGTTTGGCAAGGAGGGACCATAGATTGGAGCTCAGACAAGCACTTGTCATGAAAATAACAATAAAACAGAGACAGGCTCGCAATGTCTCATCTGTGGAAAAGAGCTTGCAGGGAAGAGGAAATTGTTAATTCATGGCTTTAAGACAAATATAAAATGTGATATTTTATGTTAATTAATTTGTCTATGAAATCTTTGTTTTTACCATTCTGTATAAAATATTCATAAATTTTCTCTATTTTATGAAGCAACTCAAGTGAATTTGTTTATTGCTTGAGATTCTTGTCTTAGTCTGACATCACCAATGGATTTTCCATTTTTAACAAATAACCAACAAAGTTATTTGTTAAAAATGGAAAACATAACTGTGTTAAAACCTGTCTACAATGTTTGAGAGCCAATGCTAAAACAAAGAGGTGCTTATTTAGAATTTCACTTAAAAAAAAACATCTTTATGATGTAGATATTTGTCATGTAACGAAAATGTCAAAAAATCGCATAAATTGATCACAGAGTTTATTTTTTTAACTAAAAAAATAAAATTTTATGACTAAACAAGATATAGTGTTTTTTGGTCAGCCATGTTTTTGATCCAACATAAATAATGGTGAGACAACTCAATTCAAAGTATCAGGATCAAATTCAGCTTTATATTGAATATATTTCACATTGGAATCGCTAAAAGTCGTTTATTTTTATTTCTTTGGTAAAAAAAACCTACTTGATCAATTGGTATGATTTTTGGAATATGATTTCTTCATTCAGTGATGAGTACGTACATCATAAAGATTTTTCTGTATTTTTTTTTTTTTAAATAAATGTCATTCAAAATAAGCAATAGCAAAGAAACTACAGGATAACAAAGCATTTTTAAGGAAAAGTTTTAAATAATAATCCTGAAGCTAGACAAAATAAAATTTTTTAGTTGTATTTGTGGCCCCTGAAATTTTAGCTTTTTCCATTATCCCCAACGTGAGGAAGTTCTCTGTATATGAGGGGGCGTTCCAAAAGTTATGCCTCCTATTTTTTATTCTGCCCAAGTGGATTAGAAGAATTGCAAATTGCATTGTTATGATGACTGAACTTATGCATTTATGACCTAAAAATTTAATCTCTCTGTTGACGGTATGAGACTATATATGTCATGAAAATATTTCAAAAGCAGAGATACATCATTGAATTCTTGGCAAAAGTGCATTGAGAAAGGTGGTGACTATGTAGAAAAAATAAATTCTGGAGCACAAAAAAGTCATTTGTTTTAATGGTACTACTCCTGTCTTTGTAACTTTCCAACAAATAGGAGGCTTTACTTTTGGAAGGACCCTTAAATTTTTTAATTGAATAGAAGTTCAGATAAAACCATGGAAATATACATGTATGTAATTTACCATTGAAATATAAGTAAACATCTTATAATGGTGAAATACTTAAATTAGTTTTCTTTTCTTTTTTTATAGGCATTTTGTAAACACAATCTGGAAATGAATGTCTCTTTCAAGAACGTAGTTCAGGTAAGAACTTGTTTTTTTTGTTTAATTAATTTATCTTTTTGTTGTTCTTTCTACAGATTTTGAGATTTATGAATTAATTTGCATGACTGATTTGCAAAGGAATGTTTTATTTGAGTTCATTCCATTCTAGACAAATTACCATCTGTCACCTGCCAAATAAGAAGTTATCTACTTCTATTGAACAGAAACCCAATCAAATAAATAAGCAGTGACGATGTGGATAAAATATAGATGTCAAAAAAATGTTTCAGCTAAATGTTCATTCATATTGTATGAATCAGATGATTCTATTGTTGACATTAGTTTTCCTGATATTTTTCTAATCAGAAATTTTTCTAGAAATAAATTGGGTACTTGGGAGGGACCGTGTGAAAGTTGCCAACATTCCAAGTAAAAGTGTTTCTGTAGAACGAACTGCATTTGAACTTGGCACACCCAGGTTGTCAGTTTGTGTTGTTAAACACTTAACCACCATCATCTTCCAGCAAAATGTTGAAAGTCATCCATAAAAAAAAAAAGAAACAATATTTTTACTCTTTATCTACAACAAAGGTCATAATTCATTTTCCTATAAACTGATCAAAGGAAAAAGAAAAAATATCCATATTTAAAAACAAAATCTTACAGTGTTTAGTCTTGCTTTTTTTGTTTAGGTATTTATCTCCCTCTCACTGCTGGGAGATATAGTACAAGGTCGTAAGGTGGAGATTAAAAGCTAGCACACAAAAGGTGTGTGCATTTTGGCCATCAAAAATGCCTGAGCAACCCTGTCAGCATTCTTGGTTAGGGACACCTGAGGTGATTAGTAATAAACTAATCCTTTCTCAAAATGCGAGAATATATATCCTCAGAGGATGAACCTCCTAGAACTTCACAGGACCATACCTTTGACCAATTAGTTATCACCTGCTTAAAAATGACCCAGCTTCTGTCAGTTTGATTGTGTTCTCGACTTGATATCAATAAAACCTACTCAGACTGAGTCAGGTAACTTTGTAGGCACAAAGACAACACAACAGTGGGCAAAGAAGGATTAGAAACATAGTGTTATATTATGAACCTTTTTTTCTAGAATTCAAATACACAACAACACATTTGGGTATAAACAACAGTCCGTTTTTATTCCTTGTTGTTTCTCTGTTATGGTGGATAGAGAGAGGAGTGGGAGAGCGACAGAGAGAAGTATATCGTTGCGTCTGCTTGGTTGACAAATCAAATCTCCATCTGCCAATCTTTTTTGTGTTACTTTTTTCTGTCAACTTTTAAAAACATCAACATAACCAGATTCCTTTAACTGCTACATTCTTTCTCAAACAATAACAAATTTTGTTTACATTTGTGAGAAATATTGAAACAATTCTGATTTAGCTATCATGTTCCCCACATTCCATCCGCAGACATGTGCCACATTTTTATCCATATAAATACATATATGTATATACACCTATACACTAGCATGTCAACCCGGCTTAGACCAGGCCCTTTGTGTAACATTCCTCCTCTCTATTTAACAAATGTATGCATAACATCCTACATTTCACTCCCCTCTCTCCTCCACCATAGCTTACAATATAACATTTATCAACAATATAACATTTCAACAATTATGTTAACAATTTTCAACAATGATAATGATAAAGTATTTTAACATTTATACAACATCGTTTTGTTTTGTTTTTCTTTTTTCCCCTCTTTTTTTAATGCATTTTAGAGTCTAATAGAAGGAAATAAATCATCTCTCTTTATCCACTTTTTTTTAATGACTCTTTTTCAAGTCCTCATACAGTTTCATTCATTTCTCCATTTCACATTTTTATATTTCCTTAAATGTCTTTTCATAGAAAACACTCATCTTTCTTTCTTTTCCTCTGACTCTTCTTCTTTGAGTCCACATACAACTCCACATTTTTATATTTCTTTAAATGTCTTCTCATCATTTTAATTATCTTTAATTATCTCTTTCTAATGCATGATCTTTGATCATCGACGGTAACCACGTTGGAATTTAAAATTAACATTGGTAAATGACACCTGATAGTATCATGTGTGCTTCTGCTCTAGTTTAATTTCTTTTTTTTCTTTAAACTTTCTTTAAAATTTCAACATACTCTGATTGAAATGAGAAGCAGCTACTATCTTTCCAAAGTGTTATCCAACGTCTGTTACATGGAGGAAAGGGTTATTTATTTTCTTTTCATTTAATTATTTCTTTTTTCTCTTTAATTAGGATGGTGAGAAGGTGACGTGTCCCGTTTTGAGGAACAACCTATTTTCTTTCCTACTACCAACATCCTCATTTATAAATAGAATATTTCTTTAACCCATCCTACTCCCCCCCCCCCCCCCCCGTTCTTTCGTCCACTATTCTCCCTCCTAGCCTCTGCACTATTCCTGTTCATTTCTGTGTTGATTTTGATTTCTTTTGCCGGACGAAATTTACTATCTTCATAGCCACTTACGTCCGCAACATTTTCAAATGTCGCCGTTAGGCCATTTACACTTCCTGCCGACATACGTCTCAAGATACGGCGCTCAATCAACAGGACGTCAGATTCTTTATCGAAATTTTCCCGCCGATGTCGACACTTCTGCATTGGAAAATCAGTATCTTCTGACTCACTCTCCGAATCACTTGATACCTCGGGAGTGGCCAATGCAGTTTTCCTTAACGGCCTCTCTGTAGTGGGGATCTCCCACTCCTCAATAGACGCTGCCCTGAGATGTTCTGCATGCGCCTTAGTTACAGAGCCCATTAATTGATCTCTAAGCCTGTGAAAGACAGGACCTGTTTTTTCTATAACTACATAATAAGGATTCCAACGTACGTCTAGTTTTTCCCTTCGTTGGTTGTTTGTGTAATAAACTAAGTCACCAATCTTAAATTCTACTGATTTTGTTTTTCTCTCTGAAAGTTTTATCATCTTTTTCCTAGCTTTTTTAATATTATTTCTAACTAACGTAAAGGAACGATGCATTCTTGTAGAGCGATCTCATGATCTTCGTCACCATAGTACACTCTACGTGGTCTCAATATATTATCTAGTAGCAGAATAACGTCCCTGTTATAAAGCAAATAATATGGTGATAACTTTGTTGTTTCGCTCACATGAAACCTGACAGCCGCTAACATTTGATTTATATAAATGTCCCATGACTGTTCGTTGTCCCCTATCTTCTTTGCTAACACATCATGCATCATTCTGTGCAATCTTTCAACTTTTCCATTACTCTGCGGGTGATAAAATGATGTGGTTACGTGATCTACATTAAGGTCCTCTAATGCCTTCTTCATCACCATATTTATATTTTCGGGCCCATTATCTGTTACAAGCTGAAGTGATGCCCCAAATCTGGGAAAAATCTCATCAATTAACAGATGCACCACAGTTTCTGCTTTCTTATTGTGGACTGCAAAAGCCTCCGGCCAACCACTATACATATCTATGAAAGTTACTATATACTGGTTACCCGAAAGTGTCTTTGGGTAGGGCCCAGAAACATCTAATGCCAACTTTGCAAAAGGAAATGGGGGTAGATCACACTCCTGCATTTGAGGTTGCTGTTTCTTCAAATTTCTGGTCTGGCATGGAATACATTTACCTATGTATTCGTTTATCTTTTTAAATAAACCAGGCCAGAAATATTTTTGTTTAATGGCGTGATACGTCTTTTCCACACCTATGTGACCATTATCATTGTGATATTGTACTAACACCCTTTTTCTAAGATGTGATAGTACATATAATCTAATCAATGGTTCGTTGTCAGGTTGTGACAAATAATATACGACTTCGTCCATTACTATATATGTCTTCTGTTCTACTTTGGACATTTTACCATTTTTTATCCGCATCTACAATTCTAATATATCTTTATCTAATTCCTATTCCCTAATTAGATCTATACCTGATAACGTAGGTCGTTTGTGCTTAACCGATGAGTCCTCAGCATTTTTATATGAAGCATACTCTTTCGGCTCAAAGAGATTCGAGTTTATCGCACTCACTAGATAGTTTCTAGTATCTATCTCTACTGGAGGATCATCACTATCCTGACTCGAATCCATGACAAGAGATCTGCACAAACATTATCTTTCCCTTTCAGGTACTGTATGGTACAATTATATCCAGTCGTACTTAAAGCCCATGTTTGTATTTTCCTATTTTGTATCGGTGAGTTTAACAGATATTCTAGGGGTCTATGATCTGTATAGATGGTGAACGTTGCACTATGCAAGTAGTGGTTTAACGTATTAAGGGCAGAGTCTATCGCATATGCTTCCTTCTCTATCGTTGACCATCTCGTCTGGGTGTTATGAGATAAAAAATTGGCTTTTCTACGTCTTTACCCGCTCTCTGATCATAGACCATCTGTGACAAACATGCTCCAATCAAATGATTGGCGGCGTCTGTATACAGTCTATAGTCCCTATCGGTATTACCATGTCTGCGAGCTTTGTTTTTAGGGTATCAAAGGCAGATTGGCATGCGTCATCCCAACGGAACTAATGGCTCAGCGATATCGGAAAAATTTTTTATGAATCGCCGATAGTATGACGTCATACCGATGAAAGCTCTTACTTGTCTCATAGTGGTTGGAGTCGAAATCGATTTTATAGATTTGACTTTTTCCAGGTCTGGCTGCATACCACTCTCCCCAGCCTTGAACCCCAGATACTGTATTTCTTTTCTAAAGAACTCACACTTTGTGGATTTTAACCTGAGATTATGTTTGCGTAAGCTACCTAACACCATATCTATGTGCTTTAAATGGTCTTCCTTCGTATTGGAGAATATAAGTATGTCATCCAAATACGGTAATGCAAATTCATCCTGTCCCTGTAAAACTATGGACATTAATTCTTGGAAGACCCCGGGGGTGTTCGCTAGTCTGAACGGCATCACATTAAAATTAAATAAACCCCAGTGGCAGATGAACGCTGTTATCTCTTTATCGTTCTCATTCAACTTAACCTGCCAGTACCCTGATTTTAAATCTAATTTCGAGAAGTATTTTGCTGACCCAAGCGATGCTAAAATATCATCAATTACTGGTAATGCTCAGGCATATTTCTTCGTGACTTTATTTAATGCTCTAAAGTCTACACAAAATCTCTTACTACCATCTTTCTTTTCTACTAATACTATAGGAAAACTCCACGGGCTATTTGATCTTTCTATTACTCCTGCCCGCATCATTTCATCTACTGCTGAATCTACCATCCTTCTTTGCTTTAGCGGTGTTTGATACAGGCATTTACGTATGGGCTCATGCGTACCTGTGTCGATATGCATCTCTACTGTATTGGTTCTGCCCAAATCCTTGTCCTCCGTAACGAACAAATCCCTATTCCGCTTTAGCAACCTAGTGATCTCTAACTTGAATTCCTCATTTATTCCTTCCAAGTTTTCACCCGAGATCTTATTATTTTGTTTATCTGGCATGGTAATCTCAGTAATGCTACCAGCCAAACTACACTTCGCTATCGGACAACCCCTTTTTAAAGTGACTGTCTGCTTTGTATTATTCATTATTAGCAACGGAATCTTACCAGACTTATTAATTTTTACTATAGCATTAGTCACTGAAATTCCACTCAGTTTACTAACAAATCCGTTGCTTATTTGCTCTGTTTCATATTCCAATCCCTGACCGTTATTAAAACCTGCAAGTGCATTGCATGTATGTAGATGCTGTGGTTTTAACGTTATTTTCTCGGTCAGTCTAACTATCGTTGAAATATGAGCATCTTCCTCTAAAGCTATATACTCATTTCCTAACATTATGGCTCCGAAATCAAAATACATTCTCACCCCATTTTGCCTAAGCCAATCACGGCTTCTGGTGAGATTTTGGGCCACAAAAAATTCAGGCTGTGTGGACTGGCTTCCTATTCCTATTCTTAATCGTGCGATACCTTCCACACTTAATGGAGACCCATTTGCTGTCCTTAAATTGATTGCTTTTTTCTTAACTCATGACCCTGTCTCAATGCATTAAAAACTCTTCACTACCGAAACTTCTGCTCCCGTATCCACTAGAACTCTATAATTTTCCCCTTCTAATCTAACCGTAATGGAGTTTGTTTCGCCCATTATACTAATTATGAGCGTCTGTAATTTCCTCTTCCATTCGTCGGGCGTCCTACGAACGTGACGTCTCCATTTCCCTGGATACGTTCTCTACATTTTCTCCATATGTGGCCTTCTCTACCACAATAGAAACATCTTATACTATGTCTAGTTCTTTCGCTTTCCCTAGTTGTATATGCTGGGCCCCTATTTCTTACTTGGTTCCCGTTTTTCTATCTATCATCGTGTTTTGGGAACCTAGCTGGACCCATGGTGTTAACTTGAATTCACCATCTAGTGTGACAAACCTTCATGGGTTCGTCTTCATATTCATGGCTTGCATCAAGCCGGATCTTCCATTGTACTTCTGTTAAGGCTTTTTGATAAGCCGCCTGAAGATCCCTCGGCTTGTGCTTCATTACTGCCATCTTTACATCTCGATCTCGGAGGCCTTCTATAAAAAAAACCTACTCCCTGTTTCGTAACTATCTCTTTTTTTAATCTATCCCACTATAGGCTCCTTCTATTAGCCTTAGTATCCTTTGCATATAGTCTTGGATACCCTCCGAGCTACCCTGTCTTACATTAGCTAACTCAACTATATGCGCGTTGGGGTTTATGACAATTCCATAGTATTCTTCTAAGGAACTCTCCAACCCTTCCCATGTTATATGCGCATTGCTAACTACCAGGGTACTAATGTATTGTCCAACCAAGCCCCTTGTTAGAAGAGCTGCTTGACATTTCTCTTCATCCCAGGCTCCTACCACCCTAAAATATCTCTCTGAGTCCTCCCTCCATCTTTTGTATCCGCCATTTTCTCTCTTCTCTAATGGTCTTATGTTTTTAAGCAGGGATTTTCCCCTAATCGATTTTGACACCGAACTAACAGCATTCCTTAACTCCGTTGTCAAACCCTGAATGAAACTTCTAAAAATTTCGTGCTCCATTTTATATACTTATTTTATTTATCTTTTTAACCTACGTATTCAACAGTATGCAATTAAATGAAAGAAATCAATGAAACACTGGAAAAAAAATCACAATCAAATTTTTAACAAAACAGTAAAAAAAATCACAAATTTTTAACGAAATTTGATTTTTTTTTCTTGTTACTCAATGCATACAAAATGTCATCTACACATATTCATATATACACATATACACATATACACATATAAGCTTGTTTGTCTTTGTGTTAGTTTATATATTCCTATATATGTTTTTTAGAGCAGAAACACACAGGGAAATATCGAACGTCACTTACCTCGCTTTGGTCTTTTTTCTTGCTTGTTCTTTGTTTCTTTTTGTTTGTTTTTTTTTCTGTTTTTTTTTTTTTCTTTTAAGGACCTGTTTCACGTGTGTGGTGCTGGTTCGATCTTGCTTTTTTTTTTCTTTAAAAGCAGAGGTCACGGCAACCAAAATTGAGTTGTTATATTATGAACCTTTTTTCTAGAATTCAAATACACAACAACACATTTGGGTATAAACAACAGTCCGTTTTTATTCCTTGTTGTTTCTCTGTTATGGTGGATAGAGAGAGGAGTGGGAGAGCGACAGAGAGAAGTATATCGTTGCGTCTGCTTGGTTGACAAATCAAATCTCCATCTGCCAATCTTTTTTGTGTTACTTTTTCCTGTCAACTTTTAAAAACACCAACATAACCAGATTCCTTTAACTGCTACATTCTTTCTCAAACAATAACAATTTTTGTTTACATTCGTGAGAAATATTGAAACAATTCTGATTTAGCTATCATGTTCCCCACATTCCATCCGCAGACATGTGCCACATTTTTATCCATATAAATACATATATGTATATACACCTATACACTAGCATGTCAACCCGGCTTAGACCAGGCCCTTTGTGTAACAAAAGGAATTTTGTGAAATATATAAAAATAACCAACTGATGTGGATATAAGCAAATCCAATTGCAAATAGTTAGGATCAGTTGTTGGTGTTGCGTGAACATTGGGGCTGAGTGTTTGTCTGACTTGCTTTTCCAACAATGATGGTTAAGTATTGATGTCACATTCTGTTTGAAAGACAACTTGACGGACTGAAAGGAAAATTGTTCTGAAAAAGACAAACTTTGGTACTTTGATAGCACTGTTTATTAATTAGTTTATGATTGTCCTAAAAAAGACACAAGTAAAGGTCAAAAACAGTATTGGCAGTGAATCGGTTTGATTCAGGATTGGTTGAGTGCAATGATCAGGTTGCCACTGTTATGTTGACTGCTAACGTTAACTTACTCAGTCAACATTAGCAGCTGAACAGGTCAATTAGGTAGTCAAACTGCAGCAAACATTTTGTTACTAGACAAAAATAAACCAGGCCAGTAAATAAATTGTTCCAAAGTAGGGAATGGATAAAAGCAAATATCTGAGTAGCACTGACAATCCCTAAGATCAGGAACAGATACTACACTTATAGCTGGCCTGAAGACAATGGGATAATTTTCTGTTGCATGACTGGTGGATTTATGCTTTTATCCTGTTTCTTACTAAAGGAGTAGCAGTTGTATCACTAGTAACAATATATATATATATATATATATATATATATATATATATATAAATTTCAAGGCTTGTAATATCTCTCTAAACAAATGAGAAATTTGTTAATCACTGTAGAGATGAGAGAATGCATTTTACAGCAACCTAGTTCTCCTACTTTGTCTATACCAGTTGCACTAGGGCCAGCCATTCATGTGCGCTAACCAAAAAGGCTATCATAAAAGATAAAAAATAAATCCTATATGCAAACAATTTGAGTCAACACTAAGGAATGTACATGATATTGATGGATTATTTTACACATTAAAATGCCCAGCTGAAAAAGAGGTTACTAATGATTATCTTTTTTTTTTTTTAACTGTTATTTCACCATAAACAAGACACAGTGCAACTTGGACATAAGGGCTTTGGAACCAAATCTACAGGGATGCTATGTAAGGAGTTGAGCAGTTCACATTACACTTGGACTTCTGCATGTCAGTAGAGTTAGGAAAGCAGGGGCCCAGGAGTGAATTTTAAAGTCTAATAGTGTAGCTGAAGAAACTATGAAGTAGTACAATGAGTATCTCGACAATGTAAGGGTAGGATTCTGCTGCTTGGTGAGTTAGTCAAGGATATTTATGTTGAGAGAGTACAAGTGCCTTGAGTCTGTCAGAGCACATTTCATGCAAATATTTGATGCAACATTTCAGCAATAGTAGAGAGATTGGAGTTTGATAGTGTTGAAGACTCTTTTTTGAACTCTAAGAGCAAGAGACTAATGGCAGATGCCCCAGCCTAAATGTGGCAGCAGTACTCCATGCATTGATGAATGGTGGCCTTGTAGAGAGTATATACAGAATACTCTCAGATGTGAGCAACTTTCTAGCCTGGTAGAGAGAGCCTACCTTCTTTGCAGCAACCAATATCCACAATGTATTTGCTCCAATTCATGTTGCCTGTGAATGTTAAGCTGAGGAGTTTGAACAAAGAACTTTCAGCATATTATTAGTCGTGGCAATCAGTGGAAGGTTTCTTGTAATTGTTAAAGGAAAGAAGTTTATTCTGTACAGCATATAATGTTATTATTCATTCCACTACAGACTGAATGCCTTCCTCTAAGGTTTCAGCCATTGCCTTAGATGTGTGTTCATTTGTTTTCCCCTTGTGTCTTATAGAGCATGATGTTATCAGCAAATTATCTTGACACTAAATATTTAGTGTATGTGAAATATGATGTCCTTGATTTCAACATATGATCTCTGCCGCAACTAACAAGTTGTTAGGAAATTCATACAGATAATTTGTTTATAGTGGTGAAGACTTTGTGCAGAACCAACCCGTACCATCGTCATAGATGGCCTGTCAGCTGAAAAATGCCATCATCGCCATAGGTCCTAGCAAGCAGGATAAGTGGAATACAGACTGTCGATAATGAGCAGACATTTGTTACAGAAAGCGTTAGAAAACTTCAAAATTGGATTAAAAAAGATAAACATGATACTTTGTACTGAAACTCATCCAATATTAATAATAAAAATATTAATAATAAAAAACGAATTGAAAGGGAGAAAAGTTGTTAAAAAGTTTAAAAAGAAAAGGAATACAATTTGATTTGTATGAAACTGAAGTTTATTCAATAGAAATAAATAAAAATGAACAATAAATATTCTTTAAATCAAAAAAACAATATTTAAAAATCAAAACTGGAAAACAAACGATAAATTAGTTTAACTGAAATACGAATAATAAATTAGTTTAACTGAAAAACGAACAATAAATTGGTTTAACTGAAATGCGAACAATAAATTAGTTCAACTGAAGAACGAACAATAAATTGGTTTAACTAAAATACGAACAATAAATTGGTTTAACTAAAATACGAACAATAAATTGGTTTAACTGAAATACGAACAATAAATTGGTTTAACTGAAATACGAACAATAAATTGGTTTAACTGAAATACGAACAATAAATTGGTTTAACTGAATAACGAACAATAAATTGGTTTAACTGAAATACGAACTATAAATTAGTTTAACTGAAAAACGAAAAATAAATTGGTTTAACTGAAATACGAACAATAAATTAGTTTAACTGAATAACGAACAATAAATTGGTTTAACTGAATAACGAACAATAAGTTAAAAATTAAATTCAAACAAATGTTAGTATAAACAAAGTTACTAAGGCAGAAATATTTCAAACATTGAATATTAAAACTTTTCAAAAATCTGTTTTAGAATTTAATTAAAAGTTTGAATTTTTCTTTTTCTGATATTTTTATACTAATATTGTCATTCTCTTTGCGACAAAAATTGTTTATAACGGAATTCAATGAACTCTATATCAGCATTTTTTCGATTTGCTGAATGGTATGACCCTCATCACAAGAGTCAACATGAAATAATCGATTTTGATCAGCCAAAATATTTAAAATTATGTACATGGCTAATTTTCTCTGATGAATCGAATGTAAAAAAGAATTGCATTTTGTAAGTTTGTTTATAACTATATAATTATATAAGGCAACATTATTAGTTATATCATTTGGGTATAGCAGAGAATAATACCCTGAAAGTAGCTGTTTAATTCAGCTATTTCTTCAACAGCCTCTCTCCTGGATATTAAATTTTTGCAACTATTGCATTTCAGTTTTTTGAAAACTACATGACAGCAATAACCTGCTAAGTATAATATAACAGGAAGTACTTCCTTGCATTGATTAACATCTTCTGTTACATCTATATTAAATTTATAAACATGTAACTCTTGCTCCTTTGTCATTTCATCCCAGTTAGTTTCTTTTAAATTTTTCAATTCAATAGTTTGATTATTAATTGGTAAGCTCAATTTTAAAACTGACAACATTCTGAGTTTTTTTTTCACATTCATACACCTGACGTATCGATAAATTATACTGATCTCCACTAAGTTGTCGATACTGGCCAAGCTTTGCTTCAAGGTTATCTGTCTGAAACTTTCCTGGTAATATATACACCATGTTCAGTACATTTATACAATATTTAGTCAATTCTAAAATTGCGTAAGTAGTATCGTGCAAAGCATTATATGTTTCCTTTGTTAACTTACCAGTTCTTCCAGGAATGTTATTCCAAGTTTCTAACCAGTCACAGAACACATTTAGGAAACTATAATTATCACTATTTAATGTAAATGGATTAGCATATTTATTACAAAGTCGACAACCTTTGTATGGTGTTTTCACATTCAGTATTGTTCACCAAATATAAAATATTTGAATGTATTCTGCGATTTCTGCATAATTTGGCAAGCATTCCTGTTTTCCTAAGGTTAGCAAACCTTGAATAGTATATTCGTTGAAAATTTGCAAAACCAAATTAACACTTTGCCTTTCAAAAGTAGTCGGAGAAAGAGCTTTTGAAGTCAACTTATAGCAATATTTCACAAGTGATTGAGATTCTAGGGTATAAAGTTTATGTAAATCGCATTGAAATTTTGCAGAAATAAGTAGTTATCGAGATATAAAAAGTTGTTTCATGCATTGTATTCTTTGGCGGCCATCTTTATGGCGCGCGCGTAAAAAGATGTCCGCCAAAGAATACAGTGCATAAAACAACTTTTTATATCTCGATAACTACTTATTTCTGCAAAATTTCAATGCGATTTCCGTATTCAGGATAGTCGAAAACCATTAAAAGTAGTCATTTAAAAGAAAATTGTGCAGGTGGATCTAATCTAAATATTTACCTATTTTTCTTTCATTAATTAATAGTTTACGCACTTGTTTAGCCATTAAATTATGAATTAATCAAAATCTTACAGCTGGAAACTTCAATATAACAATATAATTTGGTAAATAAATAAATTGGTATTTATGCAGTTTACGTAACTAATAACAGGCATTAGTGCAGTTTAACATCTACAAACAAATTGTTTTCATTTTAGGAGAGTTCCGTCCGCGTAACGTAAAAGTTAACAAAGCCTTACCTCCTCCATGTGCCGAAAGTGGCTTTTTAAATTTAAATTTGTTTGCGAATGTTAAACTGCAGAAGTGCCTAATAAAGTTATTCAGAAACCTATTCTTAATTTAAGGAGAGGGGTGGCTTACTTTATTCTCATCTAACAATTTAATAAGCAAAAAATAACATAAAAAATTGGGAAATTTCTGTAAATTAAAAAATATAAAAAAAAAGGAGAAAAATACAAAAAAAAAGATTTTTTTACGACCTGGCCCAGTGTAGTATAAACACCCCCAACCTTCTCATATTAAGAACGGCTTTCGGAATAAACACGCCCTGATCCTCCCAATGTTAAGAATGGCTTTCGAGGTTGGGGGTGTTTATTCCGAAAGCCGTTCTTAACATTGAGGTGTTTATAATACGCTGGGGCACGTCGTAAAAATTTACGATTTAAAAAATAGCACTGATCACTCTGCATTAGCACCTACACACACACACATATATATCTATAATATAAAGCTGAATGTCTGTGTGTGTCTGGTCACGAATAGGCTCATATATGGTTGACTATTTTAAAAAACTGATTACATATAATGATAGATGACACAGGAATGGGTATGTTTGATCTGGCAGAACAGTGGTTCATTAAAATTGTGAGGTCTGCGTTCGCGCCTGGTCCACAAAGTATGGAAATAAAAAAATTTAAAATTAAAAAAAACGTTTACAAGTGTTTTTGATATAGATGTACATAAGAATACTTTGATAAGTATGTTTTAACTTAAATAGGGATGGTATAATAAAATTGTGGGGTCTGCGTTCGTGCCTGGCCTCCATAGAATGGAAATAGGCACAAACTTTAATAAAGACTTTTCATATCTATCTGCGTAAGTATACTTTGATAATTATGTTTCAGTTTGAAGAAATATGGTATAATAAAATTATGGGGTGTTCGTTCGCGCCTGACCTCCATAGAATGTAAATATGTCACAAAGTTTAACAAGGTTTTTTAATATAGATCCACAGAATATTGTGATAAGTGTTTCAGTGTGAACAGGTATGGTATAATAAATTATGGGGTTTATCTATTTTATTTTTACTTTGATCATATTTTGCTTTGGTTTTGATACCCCCAAATTCAAAGCTATCACATTACAACCCACCTTTTCATAACCTATCATACTTTCATAAATCAGAGTCCATTTTCTGTAGGCTGTTTTTGAACCCAGTCAACGACAGGTACTTTTGCTAGTATATATAACTACTTCAAGCCTGAAGAGTCCTATAAATATTGCACAGTAAAATAGTTGAACTAAAAAGATAAATGGTTTTTCTTATTAAGAATTATTTAAAGAATGAATTCCATTTTTACGATATCGCTTTTATTAAATTGTTAGGTGAAAGTACATAATATTTTCACCATACTCCCCATTTTAAATAAATTTCTAAATAATAATTTATTATTTCGACACATAACTTAAATTACATGTAAAATTCATTTTTTATATACATACTTCCATTTTTATTTTAAAATACGTTCTAAAAAATAAAAAAATAAAAATAAAAAAAGGTGCAGTTTTTTAAAATATCTCAAACATTTTAACACTTACTCTGCTATATTTAGATGGAGTAAAATCCTTTCTTTTTATTGCATTAATCCACTGGTAAATTATTTCCTTTTTTGGGGGAAATGAAAACACGGTAACTTTTGGTCCATTTTCGTAGTTACCCCAGTATTTTGGAACTATACATCTCGACGGCATGTTTAAATTTATTTAACCCTCCAAAACTTTAAACCAACTTCCGGTTTAGTCATGAGACACGTGACCAAATTTCAACAGACCGATGTTCATGACATTACTAGACTAAATTATAGTCGTCGCTAGGCCATCATATTATGGTAGCCACAACCAACCGCACTTTTTGGGACAACTGCTAATCTAAGTCAATGCAATGGCTGTCATAAGACAGAGCAGACAGTATAGACCTCAGGGTTTTACACCAGAGTGTTTGAGAAGAAGGATATATATGGCTCATTCCATGTCAAATCGACAAGGGGTTAAACCATACCCAACAGGGATTTTTTTCAAATTTGCTACACTTATAAATCTCCATGAAAGGAATTGAATGGCACCTGTTACACATCTCAAGGTCAAGGGGTTTCTGAGATATGACCTTGACCTTTTTACAAAAATGTCAAATTTTATAGAGAGGTAACCAACTTTAAAAGAGATGTCTCTGTTATTTATGGGCCTACAAAGTTCATTCATATATCAGTCTTTAGTACTTGGATAGATCTACAACTTTATTGAGGGATATTTTTTTCAAGGTCAAATTTTGAAAAGTTGACCCTGACTTTTTACCTGAATTATCTCAAAAAGGGTCATTTTAATTTTTTTGTAATTTTTACAAAAGATTTGTCTATCTTATGACAGTATATATTCCCAATTTCATGATGGGTTTTCCACCAGAACCATTCCTACAAGCGTTTTAAAGAAGTGGCCTAAATTCAAAATGGCGGAATGTAGTACTTGCTTCTTCATATAAAAACATTTTGATATTTCACAATATGGCCATGTTTGATATTTTTGTAAAGCTATTTTAATGTGTACATAAAAACCATGGTCACAAAATCCATATAAAAAAATATATGTTGATGAAACTGAATTTTCTCCATTTTTTTTTTTTTTAATGCAACACAGATTTTGTTATGGAAAAAAAAGTCATATAATTAGTGTTGTGACAGTTAATCGGAATCTGGGAATCGGAACTTTTTGAGTTATCAGAATCAGAAAACTTTTAGACTAATATTCCATTCCAAAAAAATGTTACTCTTTTCTATTGCTGATACTAAAAGATAAAATGAAGAATATTTATTTTTAAGCTACCAGTAAAAGTAAAAACTAATAACATAAAAATGTGATGTAGAGCAACGAAACTTGGCACAGTTATTAGTCTTTCTCTACATAGGAACCACCCAGAGTTATGCATTTCTCCCATCGTAAAACCATTTTTATAGAACACCCCAGGTTGGTCCTCCAACCAGGATGTAACTTCAGAAATCAAGGCTGCATCATCTGGGAAACGCTTTCATGTTGATGAACCTGAATTTTCTTGATTTGTTTTTTTTTTTTATGCAACACAGATTTTGTTATAAAAAGTCATATAATAAAAAAGAATTTTGAAAGGTGTTAAGGGTTAATTCAATTATAACATAAAACATATGTGATCTCAATGGTTAACCATTTTTTCTCGATAATTGATATTCTAAATCCACAAAAAGACAATTATGTTGTTTGTTGTTTCAATGAAAAAATTAGTTGCCTGCCTCAATTTTAAATGTTCAGCACACCCTAAACCCCTTTCACCTCACAACTTAATAAATAAATAAACTTGGGATGGGAAATTGATACTCCCACCAGAAGATATATACTGATAAAATCTAACATGTCTAAAAAAAATTCTTGACATGTGGAATATCATATTTAAAATTGGGACCGGCTACCAATTTTCACGATAGTGAAAAATACTTTTCCACAAGTTTGATGTAATAAAAGATACATGTGCGCGCTTGCATGTACAACAATGATCACCACTTATAACATAAAATATTGCATTTAAATTTTCCGCTATTTTAAGCTACCAGTAAAAGTAAAACCTTATAACATAAAAATGGATTTATTTTAGCTGTGCATAAAACAAAACCATAAAACATGATCTTTTGCTTTTGTCCAGTCCTTCAGCAAATTTGACAAATTTGACAAGAAAGTGCTAAAAGGTATTAAAAAATACTTTCCTTTTTTTTTTTCAATAAGTTAGTGGACTAAGTGAAAGTTTTATCACCTCTATGCCAGACAAGCTTTAGTGACAAGGTTCCTTTGATTTTTGGAGTCTCTGTTTGTTTAATGGTTGAGGCTGCTGCCTGTTTACTGGTTATAAAAACAAGTTCTAAATATATAGTAGGGGATGGATAAAGATAAAAAGCAATAAAATGTCATAAAAAATTAATATTATTAAAACCACTTTCCCAGTTGAGTCTGTCTTGGAACAGATAAGAAACACAAATTCAAGATTTTTAGGTAATCCTATTGATGGTTTTTTGAGCAGACAATTAAGGTAATCTTGGATTTGGTTGGAGTTTGGTCAAAATTAAATTTTTTTTTGCTGACAGAGAATTATTTTTATGTCAAATGAGCGAGGAGGAGAGAAATGCATATAATAATCATAGTAGAGAAATAATTCAGAGAAGAATGACTCAAATGAATGAAGAAGAAAGAGAATTGTATTCCAATCAAGCAAGAGAACGGTTGCAAAACAAGAAGATATGCAATGGACGAAGAAATACAAGAGCAACGAAGCATCAACAGACAACATATGAGAAGAAATGACATGACTGAAGGAGAACGACTGATGAACCTTGAAAATAGGAGAATTAGAAATAACATAGAAAGAAATAATGCAAATGGTGTTTAATTTATAAATTCTGATAGATTCTATATTGGCCCAATGAATGTTATTTGTGAACACTGCCAGACTCTCCGATTCCAGGGAGAGTCTCTGAATTGCTGTCATAATGGAAAAGTTTCTCTTGAGCCCCTGCTAGAATATCCGGTCATTCTAAGGGAATTGTTTGAAGGAAATGACAGGGATTCAACCAACTTTAGAAAAACCATTAGGAATTATAACTCCTCCTTTGCCTTTGCTTCTTTTGGTGCTGCAGTGAAGCCACTCCCAGAACATGGTCCATATTGTTTTTGATTGCAAGGACAAATATATCATTATTCAACAAATTTACATCCAAATGAAAATGAAGAAAGAAAATATGGACAGCTCTATATAATTGAGACAAATGAAGCATTAAATCTGAGGTTAAATGCTACTCAAAATTCTGATTGCTTATAGTCACTTTTCGAAAAAATATCTCAAGCAATGGTCGATAATCCTTATGTAGGGGCGTATAAAAACATGAGAACTGTCGAACTTGAAGAGCAACAGAAGGCTACATTACAAAATGCCCCCCCCCCCCCGAAAAATAACCATGCAGTTTGTTGCCGGCCCTGATGCGAGGAGATATAATAATCCGACAAATGATGAAGTTGCAGTAATATTTGTCAGTGATAATGGAGCACCTCCTGTCCATCGTGACATTATAGTGTACCCAGAAGGACAACAGAGGGAGAGGATATCTTACCTCTCTTGCATCTTGACGCAATGATTTACCCTCTTCTCTTTCCCCATGGTGAATTTGGATGGCATATAAACATTCTTCATGTAGAAAATAGGCAAACTAGAGTTTGTAACAAGGTTTCCATGCAGGAATTTTATGCATATTGTCTATTGATAAGGGGTGGCTTCAGTCCAATACACAGCGGTAGAAAACTATTTCAGCAATATATAGTTGATGCTTATGTTAAAGTAGAAGGTTGTCGTTTGAAATTCATTGCAGAAAATCAAGCACAACTAAGAGTTGCAATGTATTCTGACTTGATGGATCACCTTGCAAGAAATAATGAAACTAAAGATCCTGGAATACCTGTCATTTTACCATCATCCTTCACAGGGAGCCCACGAAATATGCAACAATGCTATCAAGACACAATGGCAAATATAGAAGGCCTGATTTATTCATAACATATACTTGCAATCCAAAATGTCTAGAAGTAATCAAAAACTTACAGCCGCATGAAACTACACAGAACAAATCTGATTTGTTGGCACGAGTTTTTAAACCAACGAATTAATGATTGGCATAAAGGATAGACATGTACTTGGGGTATCTATTGCTGCGATACATGTAATTGAATTTCAGAAACGAGGTCTCCCACATTGTCACATGCTAATCATGCTGCGTGCAGAAGATAAAATTAGAACTAAAGAACAAATTGATAATATTGTTTCAGCTGAATTACCATCAGAACATGATCCAGAATTGAGACAATTAGTAAAAAAAAAAACTCATGATTCATGGACCCTGCAGTACATTTAATCCCAACTCAATCTGTATGGTAGATGGAGAGTGTCAGAAGAAATCCCCTATGTCGTATCAGGAGGAGACTATTACAAATGTTTCTGGATATCCTCTATATAGATGCAGAAATAATGGAGATTCTGTTAGAGTGGGTGTCCATGAGGTTGACTGCCGATTTGTAGTACTATATAATAAATATTTACTCAGAAAATATGGTGCTCACATTAATGTAGATGTGTATATCTCGGTAAAAAGTATGAAATATCTTTTCAAATATGTCTATAAAGGACATGATTGCACAATGATGGAAATGAATATAAATAACAATGAAAGTAATGAATATAATGAAATTAAGCAATATATTTCGTGTAGATACATATCCCCCCCTTGAAGCATTTTGGCGTTTGTCAGAATATAAAATGTATGGACATTCACTCACAGTTTATCGACTGGCGCTCCATTTACCTGATGAGCAATAAGTTTATTATAGGCCAAGTGAACAAAGACAGGCTGCTGCCCATGCAGAAGGACGCGACACGCAATTAACTGCATGATTCAAACTTAATCAAAGTGACGTGGATGCAAGAGCCCACCTTTATATTGATATTCCTGAATATTATGTATTCAACAAGCAAAGTAACACCTGGAGCAGAAGATAACGTTACCGCCAGAGTGTAACAAGAATGTACTCTGCCAGTCCTATAAATACTGAGAAATTCCATTTAAGAGTGCTTCTTCTTCATGTACCAGGTGCAACTTCTTTTGATGACTTAAAAACTGTAGGAGGTGAAAAATTGCCGACCTTTAAGGATGCCTGTATTCGATTATAACTGCTTGAAGGTGACAACGAACTACAAATTGCTTTGAGTGAGGCAGCTGTACATCAAATGCCATGGCAGCTTCTTAACATGTTTTCAATTATTTGTTTATTCAATACACCACAAAATGCTTTACAATTATGGAATGATAACAAACACCTTATGATAGAGGACCTTTTACGGCAATATGATAATAATGTGCATAAAATATTGCTTTGCATCACATAAACATGATTCTGAATGAAAATGGTATGAATTGTGCGATGCATTGTTTGCCAGAACCAATCAATGGCTTTCCTGTCATTCAATATGTGAAAGAAATTCCAGAAGTTAATCCTGAAGTACTAAATATTGAGCAAAAAAATGTTTTTGATAGTGTCATTAACGCAGTAAATGCAATAGATAGGATTAGAGACTAAGCACCGACTGTTTTATCTGGATGCACTCGGCGGTTCTAGTAAAACTTTTCTATTTAATATGATTCATGATTACCTGATGGCTCCAAATGTGGTTGTTAGTTCTTCTGCTTGGACAGGTATTGCAGCAACTTTATTGAAAAATGGACAAACGTTTCACACTATCTTCAAATTTCCTTTTTCTTTGACTGAGACATTTTCATGCAATATTCCACATAATTCTGACCAAACAAATGTTCTCAGGCAGGTGAAAGTTTTCATTATTGACGAGGTGTCAATGACCCCTCGATATGCATTGAATGTCATTGATAATTGTTTACAGGATATTATGAACAATAATAATATATTTGGTGGTAAAGTCATCATATTAGGAGGAGACTTCAAGCAAATTCTGCCTGTGGTTCCTAGAGATCCACCTGCTGCAGTATTGGATGTATCTTTTAAAGAAGTCGCCAATGTGGCACCATTTTCATCAACTGAAGCACTCTCAGAATATGAGGACTAATGAAAACGAATAAGTTTTCTCACAATGGCTATTACAAATTGAAAATGGTCGAGTTCATAGTTCACTTCATAATGTTTCTCATGACACGATCGATATTCCAGGACAATGTGTATGCAATGACTCTTTAGTATCAGAGATATTTGATAATGGTACACAAGACAAAATGAAAAGTTATTTTGTCATCAAAAAATGCAGATTGTTTGGAAGTTAATGAAGATATTCTACGAAAACTACCAATTGAGAGCAAAACATATCTAAATACAGATTCAGTATCAGCAATCAAATGGAAGCCAATAATTATCCGATGGAATTCATAAATTCACTTACGTCTTTGGGTATGCCTCCTAATCGTCTTAATTTCAAAGTTGGATCTATTATTATGCTGCTTTGCAACCTGTCATTAACGCAAGGACTATCTAACGGAACACGTTTAGAAGTATTGGAGCTTCATAACCACAGTATTCTAGCTTCGATCATAAGTGGATCTAATGCTCAGGCACGAGTTTTAATTCCAAGAATTAAACTTACTCACAGTGACGCAAATATTCCATTTGTTCTGCACAGGACTCAATTTCCCGTCCGCCTATCATATTCAATGAATATTAATAAAGCTCAAGGACAGACATTCGATAAAGTTGGGATCTACCCACCACAACTTTGCTTTACTCATGGACAACTTTATGTAGCCTTCTCAAGAGCAAGGTCTATGAACAGTGTAAAAGTGAAAATTTGTCTTCAGAATAAATTTACTCAGTGCCAGAGAACAGGAACAACCTTCAATAGAAATATTGTATATAAAGAAGTTTTGTAAATTATTTCATGTATTGTTCATTTTTAAAATTATATATTCAAATCAAATCTTATCATATTTTATCTAAACATGTACAAGTTAGGAACAAGATAATTAGTATTGAAAATATCATTTCATGTAATTTGCACGGAATCCGCTATCTTCTATATACTTTATATATCAATGCGATAGTGTGTGTGTTATGTTGTGTGTCATACTTACATCTTTTTTCTTCCAAATGACTGTCATTTAATTTTTATCTTTCTTTTAAAGTAACTCTGTATCTTTGACAAATCAATTAACCGATTTACTTTGCAAAAATTTTCCCAAACTAAAAAATACCTTGATTGAGATTGTCGGACTGACTTCCTCATCTTGGTTATTATTGTCACAACGTTTCGGCCGTTTTGCCCTCCGGCCTTCGTCAGGTGTTTTGTATCGAACTGGGGAACCGTTTGTTAGGAGTCTTGAACCCAACCCTTTATTATTATTACGTTATTAAGTTGTTAAGAAATAATTGCTTTTATTAGTTATTCTGTAGGTAAAAAGAAACAACACAATTCTCTCGAATATATATATATATATATATATATATATATATATATATATAATTATCAAAGTAACTGGAATGCTGAGACTGATACTACACTCAGAAATTCATGTTGAAGTAATGGTTGCCTAATCCCTAACAGTGTTAATTTCGAAAAGCTGCTGAAACTGTTTATGATTTAAACATTACTTTATTTCATGTATATTTTTAACAGTGGGGTGGGGGATATGAAATCAGTCCTGGAAATAGCTGAAACCGTTTATGCAGTAAACATTACATCATTATTTGATTATAATTTTGATAATATATCAAAGTTATTATTTTAGTAAGGTTGGGTAATAATGTGGGTTAAAATTATGAAAAATTATAGGCGAAATTAGTAACATATCCAAGAATTATGAAAAATGATGAAATATGAGTTAATTGATTGGTTTGTTTGTAGTGAAATCATCAGCCCAGACAATATATCAAAGTTATTATTTTAGTAAGGAGAGGGGCGATACAATTTTAACAAAACGGCTAGAATGATATGATGTTGCCTTCATTCATGCTGAACGCCCACAGAATGTCCAGCAGCAATATATTACATATGAAAGATGCCGCTGTGGAATTTTCACAGGTCCTGCTAGTTATTATTATTATTATGATTATTATTATTATTATGATTATTATTATTATTATTATTATTATTATTATTATATCTTTTTTAAAATAAGTCCTAAACAAAAATTCTCCTAAACAAAAGGTGTATTCTACATTTTTTGGTACTCCTTGGCCTATTTGTTTATTAGACGCTCCTTTACAAAGGCTAATGCATGTGCTGATAACATTTTTTTATTTATTGGCTTAACTTTTTGAATGAATATTAAAAAGAAAACCATTTCTTGATAATTTCTCAATTTTACATACGTTTTTAATTTACATGCATGGATAACTTTTTAGTAAATATTTACATTAGCTCCACCTCCATGTTGTTCTTTTAAATGACAAGTTATATAGATAATATTATTGGAGAGGCAGTGTCGATCGCAGAAAAGTAGATTTATCACACTTAGATTTTCTGATTCAGCATAGTTGAATATCTATACAAGTGGTTATTTTAAAGAAAAATTGTGGAGGTGGACCTAATGTAGATAGTTAACTGTGATATAGATATAGGTGGACCTAATGTAGATAGCTAACTGTGATATTCGTTTTCAGCATAGCCGAAAACCTATAAAAGTCATCATTTTAAAGAAAATTGTGCAAGTGGACCTAATGTAAATTTGTTTATGCTGCCATGTGCTCGGTTTATTTTATCACCAGATTCATTGTCAGCTAAAGCCAATATTTACCATTCAATTTTATTTATTAAGTTTTGAAAATGGAAGCTTATTTCAATGATTTAATCACTGTCAGCCACAGCTTTTAAAAAAATGTTATACTGCAGAAAATTGGGAAAATTTGTTTACAAATTACAAGTGTTGAGCCTTATGTGAGAACAAGAAAAAATGGCCGACATGATATGGTTATATTAGGTATGGAAAAAAATGGGTGGATAAAGATAGAGGGACCTGATTTGAAAACCGATTTATCATAAATTTTTTGTAGGTTTCCGATTTTTTGATTGTATTTGAAAGATTAGAGACTAAAGTTAATTTCCTAAAGGAAAAAAATATTTGTACACGTGAAAAAAAAAAAGTTATTAAAAATGTTTTCATAGCGAACTAACCAATTCAGCTAAATTTTGAAGTTAAATAAATTCATTGTAAAAATCCTTTAAAAGATAAATATTAGTTTTCTGGGTCTATTTCAAAGATAATTAGTAAAGTCCTAAGATATTGAATTAAATAATGAAAAAAACACCTTGTTCGTACAAAAAATAGCTTAATTAGTCCTCAGAAAGCAAGTAATTCTACCGTCCGCCAAAACGCAACAAATAAAGATTTGTAAACACGATTATGCGGAAACCCAAAACGCTGTTTCAAAATGAAGTCATGATATAAAAAGGAGGTAAGGGTGTCAGTTTTCTTTTTTTTTTTTTCCCAGACGTGCATCCATACATTCCTATTCTGAATGTTTGTATCAATTTTTATCATTTTTTAATTTAATTATTTTTTATGTTCCTTTTTTTTAAATTATTTTTTTTTAATTATTGTTCGAGATTATATAAAAATTATGTTACGTCGAAAGTTTCACATTAAAATCTTGAATATAAAAATTATGCGTAATCTGTAATTTAAAAAAAAAAAGCAGAAATATTTTTGTGTGTGAAAATATTAAATAAACAATGCTTAATTAAATGGTAATATTGGTAGTTCGAGAAATTCATTTTTCTTTGAGTTATATCGAATTCATTAATACGGACTTTAAGGGCTTTTTTTCATGATGTTCCTGTAAAAATTAAATATTTTTTAAAAATTGTTATAATTTACGATGCTTTATTTTCTTAAAAAAAGCAAAAATAAATTCATTCATTTTTTTTACTACAGAAAACCATAACTTTTTGTTTAAACAAAATAATACATTTTCACTCATAACGTAAAAATAATGGGTTCATTATATTCTGTGATCATTATTTTATAAATACTGAAAATTTAATTAAAATTGGTTAATTTCCTGATTTTTGGTGAATTTTTAAGTAAAGGGAGGGGTCAAAATGTTTATACATTTTGAGCATTGGCATTTATTTTGCCTGTACCAGGTTATATCTTTGGAGTCTCGATAATGACTTAAAAATAAAAATCAAACAAATTACTAGTATTAATTCACCCAATAAATGTTATGATAACGTTTATTGGCTAGGTTTCTTCTATTATTTTGTTTTATTTTTATTTTTAAGCTATAATTGAGCCTAAGCTGAGATAGCTTTCTAAATAATCTGCAGAACCTGAAAAGGGGGGGGGGGGCTTCGTAACTATTCTGTACTTTCACCTAACAGGTTAATAAATAAATAAACTTGGGATGGGAAATTGATACTCTCACCAGAAGATATATGCTGATAAAGTTCAATATCAGGGACTGAATATGATAAAACACCGTTTGCTGCTAACTTTGAATTGGGTACTTTTTTGGTTTGCTAATATTTTTGAAAGTATCGGTGTTTTGTTTTTGTTGGGATAGAGGTTGGCAAAAATATGCGCGCTTGCGCATATAACAATAGTCACCACTCATAACATGTAGAATTGCATTGCTTTAGTATCCGGAAAACTATTTATTTGCGGAAAATTTAAATGCAATATTTTATGTTATAAGTGGTGGTCATTGTTGTACATGCAAGCGCGCACATGTATCTTTTATTACATCAAACTTGTGGAAAAGTATCTTCCACTATCGTGAAAATTGGTAGCCGGTCCCAGTTTTAAATATGATATTCGACATGTCAAGAATTTTTTTTTAGACATGTTAGATTTTATCAGTATATATCTTCTGGTGGGAGTATCAATTTCCCATCCCAAGTTTATTTATTTATTAAGTTGTTAGGTGAAAGGGGTTTAGGGTGTGCTGAAAACGAATATTACATTTAAAATTGAGGCAGGCGACTAATTTTTTCATTGAAACAACAAACAACATAATTGTCTTTTTGTGGATTTAGAATATCAATTATCGAGGAAAAATGGTTAACCATTGAGATCACATATGTTTTATGTTATAATTGAATTAACCCTTAACACCTTTCAAAATTCTTTTTTATTATATGACTTTTTTATAACAAAATCTGTGTTGCATAAAAAAAAAAACAAATCAAGAAAATTCAGGTTCATCAACATGAAAGCGTTTCCCAGATGATGCAGCCTTGATTTCTGAAGTTACGTCGTGGTTGGAGGACCAACCTGGGGTGTTCTACAAAAACGGTTTTCAGAGCTGCATCAAACGATGGGAGAAATGCATAACTCTGGGTGGTTCCTATGTAGAGAAAGACTAATAACTGTGCCAAGTTTCATTGCTCTACATCACATTTTTATGTTATTAGTTTTTACTTTTACTGGTAGCTTAAAAATAAATATTCTTCATTTTATCTTTTAGTATCAGCAATAGAAAAGAGTAACATTTTTTTGGAATGGAATATTAGTCTAAAAGTTTTCTGATTCTGATAACTCAAAAAGTTCCGATTCCAGATTCCGATTAACTGTCACAACACTAATTATATGACTTTTTTTCATAATAAAATCTGTGTTGAATTAAAAAAAAAAAAAATGGAGAAAATTCAGTTTCATCAACATATATTTTTTTATATGGATTTTGTGACCATGGTTTTATGTATACATTAATCAGCATTAAAATAGCTTTACAAAAATATCAAACATGACCATATTGTGAAATATCAAAATGTTTTCATATGAAGAAGCAAGTACTACATTCCGCCATTTTGAATTTAGCTCACTTTTTTAAAACGCTTGTAGGAATGGAAAACCCATCATGAAATTTGGAATATATACTGTCATAAGCTAGACAAATCCTTTGTCAAAATTGCAAAAAAATCCAAATGACTCTTTTTGCAATAATTCAGGTAAAAGGTCATGGTCAAGGTCAACTTTTCAAAATTTGACTTTGAAAAATAATATCCCTCAATAAAATTGTAGATCTATTCAAGTACTTTAGAATGATATATAAATGGACTTTGTAGGCCTGTAAATAACAGAGATATTGTCTTTTAAATTTGGTCACCTCTCAGTAAAATTTGACATTTTTGTAAAAAAAAAAAAAAAACCCTAGACTTTGAGATGTGTAGCAGGTGCCATTCAATTCCTTTCATGGAGATCTATGAGTGTAGCAAATTTGAAAAAATCCGTGTCAGACATGGTTTTTGCTCCCCCCCCCAAAAAATTTGTTGATTTGACATGGAATGAGCCACACATATATATATGTATATGTGTGTGTGTATGTATGTATGTATGAATGATATATATATTAGAAGAATATCTGTTTCAAGATGAGTTAAATTAATTTCCTGAACAGCTTTAGTTGATTTTATATTCCCTTACAAAGACTAGATTCCAAATATAATGGATAAAATTCATTGCCAATCTGATATATTTTAATTTTACAGCGGGTATTTGTGCACATATCCCCCCTAAAAATTTTTTTAATGCTTCAAAGAAATTGAAATTTGTGGAATATTTATTAATTAATGTTTAATACCTAATATCAAAATTTATAAAAAAACCCAGAAGTATCTGAATATTCACAAAAGTATTTCAACCCCCTTTAATCTGTTTGCACAAAACCAAATTAAACTTAATATAGCCCACATTACAACTTTTTATGCCTAGCAACTGTGTTCCATATGTATTGGTCATTTTAATTACTTTAAGAATGAACCCTGTATATACAAATATATAAAACATACTTATATAAAAATATATGAACATATTTGACTGCTTTTTCTATTAATATCTAAATGTTTGAATAACACATTATTTACTCTGATATATGATCTATGTAAAATTGAGGTGAGAGACAAATATGCATTTATTATTCAAATGCTAATAATTTCTTTGTCATCAGTTTCACTTGTGTCAAACTGGTGTTATTTTCTTTACACTAAAATGCACTATTACACGGTTTTCATTTGCCTCTTTTTTTCTCTCTATTTTTTTGTTATTGTTTTGATGAAAAAAAATATGTTAACATTTGTGAACAAATAGAATTCAAAAGAAATGGATATTCATCAACATATTTATTACAAGTGAAAATATATGACCTTTAAAATTTATATAATATTCTGCTTGTTCCTTCTTTGATTTGAACGTCACACTTTGAAAAAGACTGAAGACAATTTTTAAGGATTAAATTGCTTAAAAATAACCAAATTTGCAAAATTTTGCCCTAAGAAGGCCAATCTGGCAAGCCTGGACAAGAATATGTGAGTTAACTCCCTTTGATGTAGCCTCGTTTTTTGAATATCATAATAATATATGATCATTGTTGTAATGGTGTAAGAAAGGAACTCATAGTGATTTTGACATGCAGCAGCCCTTCACTGAAGAAAGAAGTCAGCAAAATGTGATGTAAAAAAGGGAAAATCCAAAAGAAACAGGGCAAAAACAAAAGAAAGAACATTGCCTGCCAAGAGGTGCTGGACTGAAAGAGTAAATTAGAGATCATCTCTTACAATGTGATTCTATTATTTGTATTGAACTATGTAGCACAATATTACTTTCTGAGTATTTATTAGTATTTATTAATTTATTGCATTTGGGTCATTTCCATATTTAAAATACAATGAATACTATTTTCATAGAAATGTTGCTAACTCAAATTTGCTGTGTTATTAGTTTTTTCTTTTCCAAAAAACTAATTTATTGCACTATCCAGAAAAAATATCAGTTGATTAAATTTATTTTTCATTCTGAGGAATTTCAATAGGTCCTGCTAGTAAATTAATAATTTATAGTGGGAATTTTTGATAAGGTAAAGGAATCTTATCTTAATAATATTTTGAAGTAATTAAAAGACATCGATTAATATGGTAAAAAGTGTGATTACATGACTGAAGTTATGGGATAAGAAAGATTTTAATTTTTGTGAAATAAAACCCCTTATATTAGAGGATCTTAAGAATCTATTTAATTTTGTGTGATGTAATTGTTTAAAGCTCATTAAAATTGGAGGTTAAACTAATTAAAATGTGAACCCTTAAAAAATAGGAGGTCATCATTTCTACTAAATTTATAAGACTAACAAACTTAAGGTAATTAGAGGACAAACACTTTTTGTTTTTATATATAAATATAATGGACATTTCATATAATATAAAGACATTTTTAGAATTATATAATATTTATACAAATTATTTATTTATAAACTATATATTGGCATATTGGTAGTTTCTGGTGGGGCCTCTCGATGCCATACTAGTGGGTAATTGTTACGGCTTTACTTTATCATGTGCTACAAAAAAAAATTCCTATCTTTTTCTCTCCTGCTTTCCCTCTCTGTCCTGCTCTAACCAAGTCTGTCGACCTGTTCCACAAATCCCAAATCCGCAACATGAAATATCTCCAGACAAAACTTACGAATAAACCTAGAACCCTATCCTCCAACGTAGACCTCTACTACCATGACTCTTTCTCCAACATCAGGGGTCTACGTTCCAACCTTCCAGAGGTTGAAACCCAATTACAGGAGATAAAACCGGACATATTCTTCCTAAGCAAAACTGGCATAGGGCCGAACACTTCCCTAGACGAGTTCATAATTAAAGGATACTCTAATTTAACATCTAAATCTGATCCCCAAGATATCCATGGGCATGGAATATGTGCCTACATTAAAGATGGCTTTCCGTGTGGTAGAGATATCTCCAGTGAAGACCCTGATTTACCTTATATGTGCTTCTAGGTTGCACTTGCTTACACCACTGCATTTATATTTGCCCTCTATCGCCCCCACAACAGCAGAGTTAGTCTCTTTAAGAGCACATCTGAGAAAATTGACCACATCCTGTCTGCTCATCCTTCAGCTAACATCCACAATGTAGAATGGCTCACCCACTTGAACAAGACAGATGATGAGGGGAGGTTCTGTCATGATTTCACCCAGATTGTTCACGAACCCACCTGTAAATGATAAAGTTCTCTGATTCTCTCTCCTTTGATCTTGAGCGTGTGGTACAGTGGGAGGAAGAGGTGACTGGTTTCTTTTAATGCATCTAAAATCAAGCTCCTATCTTTACATCATCAACGCTCTGATCCCCATCTGACATCAATTGAAATGGATGGCTCTCGACTAGGGGAAGCTCCATGTTTTGATAAGCTTCTGGGCTTGACCTTTACTCCTGACCTGGAAAAATTCTAGGCTCCTTCTACCGCTCCAGAAGATATCTCACTGCTGATGCAATTCTCTATATAAAAGCCAAGTATGTCCAAGGATGGAGTACTGTTGCCACATCTGGGCAGGAGCTGCTAAAAAACTCTATCCTGCCTTGACAGAGTACAAAATAGGCTTCGTGGCTTAGTGGAGGATGCCCTTTTCTCTTCCCTGCAACCTCTCTCCCACAGGAGAGACATTACGAGCCTGTCTGTTTTATTGTTACTTCCATGGCAAGTGCTCGTCTGAGCTCCAATCCTTGGTCCTCCCTTGCCGATCTTTCACGAAAAGCACACGTCTAGCTGAAACCACTGTCCAAAATTTTCCCCACTCTTTATCTGTGCCAAAATCAAAACGTAGATTCCATGAATAAAGCTTCTTTCTTAGAAGTGCATGCCTGTGGAACTCTGTTCTGTCTGCCTGTTTCTCACCTGACTAAAACCTGGATGTCTTCAAGTCCAACATAAACAAATTCCTGATGAACTGCCCCCTTAAGTAAGACACTTTATCAAATCTGAACACTAACATACTGTACACGCAATAACCCTTATCCCTGAGTGGCTTCTGGACTTTGTAAAAAAAAATGGGCAAAAGTTATAACACGTTTTTAGAATGAGTGCTTTATGCCAAATTGATGATTGAATATAGTTAAATTTGTGTTCAGTTTTTATATTAAATACTAATCCCTATTAATCCCTAACTCTGCATCGAATTAATACCATAATACTTAGTTTGCTGCACTTTAAAAAGTGGACAGATGGACAGACTAAGAGAAATCTATGTTTTGAACCTGAGTCTATGAAATCATATCAAAATGATACTTGTTTTAACACTGCGTATCAAATTATTAACGAGTTTACATTTTTTTAAATATTTAAGGAACGAGTGAATAAAAATCCATGAAACTTTGAGAAAGTGGTTACAATTCTATTCAGCTACTCCAGTCAGAAAATAAAAGTATTTAAAGCAGTATTAACAAAACTATGGCAGAAGACAGGAATATCTGTTGGTTTCAGTGTGTCAAGTTATTAACGAGGTTGAGAAAAAAACACAATGTACCCATAACTTGTTTATTGAAATAATTTTCAAACATTAAATAAACTAGGAAAAATCCTTAGAGCACAATAACTACATAGCAATTTCTAAGTTAACATAATTAGTAGGGAATATGTGATCTTTTTGTATGAATGACTTGTAAAAGTGGTTGGTCCACAGCATTAGTCAAATTTGTGTTTTCGTCAACAGTTATTCTTCGTGATACCTCTTTGAGAGCATCCCACAATTCATGGTATGTCTTGGAGAGCATCCCACAATTCATCTTAGCTCTTAAATCGGTGTCCACTTGCATAGAGACGTCGCTTCATGATACTCCAAAGGTTCTCAATTGGGTTCAAATCTGGTGAATTCGCAGGTCACTCCATCTTCTGTAGCCCAGAGATCTTCAGTATGTTGCAAACACTCTTTGCTTTTGTTTGCTGCATGCGAGGGAGCATTATCCTGCGTAAAAATAATGGTTCTTCTGAACGTCAACCATTGCTTCTTAGGCCATGGTTCAAAGTGCTCCATCAGAAAAGCTATGTAAGCATTCAACGTCATTTTTATGCCTTCTGGAACTCTCCATGGGCCAACTAAAGTACCTCTGATAATCCCAGCCCAAATCATTATCCCACCACCATCTTGTTGGTGCCTTAAACGCTGATGATGATGTCGTCCATCTAGTACCCATCCCTTGCTCCAGCCATCTGGGCCATCAAGAGGGACATGCACTTCATCAGTGAACAAAACTTTGGAAAAATCCGTTTTCATGTTGTCCCCTGCCCATTTCAATTGGCTTTGTATGTGATGTTGCTTTAATGGAGGCTTTGTCACAGGCTTAACAGACTTTGCCACTTCTTTCGGAAGGTGACATTGAGTACTTTTTGAGACATTCTTCAATCCGACTTGGTCAAAGACTTCTCGACTTGTCTGGACAGGGTTCTCAACAACTTCACGTTTAATTTGGAGTAGAGAATGGCATGAAACAACCCTAGATTTACCTTTATCAGCTCTCTTACGTATCTTTGTAGGGTCCTTTCAGAAGGTGACATCGAGTACTTTTCGAGACATTCTTCAATCCGGCTTGGTTCTTAACAACTTCATGTTTAATTTGGAGTAGAGAACGGTGTGAAAACACTCTAGATTTACCTTTGTTAGCTGTCTTATGTACCTTTGTAGGGTCCTTGATAAAGTTCTTCAGTTTGATGGTACCTTTCTATCATTTTCGATATTTCGAGGGCAGTTTTACCTTTTGCTAACTGTTCTGTAATAGTACTCTTTTCAGAACTAATCAAACCACCTTTATGATCCATTTTATTGACGAAACAAACTGCCTTGTTAATAATTTGACACACCTCAAATACCATGGATTCAATAATTACGATGGCAAGTTGTTTACATTGCGCGGAACAGTATGAACATTTCACAGTATGCGCAGCTCAGCATTGCCAACGTTTCCGAAGCTTTTTATACAAAAGTATTGGTAAGTTTCTGAAACTGGTAAAAAAATGTTATCTCGTTAATAATTTGACACACAGTGTATAAGAAAATCTAAATGGCTCAGTTCATAGAATATCAAACTGAAGATCTCAAGGTTTTGATTTCAATTTCTGGTCATGTCATCTGCTTAATTTATTAGTTATTTATTATCTAATAAAGTAGTTAAAATCTCTATTTTAAAATGAGACAAATTTTGCAAATTACATTAGTTAAAAAAAATAAAATTGTGATCAACAGACACAAAGAAAATTCTCCTTATATTATGAATTGATTTGTTTTTTTTCTATCAAAGATTTGTGTGTGTGTGTGTGTTTGTTCCCTATGGATTCTTAAATGGTTTGGCCGATTTTTATGAAATTTCACACAAGGATACTTCAGGATTTGTATCGGAATGTCTTTAAGTATCGATGATCGAAATAATCCGATGAAAAAAGAAACAGACGATTTTGACCAAAATAAACACCTTACACAGCCTAACATCACAAGTGCATTTGAGAAGTTTTATTACATAAGCTGAAAGGCCCGATATATAAGATCAACAGTTGGTTCTTTAATATAACAGAGGCGCTTTCAAAATAAATGTTTCTGTTTAGAGCACAAATGAATCATTGCACTTGAGCTTTGCATTTTAAACTTTAAATGAAGCCATTATTTACAGACAATTTTATATAATGAATAGGAGGTGTTCTATAGTGCAATGCACATCACAATGTATTCTGGACTAAGTCATTGTGAGAGGCATGTGAAGTTTCCTCCCAGTGCACCGTGATGGGTCCTGAACCAGAGCAGACGATTTGATTTGATTGAAAAATGGGCGATTTCATCAATTTCGATGACAGTAAAAATATGGGAGTATTAAACATTCGTTGATCATCTTTCAATCCCGGGCAACGTCGAGCCACCTTGCTAATTATAATCTATACGTGACATGACACCCACTTCTTTCACAATCTTTCCTTCAATATTCTTGCATTTGCTCTTATACTTGTTCATACCCAGGTTTGCCTATGTTATAATGGGTTAATGGAGAGATTCCCAGCATAATTCTACACTATTTATTTGCTAATTAAAATCTAACCCTAACCATGGACACTCAAACTCTATTGTTCATACCTTCCTTCTACCCAGATATGCTACTTTGAAAGCTTTTGATTGTTGCTTACAGCACACTTTATATTTTTCTCATGTATCGGGGTTCACTATTAGTGCAAAGTTCAATACCTGCAAAAATTATTCCTCGTACAAATGATGATGATGATGATAGTGGCTTGATCATATGATCCACCTGAATCCTGGTGAATTCATCCACAGTAAAATCTGTACCATACTCTATTGGATGAAAGAAGGAGAAAGGAAGCAAACTAAATAACCAAGATCACAATAATCAAAGACAAGGTCATGTCTGGACTTCAAATCTATTGGGTCTATTTTTGTAATGTCGCGTAGACTTGGTTCGCAAGATTGAAACAAAATGTAAAAAGAAAGAAAGAACAAAAACAAGATATGTGTATGTTTACATTTTGTGCCAACATTAAACTGATTACTTTTCCCTGAATGTTCTTTGTTTTAACTATCTTAATACACGTGTCTAGTAATTTCTTATGATATGCAAAGGAAGGCAAGTCTTAACAAGGAGAAAGTCAATATCGTGTTTACTTTCGACAGCCTCGTAACTCTCTCTTCCCATTATTTTTGTCCTTTAGTCCTCACATTCCGTGGGTGTTGTTTCTGATAAAGGGAGAAGAATTGCTGTTTTCTAGGTTGGAATCTATTCCATTCAGCACTTATCATTGGCAAGTTTTTGACTTGAAAGTAGTATTTTTTTAACTCCTTACATCAAATAGCTTCATGCCTTGTCTGGAGTGATTTCTATAAAAAACAAAATGGTATATATGATAAAAAAGAAGGGTTGCAGTTTATTTTGTTTATTTACTTGCTATTGTAGATATGAAAGAAGCAAAAAAATGGAATATTGATTGAACAGTTTATAGGTGATTGTAAATGTAGTGCACTTTTTGATAAAACTTCTTCCAGATCCTTAGTGATCATGTTGAGAATGGATGGATCATGATTGGAACAAACAGCTGATTTTGTTAAGTTTGGAATTCTTTCAGTAAAACAACAATTAAATTAATTAAATCTTTTTATTATTCACTTTAAACAAGAGATATTATCACTGGAACATAAGCGGTTATTGTGTGTGAATAAGATTTTATTCTGTTCAAATCCTATTGGGTTCATTGTGGTCATCTATATACTAATACTGTAATGAATCGAAGCAATTTGCCCCCTTCTTCCTTACTATGAATAAAATAGCAACTAATCTTCATTTACGAACAAAGTAAGGAATAAGGACTCCGACCGACTTCGTTGCAAAGAAATAAAAGGACATATTTTGGTCGACACCGGTTTGACCTTGGTCTTCGCAAACACATTGGCTCTGTAAACAAATTTCGCAAAAAGAAAACTTTTTAAATCAAACTTTGAATTGTCCTTTTGTTTTTTTCTTCACAGTGAAATCAGTTGGATTCGTATACTCCAATACGTCCTCACGTAATCTCATACAATGAATTATTTGCATTGTGTTTTGGCATTGAATAATACTCTAAAGGGTTGATATGCCATATAATGATCAAACCAAGTACTAGAGTAAATAAAACCAAATAAAGAAAGAGGTATACAATTTCGTTATGTACTTTGTATTTTTTCTATAGATGACAACATTTGAAAAATAATGTCAAGTTCTTTTCACTTGGGATAAACAGTAAATGATTCCAGCGTGTTTATTTTAATTTCAGTTTATGAGTTCAATTACATTAGACATTTAAGAGCAATAATATTTAAATGTTTATGTTTACTTTCGTTTGAATTAAACATTTGGAAACTAAAGAAAATACCAACATTGATTCTCCTCATGCAATTATTTGTGTTAAAAAAATAACATTCGCTGAATTTTTAGATTATATCCATTTCTTCTTTTAATGCTAATGCTTGATAATGATAATGAAATCCTTGTGCACTACAACTCATTAACAGTGCATGTGCATCAGACATAATTTCGGTGAATTTTGACAAACATGCCAATTTAAAAGAATGCTGTGTCATGTCGTTGATGAACAACTGGTGCAGGCAGTTTAACTTTTTAGTCATGCCCACACATGATAGATGCAACGTAGATTAAAAAAGATTGTTGTTCGCAAGATGGTGAATAATTTATATGAAACCATCCAACTAGCTTCTATCCCTTTACTATAGATAAAATAGCATAACAGTAAGCAATTAAAATTAATTTACTTCAATGTTCGTTTAAAATGATTAAAGGGCACAATGAGGAACAAAAAAAAGGTGTGTGTGGAAGGAAGAAAGTCAAATTTCCCCAGATTCAATTTTGATGGATTCCGCTATGTATCACTGCCAGTCAATGCAAGACAATGAAGCAAGATACTTTCATTTTGGCCACTGCCACCAGTGACCACAATTTTCTTGAGCCAAGAATGGTTGCCACTAGCAACCACCACAATCTATGTTCATACTTTTTAGCTGTTGATCCATAGTCAATAATTTATGTGACTTACATACAATAATGAACTATGTTATTTCGTTTTTGGTGGTGAGCGGGACCATTGCTCTTCTGGCCTTGTGCCATATTTCTATCAGGCAATGCCGGGACATAGGTTCTGCTAGTATATATATCTATATATTAATAGGACAGTGTGTGTTATTTATTTTGTGTGTCATGCTTACATCCGAGTGACTGTCGTTTAATTGTTATGGACTTCCATTTCTTGTAATAAATAATTTTACCAAGAATCACTCAAGTCATTTATTTTTTTTAATGAATAATTTTACCAAGAAATTTTTGATAAGTTTTGGTTTCAGTTTCGATTATAGCTGAAGGAACTCAAGTGTTTTATATATATATATTTTCATAAAAAAATAATTAGTTCTAACAATAAAAAAATTAGTAAGATACAAAATACAAATATAGAAACTATAACAGGCTGTAACTGTATAAGAAAAAATAAATGCCCTCTACAAGGTACCTGCAAGATAAAAAATGTGATTTATAGCTGCACAATACCACAAACCCCAAATATAAATTATGTTAATGGCAACCATAACTTGGCCACACAGTTATTCAATAACTACACCCCCAATCGACCAATCAAATACAAACAAACCTATTACATACCAATGCCACTCCTAATCTACCTGACAACAAATATATTAAACAAAACATAATCTACTTCGGTTCCACATCTGGACTTATTAAACATAGGATTTCAACACACAAACACTCCTTTAAAAATCCCTCCCTGGTAAACCAAACTACTCTATCTAAACATATTTAGCGACTCAATAATAAAAACATTCTCTTCAATTTGAAATCGAAAATAATAGGATCATATAAAGCATATATGCCGGGGGGACAGATTCTGTGCACTTTGTAGATATGAAGCCCTTAACATTTTAAAATATAATAATGATAATAAAAATAAAACCATTCACCTAAATCTAAAAGACAAAATTTTCTCTGGATGCATTCATAAATGTTGGTTTAGATTTGACAAATATAAACCATCATAAGTCATTAAAATTTTCTTATTAATAATCTATCTTAAAATTTATAATTTATAAATTAGTAACTTTATTAATATAGTTTGGATTATTATTAGTAGTAGTTTATCTGATATTTTTACCATTATTTTTTATTATATTTAACTTTAATTTTTATATGTTACTATTTTTATTAAGTTCCATAAATAAATATTATAATTGCTATTAAAAATATTATTATTTTTATTTAATTACTACCAATACGATTCTTTTATTTTTTAAAAAGCAACAAATTAAATCAAAAAGCAAATAATTAGTGATTATCTCACTTTGATCAGTTAAATTAAATTATTCATTTTCCTAGCCAAATATGATTATCTCCCTTTGTTTTTGAAATATCTTAAATTTAAAATTCGGCGTTACTAACGAATTAAAACCGATAGGATTATTCCATTGGCGTTCCCTTTGAAATCTTCAAGCATTCATAAGCTACATTTACCATCCAAATGAATGCTTTGACGATGATACCTACGAATTTTAAAAGGCGAACCATTATAAGGTATATATATCTTTGTTAAATTTTCTTAAAAACATCTTATTTTAACCTTACATTTAAACCCAATGATTTTATTCTAATTTTTCTTCTCAATTCATCTTACTTTGTTTATCAACATCAAAAAAGTAAATATTTTCCTTTATATTTAAATATTTTCCAGATACATCTGCCTTACTTAAAAAATGCTAGGCTTATTTTTGGTGTCTTTAAAAAACCCACCCAATATTTTTTGCTGATGAGGAGACTTTGTTTCAAAAAAACTATATGTAATAATTATTGTCCATGAGTTAATGTCTATCTCAATAAAAACATCGTTTCGGAAATGATCGTACAATTTATTGACTTTGTTGTGTTCCTCCTTATGAAACCAATTTTTGATTTTAATTATACATTATCAATCATCTTACTAAATATATAGTCCATAAGTTTTAGTTTTGGTTTCAATTCCAGCTGATGCAGTCAAGTTATATGGATATATTTTTTTTACTTTTGAAATTGCAACTTTACAACATATAAAAATCGACAGAACATTAACTTATAATAATATGTATGAAATCTGCAAGAATTAAAATATCATATTTAAGCTAAGCCAGGCATCCCTGCAAGCTTAGATAAATACTTTTGCAGTGTTAACAAAAAAGCTACAATAATATCAGTGTCTCCATTTACGCTGAATATGGAATTTCCACAGGTCATGCTAAATATATATATATATATATATATATATATATATATATATATATACCAAAAACAAATCAAATTAACTTGTACAATATTTTAATATTTTGTCTTTATTATTTAAAATCTTAATTGGAGATCAAATGAGATTTACTTTTGAAAACGGACATCAGACAAAGAAAAAAAGGAGATAAAAGACAAAATTATTTTGCCTTTCCTTCTTATCTCCCCTGTCTTTCATATCTGTTTTCAATTTTAAACTTTCAATATATAACATTTTTTGTTCATTTCTGATGAAGGTTTTTAATAATAAAAAACTCGCTGTAAGAGATAATGATTTTTATTCACCTTTTGTATTTTATCTTCAGATTTTATCCAAGCTGTTTTTCTTTGCATATAATATAATCGATATCTCTATTTATATAAAGTTAGATTCTGTGTGTTTGTTTATATTTTTGTATGCATAAGATTCACACCTAAATTAATTAACCAATCATTATGGATTCCAGATTCTAGGCATATGGGGTTGTGATGTGGGCAATATTTAGTTTTATGCACAGGGTATATAAAATGTGATGCAACCTCATCATAAAAATTCAGATACCACTTATTTCTATGTCAATTCGACAATAGGTGTCAGACATTAGTTTATTTATCTTTTTAAGGGATATAATATGAGCACATCCTCCCAATTTGGAATTTAAATATATAAGATTTGCGTTAAATTTGATCCATAGCCATGAGACACTAGTTAAGTGAATCTCTTAAGCTTAAGCCTTAAATTTGACATTTTCTAGTATCAATGGGTCTCTATCAAAATTGTAATTAGGATTCTGGACAAGGTTTAGTAGCAATATATCTCTATTATCTTGATAAAAGTGGCACAAAACAAGGGGACAGGAATTAATTTTACTTGTCCAGAGACAGGTATTTTTCTGGTATATATATTTAGCGGATTAACTTTTTTTTTGAGTACAGATAATTATGTTGATATACCTGGTATATATATTTAGCAGGTTAACTTGTTTTTTGAGTACAGATAATTATGTTGATACACCGGTTCTCATTAAATCACTGAAGTTAAACCATGTTGAACCTGGTTAATATCAAATGGGAATTTGGGAATACCAGGTGCTGTATGTAGGAGGATATCAACTCCTCCCTGTAAGAACTGCAAAAGCCTAACGTTGTCATCTCCTTTGATGAGGATATACATGCGACTGGGGACTACTTGTGAAATTCACACTCCCATAAAGCTTCCTCCTTCGGAGGAAACTGTTTCAACCTACCTAGGATGAGTGCCACTTGGTAGACAAATATTTTTCTGCATTAAAATTCTTTAAAAATAGTTATTAATTTTATTGATAGGATTATGTTAAAATGTTGACGTTAATCTTTGTACGTTTTCTCGTATGTCAACACTTTTTCATTTTCACTTCATTTAACTTTGTGAAATATTAAAACTAGCTAAAAATTCCACAACGTGACTGAAGCACTTTTCTAAAAGTACATTCTTTAAATTTAAAACTAGAAATCCAATATCAATTTAACTTTGTAATTGTATTAATAGCCTATATACGTAAAGGTAAATAAATAAACTCTTAAAAGTGCATCTATATTTTTTATATGAAATTTCCTGAATTTTGAACTTTTTCATGAGTGAAAAGTACATCTAACCCTGAAAGCATATACATGGTTATTTGAGTTAATTATTTTGCTAGCATATTTAAGGTTTTTAACCTAAATATATATTTTTAAAAATAGATTAAACAAAATATTATTAAAGTTCATGCTTCAATGTCGCATTGCTTACAGTCTTAAATTTAAAAGTACATTTCACCTTTTATTTTTTGTAAAAAAAAATTAAAGATTTTTTTTTTTTACAAGATAATTATGTAATGCATTTATTCATATTTATAATGTTTGAATAAGATTTACTGACATAATTGACACACCCGTTACTGTTAAATCACTAAAGTTAAGCGATGTTCAACCTTACCAGTGATAAGTGGGTGAGCATTTGAAACTACCGGGTGCTGTATTTTGGAGGACAGCAAAAACTCCCTGTCCACTCCTACTTCTTCCCACCCTTAAAAAAACATAACAAAATACAAAACAGAACAAAAAAACAAACAAACAAAAATGTACAGTCTTAAAGTAAGTATCAAGTAATGATTGCTATCATAAATATACTCCTACCTAAGAGCCTTTAAAACTCATCTGCTTAACATTCATAGGTAACATGAATTGGAATGAATACATTGAGGGCCTTGCTAAGGCTGCTGCAAATAAGGCAGCTTCCCTCTATTGTGCTAGAAAATTACTTGCACCAGAGACTATCCTATATCTTTACAAAGCTACAAATCTCCCACACTTGGACTATTGTTGGCACATCTGGTGCATCTACTCTTAGACAGCCCCCCCCCAATTATTAATCTAATAGGTCCTGCAATGTCAGCCAAGCTCCAACCTCTGTCCCATCACCTCAATATCATATTCCTGTGCTTGTTTTACAAGTACTTCAATGGTATGTGCTCTGATAAACTCATAGCACTTGTGCCTCCTCGACGTTCATACCGCTGACTGACCTGACAAGCAGCAAAATTCCACCACTTCACTGTTGAGGTCCTGAGATGCCAGACAGAGAGCCTTCTACTTTAGTAGTTTCTTCCATCGGACTGTTAGACTTTGGAATTCTCTCTCTATTTTCTGCTTCCCTGACTAAACTAATCTGCAGGAGTTTAAATATAATGTGAACAGACATCTCACTGCTCAACTCCCCACAGTCTCCATGTAGACATGATTCCAAATAGTTATATTCCAAGTGGCAATATGCCTTGTTTGGAGTGAAAAAGTTGTTTTTTTCTGTATTATTTGGATTCTTTGGACTATAATTTTTATCTTCAGTGTCATTTTCACAACATTTCGGTCAATGTAACCTCCGACCTTCATGTGTATCTTGTCGAACTCGGGAATTTGGATGGAATTTCGATTGAAACCCTTTATTTACTTTTACGAGTGTAGCAAACAACCGTTCTGTCAGCCATGATTGGTTAGAGGTCCTAAGTAATTTGCAATTGTATTTTTTGATTGGCCACACTGAGAATATAGTTGCATTAGTTGTCTGTATTTTCTTTTATATCACTCATAACTGAACTGAGTAATGTTGTATTTTTGGTTTCATATAGTACATGGTTGGCTGCTATTATTGATGGAAGTAAAACAGAAATATATTACACTAGCAAGGCTCCCCAGCATTACCCAGGATTAAATTGTAACATATTTTTATGAAAGCTTCTATTTTTGTACCTCCCTCTATCCTTCCCCCTCCCACCCCTCTCTTCTTCACAGCACATTCTTCTCTAGATGTACATAAACACAAACAACTCTCCTATATATAAGATTTGTTGAGCATTTTCTTTCCAAACATTGGAAATGGCTGAAAAAACTGACTCCTCTGATCACCCTGATGAATTAAACTGTACAAATTCAATATTTTTTCCTAAATTTTAGATATTCATCTAGAGCAACACCGACGAGAATATACCACTTTGTGGGAATTTGTTTTGTAGTTCTTTACTTTTAGCTGGGCATACAAACACACAGACAACTGCTCTTTAAATATTAGATTAGCAAACATGGTTACATCAGCTGGAGAATGCTTGTTTTCTGCTCAAAACAGAAAACATTATAAGAACTTGTGAATGACACTTTGAAAACATTTGAAAACATCCTCAACATAAATAAAATAAAAACATAAGGAACCAAATAAAGAATAGATACCCTGTAGCAGAAGACGACGACTGGCGACGACCGGCACACATTTCAAGTGACACCTGTGGTTCGACCTTGACATTGGCACAAGCACACAGTGTTGGTTGTTTGTAAACATGTCAAATAGCAGACATGGTTGAATATTCGCGAGCAAGATTTTTTAAAAATATATTTACAAAACTTTGGAATATTTAAAAGAAAAAAATATATATTTACAAAACATTTTTTTAAGTAACAAAACAAACGTATTTAAATAAAAATATTTAAATATTTTTTACTTTTAATGTGTAGAAACCAAAGATTTTTTATTTCAAAATTTTTTATTCTAATGAAAGCTGTCTTATCGACACCCGAAAAACAACGGTGATCACTTATTCATCCTCATCATAACATTTGTTTAACATGCAGGCATCTAATGGATAGATTTTATAAATTGACTTTGTGGTCTGTAGACAATTTAATTTCACTGTGTTTGCTTTAAATTATTTGTTTTCATTTTTTTTTTTTTTGTTTGCAAGTTTTTGGCTGTTAACTAATCTGTATTTTACTCTGAATTTTCTCTTTATTTGCTGAACAAAAATTTCATTCTTTTACTAAAATAGGAAAAATAAAAATTAAACTCGTTATGGAAATTTGACCTGCAAAAACAAAAATAAATGTAGTGCTTATGTAGAGTTTAACACATTTAAGGTGAAACCATTATTACATGTCATGTCATGTCGAAATTAGTATACATTCCAAAATTATGTAACTAGTAAAAGAATAATTACAAATAAAAATAGAATTCATCGAATTACTGAGTTTTATTGTTTTTTTTTTAATGTGAAAGAGATGAGCGCTCAATTCTGTATGACAAACTGACTTATCTCTCTTGATTTAAGTTGACTTAAATTAAGAGTCCGTCATTTTTAAACACAAAAATCTCAGAATGTAATTGTGGATGATGTTTTGTTAAAAATACATCTAACACGTCCATTGGATCATTTTCGTAATTTTATGGAATGTATACTAATTTTGACATGACACATAAATTCGTAATAATGTTTTCACCTGAAATGTGTTAGTTTAAAAGATCACCAATCTACACAAGGACCATAAAATGCATTAAAAAAACAATTGTTTTATATAATTGAAAATGAGTCAACCAATTGGAATGGATATTATTTACAAATTTTAAATATATATAAATGGTATTTATTTTATTTGTAAATAAATAAATTTTTACTTTCTTCCCATCTGACTTATGTTAGCTCAACTTTTGAATTGATGACTTTTCTAGGTTTTCGTGTCTGCTGAAAACGAATGTCACATTCAAATTTGGAGCAGACAAATAATGTTTTGGATATTAAAACATTTTTTTCCATTTTCCATTTCTTAATAAATGTCAATGGCATTCACCATTCTTAACACGCGGAAGAGGAGGTGTTTTGTAACATGCATGCACATTAGTAACAATCAGACTACACAGAAATAAAAAAAACAAAAACAGATTGGAAGTTGGAGTGATTCAATAAAATTATCCTTGGGTTTGTATTACTATACATATAGATTCGGAAAACTTGTAAAAAAAAAGACAAATATATAATAAATAAATGTTATCAAAGGCAAGATAAGTTACTTTTCTACATAACTGGATAATTTTTTAGTGTTTTTATTTAATGTAACATGTTTATTCAGCCCGAAAAACATAGTGTTTACCGACGTATAGGAAAATTTAAAATGGTGCCAAACTCTCTGCTGAACACAGTAAGTTTGGTAAAATGAGTTAAAAATAAAAACTATACAAGATACTGTTAAAAAACCACTGAATATATGTCAGCCTATGTCACGGTAACTTATATTGAGTGAGTTTCTAACAGTATTTTGTATATTTTTTATTTTATTTAATTATCAATTTTCTCAGCTAAGCACTTCCGGATTAGCAGTCAGCCTGCCAAAGTTTAGGTCATTGAACAACAAAAAATTTCAGGATTTTTTCCCAATTTTTTAAATATTTATTTAACAGTGTTATAAAAAAGATAGCCTTATATTATGATAAACGTCTTATGATAAAACATTATAAAGGGGAAGTAACTCTAGAAGCTGAGTTTCAAATTACTGCCCCTAAAACTTTGCAGATCTACCCATTTGGAAAACGAAATGAAAAAATAAAGATTGGAATAAAGAAAATCTTTTGTTCAATCTCTATTTTTGTATTATAGACAGACACTTATGCTTTCAAATTTTCTGATGTAGAAAATTCAGATTACAATATAAACATTAAAAAACAAACTCTATTTAAACAATAGCAACAAGTAAATACCTAAAATGAAAAAAAAAATATGATTTACAGTTCATAGAATATGAGTAAATTCATTATTATTTTGTTAATATTTGTTTTAATGCTATTCCCTTTAATAAAAATGTAATGGACAAATCAATAAACCTATCCTATGTATGCAATAAAAAGGAGGGATGGGGGGGTCATCTAACTATAAGCTAAATATGTTTGGTCAAAGGCTTTTCATTGGATCTCCTGAGTTAACATAAATAAATAAATATGTACGTATAAATGTATTTTGTATATCATCAATAAAAAATTCTTTTATTACATTAAAAAAATCACTTGTTCATGCATGGAATATTGTTGTCACATATTTATATATATATATATTTCTTATAACCTCTGGCCTTGATGGATGGGGTGGGAGTGGGGGCTAAAACTTGCTGCTAT